>NC_143409.1:4653125-4976666 GCF_052110815.1 Crocodylus siamensis | reverse complement strand
AATCAGTACCATGTGGCAGTGATATGAAGGCATCATGGCAAAGGAATGTTTTAAGGAAGTACTTGAAAGCAGTTAGGGTGGTGGCTCTGTCAGTCCTTACTGAAGAGAGATTTTTTGCAACATCTCAACAGGTATCTTGGCCCTAAAACTTACTATGCCTATGAAATGTTAATGAGCAGTGAAGACTCCTTCCTGGAAGCTATTTTAAGCAAGAGGAAGAGCAAAACAAGGGTGAAGAGGAATTCAAGTGACAGTTCTGTGAAACCAGCCTGCATGGCTGGATCAACACGTGGCATCAGTAAGGCAATGCTATAAAGGCTAATACAGCAAAAGAGCACAGGCTTTCATGGCACTTGGGTGTGTTTTAAAGGTACCACTTAAAAGCTACAGTACAACAAATTGAGAACTGATGGAGGAAGAGAGACATACAAATATGCAAGCGATCCATAATCAAGGTAAATTACCTTAGTGGCCTGTTGATTAGAACTGGTGTTAGGGATGTGGAGTGGACTGGACTGGAACAGACATTCTCTCTGGGTGTCCTTAGCTTCTTCTAAGACCAGCCAGGGCATTTGACCTAGTTAGGAGATTAAGTCACTATATAAACTCACACAAATCACTCCCCTGTGTTTGCCTCTGTTTCTTCCACCTTTCACATGGAGCTTTTTTGTAAAACACTTTGAGTTCTCAGGCAAAAAGTACACTATCACAGCTCAGTACTAGGTTCCTGGATGCTACCTGAGGACATTTTACAACATGGTAAAATCAACAACAAATGCCAAAATACATTGGGGAACAATTCTATACCAGGCAAACTTTTGGATCCATTCCCAGGGCCTAAAGAGAAACCAGTTACAGATGGCATGAAGGTGACACCATGGAGCATTTTAAATAAGGGAAATTTTTCTCTGGAATTCCATCTTAAAAGATTTACTCAAGCAATAATAAACTCATGATTCGAGTGAGTCACTGAAGCTTTTCCAAAGCTTTTCACCCTGGCTTTGCTTAGCTATCTGAACAAGGAAGTGTTCACAGAGGACACAGTGCATACAAAGCAACTCCATGGTGACGTGGCAGTCAGAGAAATCCAATGATGACTTATAAAAGAAAACATACAAAACATTGTCAAGATCAAAGTTGTTCATTTGGGAAGTAAATGCCTAGCACTGTGTCTTTCTATTTCCTGCCTCATGTCTTTGGACAGCATAATCAACAAGGCTGCCTTTGTATTGTAAGTTGTGCCTGATTTTACATTAATTCACTAGATGGTACTGAATCATCTGTTCTTGTCCACAAGCAAGACTGGGGATTTATAGCTCTATAGCAGGAAGCTAAAACTGAAGTGTATGGGCAAAGTTAATCAGAAGACAGACAAGGTCACTCATGAACAAGAGTCCCCACCAAAGTTGGAAAATCTAGGACACCATGCTTGACATTTTTAAAAGAATTAAAGCATAAGAAAGGCATTGATAAGCTTGGAATATTATTTCAATTACACTTTGCTCATTAAGATTACATCAGGGATGCAACAGAAAGCTTTTAATCTGCTATCACTAGCTCTTGAACACTAAAGCCACCATTAATACCAGAGCTGTGCATCAAATACTGAACTATAATTTTTCATGGTCTCTCAAACATAACCTGGCTTCTCCTTCTCCAAAAAGGGAAATATCAGTGTTGTGCAACAAGTCTACCTTCCAGGCACTGGAGTGTAACTGGACACTGGAGGAGCTGTCCATGGTTCCTTCTGATGGGCAAGGCAAAAATCAAGGCATGCCACTAGAATTTCAGGGAGCTGAAACCATCAGTTTCTCTTTTTTTGTACAAGATCCAGGCCTCTGGGGTGGGGAGGGGCTTTAACAATTTTTGCAGAGACGACAGTGGAAAGTGACAAGATGCCTATTTCAACTAGGTCATATTATGCATCTCAGGGAGTAACCAGCTGAATATTGACCAGGACCAAGTACAGAGTGTTTTCCAAGAAGCTGGCAAATAATTTAAACCATTAAATGGAATGATTTGAGGAGGAGGCCAGACTACTGAAATATGTAAATCACTGAACTGGTGGGGAAAGTGAACTGTACCAGTTCATGAAAGGAAAAAGGCCTTTTCCCCCTGCTTCTCCTGTACACAGGAGTCTACGTGTCAACCCAACAGAGCAGCACTGTCAGAACACACACACACACACACACACACACACACACACAAAGAGCTCATTACAACAGATACCAACATACACATCACATGTTGCACTGCACTCAGGTGGCCTCTGCTTCTTCCTAGAAAGACAAACCTTCAGAGCCATCTTTGCCTTCCATGATGACATGGAAGCACCCACTCCATAGACACCTCTGAGGCAATCCCAGCAGGTTTCAGCCTACTCATGGAATGGATCATGGGGACTGTGTGCAGTTCGGAATCAACAGCGCCACCAAGTAGAGCCTGGCTGGCCAGAAGTTAGTTCTGTGTTCACAGTACAAGTGCGATGATTCAGAAATGGGACTGCAATGAGACCAAAGTTAAAAGTTATATTCAGGTGACTCAGCTGTCAGCTCTTGCAAATAAAAGTGTCCTCCAACAGCTGTACATTTGCATGAAGAAATCTTCAGGGTCTGATGCAGCTTCCTACACTGGCCTGGGACAACCCAAAGTCTGGTGCGATGTTATGTAAGCTATCAAGGAACATAGCATATTCTGGACCAGACCTCAGCATCTCTCTGCTGAAGTCAATGGGCTATATCTCTAGCCTTTGGATGTTGACATAGCTTCCTTGATGTCAGTGAGTCAGAGCTCCAGCTGGGGAAAATTGAAACCAGTGCAACTACAACAACATATGGCAGCTGAGGAGCTGGCCCTTGGATATTGTTTTGGCGTCTCCAATGCAAAAAGTAAAGAGAGAAGTGGCCACAACTCAGACAGAACAGAAGCCAGCAAAGGGTAAGATGAGCACTGACTAGGAAGGTGGACAGACAAAGCGAGTCCCTTTGCCAGAACTACAGAATGTGGTACATTTGCCCTGGGGAAGAAAAGATGCTTGGAAGCGGCTTAGTGCAATCTTTGCTGTGCAGTGAACTGAATGAAGTTCTGATGTTGAATGACATTCCATCAAGAGCATGAAAAGCAAAAGGACCAGTTTAACCAGGCAAATCCTGCTCAGCCTTCATAATAAGTTCAACACATTTTATGCCATGTTCCTGGGATCCATTTCTCAGGGATACAGTATAACAAAGCCCATCAGAGGAGTGTAAGTTCTCTGAGACAGGAGCAGGCTTTCAGTATGCCTGTACAGTGTTCGGTGCTCAATTCTTTGCAGAGTTTTTATAAATACATTTTTCATACGTAACTGGGAAGTTTGAGGCTCTGGTAAAAAGGAAAAGTTGTAACTTCCAAGAGATGCCTTTAAAGACTTTGCTCTATATTAACCTGGTACACAGGAAAGGACCAAAGGTTGGTATTTTATGGGTAGTTACTTCAAACAAAGTAGTCATTGACAGCAGCCTGCAGCAAGACCATCATTTCAAGCTCATACCAGCACTTGAAGAGAGCTCTGTGACATACACTTCAGAAATATTCTTGCCTTGATCTGAAATGATTTAACAAGGTCTATAGGGGCAACTTCAGATTTGAAACAATACCCCAATGCAACAGAGAAGAGTTCTTCAAAGATCATCACTTACTGTCTTAGAGAGTCAATGACTCCTGGCATTTTTTTTTTTTGTTACTTCAGAGAAATGATTACACAAAAGGGGAAAGCCTTTTATTTTTCTCTCTTTTAGTACATAAGAGTTGCAAATTACAGAAGATTTTGGTATGTGCAGTCCAGTACCAAGTCATTCAATTTACCTTGGTCTGCACATTTCCTTTAGTTATTTATCAATCCCTGCATAAGGCTCAAAATACAAGCAAGCCTTGAACGTTACATAAATCTTCTAATATAGTTTTTCTGTGCAGAAGAACCTGAGCTAAAATTTTTATATTTTTTTTCTCTACTAAGTGGTACATGACAGACTCAGGAAATCAAACTTAGTCTTCTTTAACCTGCCTAATTTAAAGGGCAGAGTTTTAAATTGGCTTCCCTTTTAATGAAAAGTATGCTGTTCCAACAAAAATTAAACTTGTATCTTCCCACCTGCAATTTGCTGCAGGAAATATTAATAATTAGACATGTAATATCTATTTGTATCCATCAACAAGCTAGTTACGGTTGATCTACACTATTAGTATCTGCACTTGTAATTCATTGCATGCAAAATTATTTGTTGTGTAAACTGTACCTGGAACAACAGAAGTTCATCCCTCAAAATCTGACCCTTAACATCCTGTTTGCAGAACTTGATTTCAAGTAGATAGGTGATTAAAAGCAAAATAAATAATGTGCCTACGTTGTCAGAGTAAAGAAACCCTGTTAAGTAAGCTAGAACGCAATTTCTTGGCTGCATTTTATTAACACTCTTGTGCTTTTGCAATGAAATATTTAACTAAAATATAGAGGAACCACAAGAAGATTTGACTGAAGACAATGACTTTCAAAGCTTCTTGCTAATAAACATATCATATTAGGAGGATGAAAATATTTCCCATTTCCTTATGTGAGTGCAAATCTACCTGTGGTTTGCACATGTTCACCCTGCAAGGGCAATTATATTAGAAATATTTCAAGACTAAACCACAGATGCTGCAGCAGGTTAAGACAATGCCTATGAATAAATATATGCTAGCTTTTTGCTTCGTCCAATAAGCATTCATTTATGCTGATGTTGTACAATACAAGAACAGTGAGAATTAAGTTAGATAAACTTAGACATATGAAACCAAATTCATCCCTGCTGTAAATCGATAAAGTCAAGAGAATTACACCACAGATGTTTGGACCTGAGCTTATATATTCATTCAGAGGAAATTCAAAGCAAATGTAGCACTCCAAAAAAGCATATAATTTACCAGATATTTAAACAAAGTTCATATACAAATCATGCAAGTTGCTCTATATATCTTGAATGATGATGAGCTTTTTCTTCCAGCAGCTAGGAAACCCACCCCCTCTCCCCACAACTTCATACACAGCAGGCAGCTTTAAAGTGTAAACACCATGGAGGCCTAGTATATGAAAGATGCTACTAGCATTCCCAATCTCATACCCAAGATGGCCATTAAGACGCACTCACTTCATTCCTATGCTAAAATATTAACAGAGGGACCTTTACAGTGATAGAAAAATATTGATCTTTGTGACACTGACTTCACCTGTTCTAACTAGTAAGCCCTACTGTATAATGTTTAAGCAGTAAGAGAATAAGAAAGCTATTTAATTTGTATTACATTGTTCATTTTCTTTCTGTTTTACTAAAATACTGTGCTAGTGAAAGGAAGCTTTATTACAAAAAGTGAGTGTGGAAGTTTCAGGATAAATGTTATTATACCTCTCCAAGTTATTATTGGTTAATATAATTAATCGAGTTTTTATCTTCCTACAATATGGAGGGAGAAACTATAATACTAAAGTGTGACCTAACATCCATTCATGAAATTAAAGACCGGGGGCGGGGGAGACCATAAAAGGCCAGTGGTAGTTCAACATGGTACATTATGCAATCAGTTGACAAAAGAAGATGTCAGTTATAATGGCCACAATCATAAGCAGTGTGAGATACAATAAAAAAAAAAAGTGCAACTGCCAAAGGAAAAAAAAGAAATGAGGAAAGTTCTAATAAAAGTTAACATTAGCTAAACTATAAAGTTTGCAAGCAGTCCACTCTCTCTGCCTGAGCATTTCAATGAGGCAACTAATGTCTCTATTCATGAACAAATTACACCCCATGTAACCTTGAGTTGTATGCAAGTTAACCAGAAAAATTGCAAAACCACCTGCTTCCATGTAAATTACACAAAAGTAACATTTATTATCCTCCCCCATTTCTCAGAACACAATGAGGCTTTTGCAGTGTGCAGTCAAGGAAGCTAAAAACAGAGGCTGATAAAGATATGGATGGAAACTAGTGCAAGTAAACACACTGTGCCACTCAAACGTATTAAAGGTGAGTATTTGTTTAATGAAAATACTGACTGATAGAGTTTTAGCTGTGATGAGCTGCCACAATTAGCCCCCCCAGTGATTTCTGTTACTACGCAATCAAAGCCAGCTCAAGCCAGGAAATGTCTCACCCACCCACACATTCCAACTCCCATATTTGCTTTCTCTCCATGTCCTTTAAAGACTCATGCTCCTTATGCTCAAGATCTGTTTCTCCATAAACAAATGACCCAATCTTCAGCTTTAGTCAATTAGATTTTAACCAGCTAAGGATCTGACCCCCAATTTTCTCACACTTAATAAGCAATAGGAGAAGAAAACAATCACAGTTATAAATGTCCTAAAATATGTTGGATAAGGCAACCTCTGGCAACCCTCATGTCATTCCCATTTTCTGGTTTTATGTCTGCCATAAAGTACCCTATATCAGTTAATTATTTTTATGGACTGAATTCCATTTCATGCCATGTTTGCATCTCCAATTTCATTTTTCTTTTTTTGCCATCTGAAAACAGCTTGGTTACTTCCCAGTTTTATTGCAAGGTCCCATGATATCATAACTTTGTTTAGATAGGCCCTTGTGTGCATTGCTTTTTCTTTGATTTCTTAGCAAAAGCCATGAATTTATGGCAACCCCCACAACTACCTCTATCTCTTGGCATGTTAAATATGGTCCCAGAGCTCTAAAGAGAGTCAATTTGAGCATCGACATTCCAGATGTTCTTAAAGCAGCTCAACTTTAATTTACCCATTTTCTTTTTAACAAAACAGACTGTCACAACAATACAAACATTAATTCACTTCCATTAGAGCAGCATGAAATGCATCAGAAAATTTCATTGTCCTCATAGAAAAAATTACATTTTCTATACAGACAAATAGAACGCGGAACTACACATTTATAATGAATGCTTTTATCCACAAACATACAGCGAGCAATTGGACTTTTTTTTTCTGATTTGGTTAGAAAAAGGATTCTCTCCAAGTTTGAAAACAGAAATTAAAATTTGAAGAAATAAATGTATAAATCTCCAAAGCCGTTAGGGAAATTGATCTAATAATGAACAGTCTGCTTTGAAATGCCTTTAAAATAACTATACATCCCAATCTTAATTCCCATGTTCAGAGTCAAGTGAACAGAGGATGTAATTTTCTTCAAGTTTCACCTGACATAGTTCTCAGTGGACAATTTCACTATGAAGTGGTTCTTAATTCTCCGAAGTCCAAGGCTTCAGATGATAGTACAAGATAATTCATCGCAAATTGCCTCTGCAAGTTATGTTCTAATTTTCAGAAGCTTGTGCACTCTTTGTGAAGTCAAAGCCCCACATTTATACTACTGGTGCACCACAACATAAGGGTTTTCATGATCCATGGTGCATCCCCCATTTTGCAGGGCTTTAAAACATGGCTTGCAGCATCCTCTCAGTGGTTGCATGGGTATAGATCTGCTGCAGAAATGTAGATTTTATATTTAAGCTGAAGTTGTGAGAGTCCCAAGAGGCATATTTTCTTCTTGATGTACCAATGCATTAAAAGGAATTATACATATAAACTTGGTCGCATCAAGAGGAGATTGTACTTCTTATACTGCACTGAATTTGATTATTCAGATGAAGTTCGCAATAAAATGGAAGCAGTACCAGGAAAAAAACAAAACAAAACATAGCTCCAAAGAGAAGCAAGATCTTCAGTAATGAAATGTTTCCACCTGAAATCTTACACCAAAAGCAATTTGAATGGTCAATAAACTGCAGCTCCAACTAGTTCATAAATAGAGCAGATGCATTAATGCTCACTTTGCTCTTCTCCCCTACTGTGCTGACTTAAAGACATTTCAGTCATTTCAGTTGAAAGAACCAGGCCCCTAATCCTGAAGAGGGCTCTTGTCTCCTGTGCCCATTTTCTCCTGCCAGAAAGCAACAGGGATCTGACATTCAAGCAAACTGAAAAACAGTGTCCACTGCCACCTTCCCTGGGCTAATTCTTCCAGGGCTGCCAAAGCAGGTTCACGTCACAAGGGGGAGCAACCATTCAGTTGTGCACAAACCAAGAAAAGTGAATGACAAGCAGCGTGAGGGCACTAGCACATGAAAAACAAGTGAACAGGACAGGGGGAAGAAAGAAAGGCCAGATCTAGGCTTTAAAAAAATTAATAAGATGAATGTGCTTGTAAGTACACTCCTTAGTGACAGGATCCTCTGACAGATAGGCTGAGCACATCTCACTCAAGCTTGCAGTCCTATGACAGGGGAAGTCTGCCTCTGTTGCCTTCTAAGCTAAGCATGGTTATGTCTGTCCAGACCTTGGACCGAGATGTTACAACATGAAAAGAGGCTGCAAGAAGAACGATGAGGACAACTACTTCTCACACAGACCTTATAATCCATTTGAGACAGGATATCCTGCATCACCCCTGCTTTAAACTAGGCTCGTCGGGGTAGGGGGAAGATGAGGGTGGAGGAGACGATGAACTACCAGGCCCAGCAACAGCCAGCGAGCCCAGACCAATGGTCAAAAGGGAGAAACAGGTAAGTGATGGGGGACGGGGCATTGCTGAGACTAGGGGGTCAGTGGGCACAACCGTTGGAGGCCTCAAATGCCTCTACACGAATGCTCGAAGTATGGGGAAGAAGCAGGAGGAACTCGCCCTCCTCCTAGCTGTCACCAGCCCTGACATAGTGGGGATCACAGAAACGTGGTGGGACTCATCGCATGACTGGGCGGTGAGTGTCAAGGGCTATAGGCTGTACAGGAGGGACAGGATAGGAAGGAAAGGTGGAGGAGTAGCACTCTACATCAAGGAGGAATATACTTCCTTGTCAATTAGCAAGGGGGTAAAGGGGGGGCACTCTGAGGTGCTCTGGGTTAGAGTAAAAGGCAGTCCAGGGGATAGAGACTTAACGGTGGGAGTCTACTATAGACCTCCCAACCAGGGAGAAGAGCTCGACCAGGAATTCTTAGGTCAGCTCACAGAGGCAGTGAGGGCTAAGGATGTGGTCATCATGGGGGACCTGAACTTCCCAGACATCTGCTGGGAGGAGCAGTCAGCCAAGTCTGATCGCTCACGTCGGTTCTTAGCCAGAGTGCAGGACCTCCATCTAACCCAGGAGGTGCACAGCCCCACCAGGGGAGACGCCTTGTTGGACCTGGTGCTGGCCACGGGTGACGACCTGGTGAGGGGGCTGCGGGTGATGGGCCACCTGGGAGACAGTGATCATCGCTTGCTGGAATTCACCATCCAGCGTAAGGTGGCAAAGGGCTGCAGCAAGGCAACAGCCCTAGACTTTAGGAGGGCTGACTTCAACAAGCTAAGGAGGATCATTGGGGAAGTGCTGAGGACCCAGAGGGGAAGGGAGCCAGATGTCCAAGGTGAGTGGTTGCTCCTTAAGGAGACGATCCTCCATGCCCAAAGGGAGGTAATCCCAACAAGGGTCAAAGGGAGCAGGAGGGCACATAAACCCCCATGGCTCACTAGGAGCATCCGGGAATGTCTCCTTGCTAAAAGGGGGGCATACACCCAATGGAGGGATGGGGTCATCACCAAGAAGGACTATGTTACAGTCGCCCGAGGATGTAGGGGGGCAGTCAGGAAGGCCAAGGCAGAGATGGAGATAGGACTAGCTTCCCGGATTAAGGACAATAAGAAGTCCTTCTTCAAATACATAGGGGGTAAAAAGAGGGTCCCGGGTAATGTGGGGCCCCTGCAGGACACGATGGGCAACTTAGTCGTCGTGCCAGATGACAAAGCTAACATATTTAACGATTTCTTTGCCTCTGTCTTCCTAAGTAGGGACCAGTTCAGCCACCTCCCTGCTGGGCCCCCCTCGGGCCCCGGGAGAGACACGCCTGGGCCAGGGGTTAGCGAGGAGTTAGTTAGGGTACTTCTGGAGAGGCTGGACGTGTTCAAGTCCGCTGGTCCGGACGATCTTCACCCTAGGGTTCTACAGGAACTGGCCGAGGTCATTGCGGGACCCCTGGCGCGGCTCTATGAGCACTCGTGGTGCTCTGGTGAGGTGCCGGAGGACTGGAAGAGGGCCAGTGTGGTCCCTATCTTCAAAAAGGGAAAAAAAGAGGACCCGGGAAATTACAGGCCAGTTAGTCTTACCTCAATCCCGGGTAAGCTCTTCGAAAAAATTATCCTGGCACACATCCAGGAGGGCCTTGCGGGGGAATGCATGCTCAGGGGCAACCAACATGGGTTCATCAGTGGCAGGTCTTGTCAGACCAACCTGGTGGCCTTTTACGATCAGGTCACCAAATCATTAGACGCAGGGGTTGCTGTGGATGTAGTCTTTCTGGACTTCCGGAAGGCTTTCGACACTGTCTCTCACCCTGTCCTCATCAAAAAGCTGGGAGACTGTGGTGTCGATGCCCACACAGTCAAATGGGTTGCCAACTGGTTGGAGGGCCGCACCCAGAGGGTGGTAGTGGATGGGTTCTTCTCGACCTGGAAGGACGTGGGCAGTGGGGTCCCCCAGGGCTCGGTCCTCGGGCCCGCACTGTTCAACATCTTCATCAGTGACTTGGATGAGGGGGTAGAAAGCACCCTGTTCAAGTTTGCTGATGACACTAAGATGTGGGGGGATGTGGGTGCACTAGAAGGGTGCAATAGGCTACAAGCTGACCTTGACAGGTTGCAGCGGTGGGCGGATGAGAATAGGATGGGGTTTAACACTGATAAGTGCAAGGTGTTGCACATGGGGAGGAAGAACCGGCACCACACTTACAGGTTGGGGAACTCCCCTCTTGCCAGCACGGAGACGGAAAAGGATCTTGGAGTCGTCATTGACTCCACGATGAACATGGGCCAGCAGTGTGGGGAGGCAGTCAAGAAGGCCAACCGTACCCTGTCATGCATCCACAGATGCATCTCGAGCAGGTCCAGGGAGGTGATCCTCCCCCTCTATGCGGCACTGGTCAGGCCGCAGCTGGAGTACTGTATCCAGTTCTGGGCGCCACACTTCAAGAGGGATGTGGACGATATGGAAAGAGTCCAGAGGAGGGCCACTCGTATGATCAGGGGTCAGCAGGGCAAGCCTCCACAAGAGAAGGTTAAGGGGGGACCTTGTGGCCTGCTATCAACTGGTCAGGGGGGATCAGCAGGTATTGGGGGAGTCCCTGTTCCCCCGTGTGCTGCCAGGAGTGACCAGGAATAACAGTCACAAGCTGGCGGAGGGTAGGTTTAGATTAGATATTAGGAGGCGCTACTTCACAGTCAGGGCGGCTAGGGCCTGGAACCGGCTTCCAGGGGAAGTGGTGCAGGCTCCTAGCCTGGGGATTTTTAAAAGGAAGTTAGATGAGCACCTTGCCGGGGTCATCTGACCCCGGTGCTCTTTCCTGCCAAGGCAGGGGGTCGGACTAGATGATCTACCTAGGTCCCTTCCGACTCTAGCTACTATGAAACTATGAAACCCCCAAGGGATGACAAGATCGAATGGTCACAAACTCCACTGTGACCAATTCGGGCTGGACATAAGGAAGAACTTCTTCATTGTCCGAGCCCCCCGGGTTTGGAATAGACTGCCGCCAGAGGTGGTTCAAGCACCCACTTTGAACGCCTTCAAGACATATTTGGATGTTTATCTTGCTGGGATCCTATGATCCCTGCTGACTTCCTTCCCCTGAGGCAGGGGGCTGGACTCAATGATCCTCAGGGGGGGTCCCTTGCAGCCCAAATGTCTATGAATGAAACACACAGCAGAAGTTTGGGAAAGAGACAGCAGAAGTTGCAAGTCACTGCAGTCTCATTACCTGCTATGATACACACATTTAACCTATTTAAATGTCCTCTGATTTCATCCTCTACTACTTCTGCTAAACACTTGTACATTGCTGCTGCATGCTGTTGAAGAGTTGTTCCACCAAGGCATCTGAAAAGATGGAGTAATCTAGGTATGTCATCAGGATATAAACTGTAGTACACTTTGGGATTCATTGGGAATATAAAAGGTGCTACATAAACTGATAGTTATTTTATTTTATTTTTTTAAAATCAACTCTGCTACAACCTCAGAAGGAAGAAAGCAAATGTTTTTAATACGGCAAGTGTGCGTTTGATAGATCTCTCTCAGTACTCAGGAGTGCAAGCAATCCAGCAGTAAACAGGCCCCCTTGAACCCATTCCCATTAGTATGACATGAACTAGGCAATAGAAGCAGTCTTAGAAATCTATTTGTTTGCCAGTATTTCAGCAACACTGTAAGTACTCAAGATACATGCCCCTCTCAAGTTCCTTCCACTGGGTGAACTGGAAGAGGTCTCAGCTGGCTCTGTGGAAATATACCGACATAGTTGAAATCAAAGTTGTAAGTTCCATTGCCAATGCAGCAGGCTAATGACAGGGAAGTTTGTATTCTATACAAGTGGTCACAGGACTCCCTCCAAACATAGAAACACAGCAACGGAGGGGAGAATGCTTCTGGCAGATATTTAGCTAGAAGCCATCTAATTTAGCAAAGATTTTCTATTAAAAATACAGCTGGTAGTTTCATATTACCAGCTTATTTCAGCTAGGCTGAGAATCCATCAGTAACATCTGATCACAGGATGGATTCTGCTCTCAATAGCAGCAGTGTAATCAAGAGCAAATATATTAAACTGAATAGTATCAGGGCTGATCTACACCAGTACAGTTTTTCGCTTCCTGATCATATACTGGGATGAACTGAAATGTCTTCTATGTTAACACCACCTAGCCCTGAGGTTTTGAACAAACCCTGAGATCCCTCCTCCTGGTCTCAATGGCGGAAGCACTAGAAAGTAAACCATGCGTTTCAAGTTCAGTCTGATACAACAATGGTCATGAGAGGGAAACACGCTTTTTAACTTATGGCAGAGGTCATGCTGGTTTTGGGTAGCTGTGCCCCTCACTCATGAAAGCAGTTCACCATCTTGAAATCCCATTAATTTCCTCACTGCACCTGGTTGCACAGAAAATGGCAGTGGGCGGAAGTGACTCTGGAATGACCATTCCTCTCAATATAAGCCACCTCTTTGCACCTCAAAATTCAGCTGCTGCTATCCAAGGGGATGTCGTCTGGAAAGCCGACCGCCCCCCCGCCCCCCACTCTCCCAAACACCAGCCGCTGACTGTCTGCTCTGTACAGAGAGGTCAGACCAAGGAGACTATGTTGTGCATATGCTTTGCTCTGCACAATCCACTTGCTGCTAGTTCACTTCTGGGCAACATTCAGGATGTTGGTCATGAATGCTGAAAGGGTCCAAGCCTTGTTGATTCGAGTCTGTCCACCCTCCTTCCACTTTAATCCACTCAAACAAATGGAGCTTACCCTTGAAAAGAACTCACATGGCGATCTGCGCCTCTGGAATTCAACCTAATGAAAATATACCCAAGCCCCTGCCTGGTCATGCTTAGGGCAAAATCTGTTTTTCATTCAGCCTTCCCAAGAAAGGCCTCTCTAAAGGCCTTAATTTCTGTCTGGAAAAATACCCTAAGAAGGTACTACAAAGTGGAGAACTAGAAGAGTTTTTCTGACACTTCCGTCTCTAGGAATATTTCCACACCCAAAACAAATCCACTTTCAACACCACTTCATCCTGTGACAACATCAAGGAAAAGACTAACACCAAAAAATCAAAAAAAAAATAAATGTCAGGCTGGACTCCTCTCAGTCAATATAGCGGTCAAGGTTTGAATTTTGTCCACTGCTTTGGAGAAAGAATGACCAATGAAATAATCAACAGACCACCACCATAACCTCTCTGAGGAGAGAAGGGCCATAGACTCTCTAAGATCCAACCACCAAATAGTAATAAAACCAGCAGATAAAGGAGGAGGAGGAGCTATAGTTATCCTTAACTATGAAGATTACAGACAACTCTGACACCACCTACTATGAAAAACTAGAGAAACTCCCCTTTTCACCTTAAAACTCAAAACCACCATCACATTTCCATCTGAACTGCAAGAGAAACTACAAAACTTGATCCTGCCACTACCTAATCCAAGGATTTTTTATACGTTCCCTAAAGTCCACAAACAAAGGAACCAGGGAGACCTATAATATCCAACCATGGAACCCTAACTGAGAAAATATCAGGTTTCATCAAATCCGTCCTAAAACCTCATCACCCAAAAACGAAGTTCTGTCCAAGACGCAACAGATTTTCTACAAAAACTGAAATATAGACCACCTTCCCAACAATACCCTCCTAGCCACCATGGATGTTACCAGCTTATATACCAGCATCCCACACCAGGATGGCATCCAAGCCTGCCTTGCATATCTACAACAGCAAGAGTACAACTTAGAGTACAGACCTAAAGATATTACTGAATTTATATATTTTATCTGCACAAACAACCAATACTTCTTCCAGACTATGGGCACCAAAATGGTCCCACAATATGCCAACTTCCTATGGCCCACCTGGAAGAAGAATTCCTCAAGAACTGCACCAACTGCATCTTGCTATACCCAAGATATACAGATGACATCATTTGGACCAAAAACCTGCAGTCTCTGACCAGCAATCACGCTAAACACAGCAAAAAAGCTGTAATATACAGCCAAGCCCTCCAATACCCTCACATTTACACTAAGATTATCTGCGATCATCACGCTGCAAATTTCAAAAGGGCATTCACCCAACAAGGATGCTCCTCCAGAGAGACAGATCATACATTTGAAAGAGCCACCCAGATGCCATGTGAAGAATTGCTGCAGTACAAAAAGAAAATTCCCATGAATCACACATCATTAGTTATGACATACCATCCTTCCCTGGAACCTGTATGGAAAATACTCAAATAATTGCAACCCATAATAAAAGATGACCCAATTCTTAAAAAAAAAAAAAAAATCTTTCCAGAACCGCACATCCTACCATTTAAACAAGCACTGAACCTTGCCAACTTCAACACCAGAAACAACTTTCCCATGGCCTAAAGAACACTGAATGGATCCAGACTATTTTGGGACAAGAAATGTAAAACCTGCCAACACATCTCCAACACTACCAAAATAGCTACACCCCACAACAAAACCATCACCATCCCTGGATCTTACACCTGCACCTCCAGAAACACAATATAAATCTCATTCAGTGCACTGAATGCCCAGATGGAAAATATGTAGGAGAAACCAAACAACAACTGCATACCAGCATGAACGCACACTGAAAATGTATTGAAGACAAAGATATCTAATTACCTGTGGGTGCACACTTCACACAAGACAACCACTCTCTTTCCTATCTCTCAGTTCTAAACCTCAAAGGGAATTTACAAAACAATTTCTGTAGATGAGCCTATGAGCTTCGCTTCATAAATCTGCTGGATGCTAGAAATCATGGACTAAATATAGACACTGGACTTACGGCACATTATAACCTGCCTAACATCTGATCACCCCACATAACTGGTCTGCATTTTACCAGCTACATTCTTCTATCACCATTCAACAGTCCTCCTTCCTATCTCACACCTATCATCTTCCACCCCTCTAATAGTTACTGTTAGACATTTGCATTTTCACAGACCTGCATTTTGGCTTCTGTTCTACCCAGGAAAGCACAGTTTACCACCAGACTCTCCATATGCCTGAAGAAGGGTGTTTGTGCCCAAAAGCTTGCAGAGAACAACTTTTTTTCAATATTTAGTTGGTCTAATAAAGGACACTAAACTATGGGGGAAGGCAGAAACAATGGAGAACAGGCTGGGGATACAGGCTGACATGGACAGGCTCGCAAGGTAGACTGACCAAAACCAGATGGTATTTAATGTAAAGAAAGGCAGGGTGCTCCACCTTGGGAGGAAGAACCAGCATCGTACTTACAGTCTCAGCAATACTACACTCGTAGAACCATGACCAAAACAGACTTGAGGGTCTTGATTGACCACGAGATGAACATGAGCCACCAATGCAATGCCATAGTCAGCAAAGCAAACCAAACTCTGGCATGCATCCACCTGATGCATCTCAAACAAAACCAGGATGTCATCCTCCTGCTCTACTCGGCCTTAGTGAGGCTGCAGCTGGAATACTGCATCCAGCTTTAGGCCCCCCATTTCAAGAGGGACATGGATAAGCTGGAGAGAGTCCAGAGGAGAGCCACACACAGGATCATAGGCCAAGAGAGCAAGCCTTATGAGGAGAGGCTGAGGGCCATGGAACTCTTCAGCCTGGAGAAGAGAAGGCTCAGGGCGGACTTGATGGCAACCTACAAGTATATAAGGGAGGTGCACCAGGATCTGGGAGAACAGTTGTTCACCAGGGCTCCCCAAGGGATAACATGGTCCAACAGCTACAAACTTCTGGAAGGCTGATTTAGACTGGACATAAGGAAAAATTTCTTTACGGTCCAAGTGTCCAAGGTCTGGAATAGACTCCCCCTGCAGAGATGGTGCAAGCACCTACTCTGGATTCACTCAAATGACATTTGGATGCTTACCTTGCAGAGGTTATTTGACCCCAGCAGACTTCCTGCCTATGGCAGGGGGGCTGGACTCAATCTTGCAAGGTCCCTTCCAGTCCTCAACATCTATGAACCCTGGAAGTGTTCAAGAGGAGGCTGGACAAGCACATTGTTGAGCTTGTTTGAGCCCAATAATCTCCTGCCCATGGCAGGGGACCGGACTTGATAATTTTACAGGTCCCTTCCGGTCCTTTGATTCTATAATCACATTTACCCAAATAACTTCTCTGCCTATGTCCTTAGACAAACATAGCTACAACCAACAACCCCAGTCCTTCTCTATGTTCACAGGACTCCACAAGGAAACATCAAACTCCCCACTTCTCATTAGAACGTCGGTCCTCTTCAGCTAGTACAAGATGCCCCCAGGTTGCATGGAGCCCTGTCTTTTAACAGCTAATATAAACATAAGAGCTAAGGATAATTAATTGCAAATAAAGCACTTTGGCCTGACTAAACATTGGTTTAATTATATCTGGCAAATAAAAACATCATGCCCATTCCTGAGTGACCCAGTTTATTAGGCACTAAGAGGAGGATTTGGCCTAAGGAAGTTGGCAAGTCACCCAAAAAGTTTTACCGTGCTGTGCCCTGCCCTGCCCTCTGCCTCAGATGGAGTACATCAATCCACTCTGGGTTTGCTCGATTTATACACGAGATGAAAAAGCATAAAAAGGAGACCGACTCCTGTCCCAGAAGGCCAAGTGAGAGCAGCTTAGAGCTGACTGCCCTGCACTGCGAAGAGACACAGGGGAAGCTTTCTTTCTGTTCCTTTCCTCATCCTCCAAAGTGAGAGAGGCAGCAGGTGCAGAAAGTCTTATTCCTGCCCACTAATTACTGGCTAAATGCTGCAGGGGTGGGGCTGGGGGCATTTAGGAACAAACACTAACTGGAAGTGGAGACTGCTTCCCTGTGTGCTAAGACGAAAATGGAGAAAGCAGTGGCCAGCAATACAACAGACATGCTGCATACACCACAGAATTCAGAGAGTCCATCCCTTCAGCACAAGCATGCTGGGGTTTGGTAGATCTCTTCTCTCTCTCTCAGATCTTCTGATAGCATGCTCTGGCCTCATGAACCCCACAGACCTCAGCATTTCACCCAGAGATTCCTGCACCAAGTCTGATACCTTTCCAACTGGAACACAGATAGTGTCTTTTAAGGGTTTGAAAGAGGGAGTTATCCATGTTAGTCTGAAGTCAGGCAAAAGACAGAGCAGGCTGGCACCTTAGAGACTAACTTGTTCAGAAAGGCATAAACTTTCATAGGTGACACCCTACTATGCAGGTGCTGGTCTACCCTGCTTTCTGCCTTTTATGGTTTGGCAACTTACTTTTAGACTGCAGAGCATAAAGCTGTGTCACAAAGCCTGCCTAAACCTCCTGTTATTTTTCAGGGAAGTAAAATGGTGCCCACTAGGTCTGTGCAAAGCGGCTGATATTCACTTTGGATTCAGATTGAGCCGATTCGAGGGACAGCGATTCAATGATTTGAATCACTATCCGAATCTGCGAATCACCCAGGCCCAAACCCCACCCGCTCTCCCAGTCCTGGCAATGGCTGCCCCCCAGCTCCCCACTCACGGGCTGCCAGGCACAGGGGGTGATTCCCGCTGCCCTCCACTGCCCCATGCTGCATGGGGGGCTCTGTCACAAGCCTCCCAACCCTTCCCCCAACTCCCCCACAGGGCTGCCCCGCCCAGCCCCAGGTCCTGGCCCTTTAAAAAGAAAAAAAACAATCAAAGAAGTCCCAACTCACTGGCTCCTGCTGGGGGGGGGGGTGGTGATCCCCACTGCCCCATTCCACATGGGGGGGCTCTGCCATGAGCCCCCAGAAGCCCCAAGGCCACTGCAGCTGCCAGTGAGTCAGGGAAGTTGGGTTTTTTTCTTAAAGGTCTGAGATCTTGGGCAGACGGGGCAGCCACAAGCGGGGCTGGCAGAGCAGGGGGTTAATGACACAGCCGCCCATGCAGTGCAGGGCAGTAGGGATCACACCCCACCCCTGCCAGGCAATAGCCAGTGAGTGTTTTTGGTTTTTTTTTTCCTTCTTCTTAGAAGGGGTGGGAGCTGGGGCAGACAGGGGATGGAGCCTGGCAGGGGCCCCCCCATGGTCCCCTCCCCCTTTCTCCAACCCCCCCCCCCGCCCCCTACTTACCAGCTTGAAGCCCGGGTCCAGCTCCCTGCTGCAGCAGGTGGGGACTGCCCAAATCACCAAAGCTCTCTGAATATTTTCCAGATGGATTCAAAAACCTTTGAATCAATTTGGACCTTTTAATTGGTCCCCCAATTCAATTTGAATTTTGAGATTTGGCCACTGAACCAAATCATCACCTGAAGCTTCACACAGCCTACTGCCCACCAGATGGAATCCCTGCCCCATGAAGCTCACAAGCTAAGCTATTATTCAGTCCCACCGATATCAGTGCAAAGATTCCCCTGGGGTCTGACAGGCACTGAATCAGGCTCCACAATGACAAGCAATATCCAAAGGCTGGGGAAAAGGGATAAAACACGCATCCTTTCTTTCTAATAAATATCAACAATCCCACAGGCCCTCTAACTAGGCACTGCAGTTTGAGAAGGCAAGGCTCTGAAATAAAGGGGTACACAGAGTCCCACTTTGTCACCCACAAGTTCTACTATGCTGCCTTGCCTTCAGTACTAACCAAGGCACAGCAGAAAAGAGCTCATGACCTATTCTCTCCGTTTTCACCCATGCAACCCCATAAAGCCAAAGAAACTGTATGGATATGACTGAAAAAAAGAGTTTGACCCCTGGACCACATCCCTTGATTTCACGTGTTTTGTTAGGTCTATTAGACAAATTAGGAGACAAAATTCAGCTGACACCAATCAGGAATGTAGTCATGACTCCTTCCACATCCAAGTATGTTGCTAGTTCTCTGAATGCACAGCCTAATTTGATAATTACATTTGGGGACAAATTCATCCCAGATGCAACTCATCTGACTTCAGTGATGCATGTGTTTACAAAATAAGACCTTTTTATTGTTCACAGCTGGTTTATTACGCCTGACAATTGTTTATCTGTGTCCTTAAAAAAATACCTTCTGATTTGCATTGATTTGGCTAAACCCTGAAGGAAAATACAATTAACCATAACTGAAACGAACAAACTCAAAGTTGACTGATGAGCTGCTCTTTTAAGACACTCAGTTCAATTAAGCTAAAAGCATTTTTTCATTGTTGCAACAGCACTTCCAAAATAAAGTCTGCATTGCAACAAAGTTAATGTGAAAAATCTACCAAACATTTCTGAAGGATTACTAAATAGCAAGGTTTCCACTCTTGCAAAGCACTACAGCATATTAGATAGCATTAACATAGGGATTTAACTTGGAGTGGTTTCTTTGGGACAATAAAAAAATATAAATAATCTCTTGGTAACTATCACAGTTTTTCCCCATTAAAGAAATAACCAAAAAAGGTCAATTCTTTTTAATACAAAAACTTAAGCATTTGAGAGTTAAGTATTTACTCTGCTTGCATATTGTGAGAACTGCACCAGAAAAAAAAATCACAGACAAGTAATAGACAATCATAGGTGCCTAGCTGCATCATTAGGTGCTTTACTAGAATTGAAAATCTAACATGTAGGCTCCTAAGTCACTTAGGCATTTTGGAAAATATTACCCAACAGGTCTGATCCAAAATTCACTAAACCTAATGAGCATCTCTTTAAAATTTGGCCCAATATGCTGCTCTACATTTGAAACCATAATTTAGATAATAGAATTGACTCATGCTAAGGTCTATTACACAGTCACCGGACACAAATACACAGTCAGTATACTCAAGTAGCTACTTCTCATATTTTAATTGATAGGAGAAACACTGTATAAATCAGGCTTTCATTAAAAAAAAAATAGGCAGCTTAACAAGATCAAATAATAAAAATTTTATCAATAGAAATACTCAGAATTAACTTTCTGTGTACAAATTAGATTTTAAATAGCAGGTTCATTTCTCTGGTGATCTAATTTAGATTTTGGTATCAAACAATGTTTCAAACTGCATAAAAAGCCTCCTATGGTAAATTTTTATCCCTGATGTTTTCAAGCTGGTCTCTAATAACTATTCCTAATTGTGCTTGTTAAAAGTGGATTTATGAATCTCAATTAGCTTGGTTTCACTTATCCTACAGTGATTTTCAGTACCAACAAAAACTGCTTCAAGCAATAAAAAGTGTAGGTGTCTGATAAAATAATTACTAATATATAAAAGAATGTGTCTATTAATGTAGCTTAATTTTTCAGTAATTCTTCTTCAGTAGCTTCAAAACAGAAACTACAGGACTGTAAGACTCATTCTAGGTACTCTGTTCGCTCCACAAGTTTGTAGAGACTTTTAAATTAGGATGTTCAACTTGTCTTCCTTGCTCTAGTCAGCATAACACCCTACCTCATTCTCAGTGGATTTATTTTTTTTTTAAACTGCAGTACTGATTCAGCACTGAGGTACACACTTTTTAGCAAATGTTAAAGCCCCACATCAATGGATGCTCTACACAAACTTGTTCAGAATCTAGTACTCGGGCTTCAAGTCAACAAAGCACTTAAGCACATGCTTATCTTTAACTCCAACCTCAAGGGGATTTCAGCATGTGCTTACATGTTAAGGCTTATCTAAGTGCTTTACCAAATCAGGGACACAGTTTTGAAATGAAAGTTAAAATAGATCCATGGAAACCATGATATTTTTCTCCCCTTCCTTGGCAACAAAAGAACACATCTCTGGACAGATGCTGCTTTCAATATGAAAGCAAACATGCAGTGTGGCTACTATGATTGTAGGTCTGGAATTCTCCAGTACAATTGGGGTCATCCTTTTTGGCAGGCATGTTGCAGGTTAGCCCTTCACTATCCCCAAGTGCCATTCTGATCCTTTTCCCCTGCCAATTCACTGCTCTACTTGCTGCTGCGCAGCTAGTCCACTCCCCTATCTGTGTGCCACATGCATGTCTGCCACTTGGGGCACACATGCCACAGCTGGGCCACCCTTGTTCTAATATAATCTTTGCACTTGTTGTAATTGTGTGGGGAAAAAAGGCTAAACTAGAACACAAGAGTGCAATCATAAATGTGTATTTCAAGTCTAAAACCTACCTGCCCATCCACATAGATACATGCCAGAAAACTTCCTGCTGTCCTGTTCTTGGGGGGTCTCCTGTTCCTCCCTGTTCAGTGTTTTAATGGCTGAACTTGAGGTGGGGGGGGGGCTTTACAGTTAAGATAGATCAATGGGCATGATTCTGTACCTGTGTGCCCCCCGCCCCCCATCCCACAGACAAATGCAGGCAGATTACTCATACCAGTTTTTTTGTGTTATGGACATGCATTTACAGATTACTGGAACCATGACTGTTCTGATAAATAGGAAAAAGCAAGCAATATAAACCTATATGCTTCAGAGCAAGCCTAAAGGCTTTGGAGCACAGGTTACCCATTCAGCTCCTGAGATTGGAAAGGAACTTCTGCTATTGGCATATTTGGTCTTTATAGGATCTTCTGAAACTACTGAAGATTAGACAGTGCATCTTTTAGCCTAAACTGGTATGCCAGTCCAGCAATTTCTATGTTCTTCCAGCCATTCAGGGGCAAAATGCTGTAGCTGCAGCCAAATAGTGCAGTTTGAAGATCTGACCTTAAGTGTTTTGATAATAAAGCTGCACAGACCAAAAATCACTTCTAAAAGAAACATTTCTAATTTCAGGTGGCATGTAAAGTCTTGCCTACTGCCCAGAAGAGTTAATGCATCTGCCTGCTGTCCACTCGACATTTTACTTAAGAGCTGCACTGAAAAAATCAAATTTCTCCCCAGAAGCTTTATGATTGAAGGTAGTGCTTTGAAAACAACAATGTTTTTGCAGGCTCCTGCAAAGAAGATTCTCCAGTGCTCAGTAGGGTGAATCCAACCTTCTCGAAAATACTGATCCTATTATTCAGTTTTGGCAATTAAAATGTTTCCTAAATGATTGTCCCTCAGCAGGGGAAAATTGATTAATTTTAATGCATTATTGTATCTTGGCATAGAACAGCTGTATATTTTACTGCTCCCCACCACTTCGCAGCTGAATTATTTAGACTTGTCTACTATATTTGAGAAGAAGCTTTAGGAGAGCAGGTGGGTGAGTCCAAACAGCGCCTCAGCAAGCTCAATGTCTTGCTATGCTGAAAACGATTACCTGGGCATATGCCTTTGGGAAGTGGTGAAACTAAGGAAATACAGACCACTGACTTTTCCAAATTTTACATACTCAGAAACGCACGCAAGACTTTAAGCAACACATTTCATTTTAAATCAACAGGTTTGGAAACGTAGGACACCAAACTGAATCTTAAAGAATTAAAATTCAAATGAATAACACCGTCTCAAATCCAGTTTACAAAACTTGGGCCCCTCTTAAGACACAAATCCTCCTTTAAGGCTTGATCCAAAACCTATTAAATCTCACAGAGAGATTCCAATAACTTGACATCAATGGGCTTTTGATCAGTCCGTTAGGCATCTAAATCCTCATCAGGTTGCTTACATCAGCATTTGCAAAATGGACTAAACCCAATATTCAGATGCCCAAGTTCAGACACTGAGATTTGAAAAATTAAACTCCATAAGCCCCTCACGAAAAAGAGATGTACAACTCTCTCAGTGAGCAGCAGTTTAAATAAAGAATAATTAAATAATGTGTGTTTGTGTTCATCACTTACTGTGATTTAAATCCAGGTTGAATCAATGCTGACGTGGATGACCTAACATTTAATAGCTTCTCTGAATGATGTTTCTGCTGCTCCCAACAATCTTTACTCAGAACTCTGCTTGATTAGAAATGAGATCTATGGGAATAAAAGTCCAATATGAGTTCATCAAACAATAAAAGTTTGCTCATACATTCAGTTTTATTTTGAAGCAGACACCAATTGGATTAGAATGCTGATATATAATCAAATCTACAAGGGAACTATAATCATCCAATTGCACAAAATATAGCAATAAAATGAAATGGAACTAGTTGGTTCTGGACTTACCAGCAACCAGCAGGAAAATCAGTTCCATAAACCCTGAAGAGAAATGAGTGGTGGTAAACTCATTTACAGTTAGTATAAGACTGAATAATCACAGGACATATATGGAACTAATAAGCACTTTTCATAGGATCAAGGAGCACTATACAGGTAAGGTAAGACTTAAAACAGCCATATGAAATAAATTACCATTAACATTCACACCTTAGTGATATAGGGAGAAGCAAGGGACATGCCTAAGATCATATAGGAAACTGGTGGCAGAGCCAAGGTGCCTGAAGCAGACTCAGGGTCCCACTGAATTAAGTACTGCGCAAAGACACAAAGACACCATCTTTGCCCAGACGTCTACTACTCACACTTCAAACTTGACTCCTATAGCAGACAGAGCCTGGGAATGTTAAAAGGTGGAATCTTTAGTGCAGTGAGGCTGAGAATGCATGTTGCATGGATTGTTTATCTACTCTTCATTAGTGGTCAACACAGAACAGCATCCTAGTCTCTGCAAAGGCTGTCAGGATGTAGAAGATTGACACAAGAGTCACAGGAACATGGCACTAAGTTAGATAAACAGCAGTACGTTATAAAGGCATGAGGTAAACTACCTGGCCTCAGTTCCCAGAAACATGTCCTGGAGTGGTTCATGCTAGAGGTGCAGGGGGAGGCTCTCACTGTCCACAATGCGCTTCCAGATAACTAACAACAACAACAACAGAGAGCGCTCGTTTGTGTAACACTTCTTGCTTAGATGTGGACAGGGATGACAGAAAACCTATTACAGAGGGCTTTTTGCATTTTTGTTCTTGCAACGTGGATGTCCAGGAAGTGAGATATACCACAATGGTACTTGATTAAGTAGCAATGGTAACCAATGTAAAATATGGGCATTTCTATATGCCCTGCTTGATCTTTGGGAGAATCAATTGTTCTAATTTGGTGTCAGATGCACTTGTAATGAAATATTTCCCACCCTGGCTTCAGAATTGAACTGAAATGACAGATTTTTTTTTTTTTTTTTCAGACTGCACTCTTCTTGCACTGCAGGCCTGAACAATTCATTGGAACAGATGCTCCAACTCTCGTGCACACAAAGCTTAGCTTGTAGTTTACAATATTGCCTACTAAATGTGATTTTTTTTGCACACCCAAGCTTATGTGATTTCTCCTACAAAACTTTTATGCAGGAATTAAACAGTTGACATAAACTATTGCTATTTTCTCCAGTGCACGGTAGTAAGGAACAGGCATGCAAGCCAGCCAGAATATACAGAATGCTTATTTTAAAATATAGAAATGACTCACCTGTAAGAAACTTCAGCTGACAGCTGAAGTGAACACAATGTCTACAACCCTGCAATGTTGCCTCTTGACAACAGAATCAAAACAACAGCAGTGACAGAAGGATTTTATTTTTTAATTACTTCATTAAGTGAATTTAGTGTTCACAAAGATGCTGGATGTGTTTATCCCCTTTTCCCTGATATGGTGCTGCTCAAGTACTTAATTTATCCCAGTATATTTTTAGATGTCTTCTAGTTTTGAAGTGCATAAAGATGCATCTCTACTGACAAGCTTTATCATCCTTTCAAAAGTGTTATGGGTCCTTCTGTAAACTACTCTCTTCCAGGATTAACCCCAGCTCCTTTAACTCGTTTCATAACTCATGCTCCTGAGACCAATCACTATTACTCTTGCAGCTCTATTCTACACCTTTCTTTGGCACCAGAACCAGTCCCACGTCCAGTGTTCCAAACATAAGTGATCTGTACATTAAAAGCCAGATCCTCAAGTTGTAACAGTCGTAACAGGGCAAGTGTTAATTCTATTAAAGGTGGGGCTAAAGGGAGAGAGCAGTATTTTCAGACTACCCTAGACCAAGGGAATGGTTCGTGGTGGTGGAACTCAGAGCAACCCTTTAGGCTACTTCAAGTTATAGCAAAGCTATCAGTCTCAGAATCAAGGGAGTGGAGCAGCATAATCAAGATGCATCGTCTTCCACTTCTTGGATGCTACTCCAAACCTACCTCAGCTGGACCCAAGAATGGGCCCGTTCAAATACAGTATCTTTCCTGGCAAAGCATTTTTGCAAACTATGAAACCTTAAGATAAAGCTCCTATGTACAGCAGGTGCCTCAAGCACACATTGAAGGCAACAGGAGTACGGCATGTAGACAAACAATATGATTGTTCAAGGGCTCGTAGTCACAGCAAGGCCACAGCAGGGTCAGAGAACAAAACCCAGGACTGCTGATCCTCAGTCCTCTGCTGCAGCCGGTGGGCAACACCCCTTCCTCAACCTGAGTGCCCAGTTCCATAGTATTTGCTTTAGTATATTCTGTACCCCAGATGGTAGCAAATGAAATTCAGGATCTATTCCATGTCAGAATAGAGATGCGTGCACATTCATCCCACAGAACTTAAGACAATTATGAGTGAGCCTTCTATTCCCACTAGGAACTGAAGCAAACTGAACAAGTCATAGGGCAGCAGCGGCAAGCAGCATCTATATTGTAATGCAGTGACCTCCTGCCTTCCCTTCCTTGACCATGTGGCCTGTCCCATAAACCTCCTGCACCACTTTGGCTGCAGAAATCTTGCAGCTGCTGAAAGCTGCAGACTTTTGGGAACTGCACAGCTTCACACAAGGAGGTGCATACTCCTTCTCTGTCCCTTTCTTCTTGGCACTCCCATGTAGGAAGGAGTAGCCTAAACTTAGCCTCAGACAGTACAGAATGAACACAGGCATTCAAAATGTCCTGGAGATCACCACATTATGAAACCTTGCAGCTTGAAAACTTCACCCTTAGAAATGTTGGGCGGCTTGAGAGAGGAAAAGAGCTAAATGAGGAAGAACAGAGAACAACACAGGAGCCAAGAAAAGGATAAATCCCTGGATTATCTCAAAACCACTGAATATTAGATGCAGGAAGTTAATCAATGTAGCATCAAACTAAATATCTCTCTGTGTCAGACAAAAGGGTTTTGTGCAGCCAGAAAAGACCTGACTTTTCACCTTCCCCATTCTTATTTTACTCAGCAACTTCTGGGTTGCCCTTTATCACACATCAAATCCCATTTATTCATCCTCTTCTCTCCCCTGGTTCTTTATTAATCAGAATGATAAAACATGCATGGGAGAAAGAAGAAAGACTGCTCCAAATTTTGTACATTAGCATGGACAAATCTTTCCATGTCCATTGTTGAAATTGCCCCCAGAGCTCACTAGGGTTTTGTTACTACCATATTTACTCAAATAAAAGACAGCCATGATTTTAAGATGACCTCCCAATAATTAGATTCTGTCTATGGAAAATTTATAAGTTTGTTACAATTTTCCAGGTATAGAATCTAATTATTGGAGGTTTGTCTTGAATTTGTCCCCCTCCCACTGCTACAGCAGGGAAAATAAGTCTCACGGCTCAGGGAGCCCCTTTGTGCTCTGCTTCCTGCTAACTTTTCTCCCGTCAGCCCACTCCCCCTCTCTTTACTGTCAGACCCTACTCTCCCCAAGCACACAAAATGAAGAGCAAATTTTAAAACAATAACCCTAAAAGTAAACATGGCTGTAGCAATTTGCATACTGTACCCATATACTTACTCATCCAGAATTAAGAAATGTTACCTTTTTTGCAATGGCTGCAAGTTTTAGTACAGGTACTGCATAAACAGTTATGAGCAGCACATTGGCACCTACTTATATGTAATACCAGCTACACATTATATTAGTTCAAAGTCAAAGGCTCATGATTTACCACATAGTTCATTGGGCTGGACCCCACCAGAGTCAACAGCATGTCAAGCCACACTGACCCCACAGCACAGCACTGCTCAATATGTGTGTGTACTTCAGATACCCTCCCGCCCCCAAACAAAGGCTCCATGTGCTAATTAGCCCTCATTCATGACTGGAATCAGGTGTTCTCGTCACAAGTTCTAGGATGCTCCATAATGTATATGCAGATGAGGCATAAGGCAACTTGGTCCAGCTTCACCTTATGGAGGGCAGGGCCACACAAATCATATGCAACAGACTGAAAGGGGGTAACGGAGGAATTCTGGGCACACTGTATGTAATCCTGTGGCTCACCATGACTTGATAAAATTGTGCACTTAATGAGCAGTACTATATGTCTTATTCAGATGGGCTATACCAACCCATTTTTGTGGTAGGTACTTACCTAGCAGGGGAAACGCCATGTATCTGGGTCCATGAAGGTAGTTTTCCTTAACCCCTCCCTGGGATAACTGTTCTTTTGGCGTGGTTTAGTACCCGCTGAAGTATTGGGGCTTAAAGCCCATTTTATGGAAATGGGAGCCTCTTCCCTAATTTCTCCTGCACCCATATGGCTGAGGGCAGGCAAAACTTCAAGGCATCCAAACCCCAAGCCTCCAGGTTTGGGCCTGCACATAGGATGTCTGCCAAAAGATTTTAGAAATATCCAAAGCCCCAGGTGGGGCTGGAGGATGTTTGCCAGTTGTAGGCCCATTTATGGTTCTGGACTGACTCAGATTTGGACTTGATTTGGCTCAGAACACAAAAAAAAAAATTTATTTTTTTTATTTTTGTGGTAGGGTTTCCACCAACAGGTTTGCCCAATGTGGGTCACGTGTTTTGTAGTCATGTTCAGCATCGGCTGCATTTAATCAGCTTCATAGCTGGTTTCCATTCCTGAGCACATGCTCATTCTGGCACCAGTTTAATGACGGACAATGTATTCAGTAAGATTTTGTTGTATGCGATTATAATAGAGGACTTCTTCCCCCTATTCAAATTGGGAAGGAAAACCTTATCTTGTATTCAGGTAAATAAGTAAACCTTTTGCTAATATCTGGACAACAAACACCTGGTGGCAAATATTGCTTCTGGACTAGACTTTCAGCAGGCATAGCTCCATTTGCCCCAATTGAAGATCCAGTCTATTTGTTATCATTTGTAGTCAGATGCACCCAGAGATCCTCATTGTCTATGGGAAGACATTATTTCTACACCCCTTCCCCCCAACCAAGAATTTAGAGTCTAATACTAAGAAACAAGGAACAGCATCTATTCCTGCAGCAGAATGGTCTCATTACAGTAATTCTCTTCCTATATAAAAATTCTTTCAGTATTTCTGACCATCATTATTTACCATCAGGCACCGTTTTGTAAATATAATTTACCACTGCTGTAAATTCCTCAAGACTTATTCCCAGTAGCCCTCACTATAGATATTGTGTCTAATCAATCCTCAATTACTATGCAAATATATCCTATAGGCTACTGATGTCTTTCCTTTCAAACACTTAATACATAATTAATGATAGTTCTAATGGCACTGAAGAATCCAACTAAAAGAGCCTCTCACTATAAATTATAGTTATCCAGCTACAGAAGGTTGGTTTATTGGGGTACTTATTATTCAGGATTTTTGCAGCCTTCTGAAAAAAGCAGTCTAGTATTTCTAATCAGTAACTGCTGATACTGTACTTCTCCCCTCAAAACAATATTTTACATAACAAAGTCTAAACGATGCAAAAGTTCCACAGTCCTATCGTTACAGTGTCCTTAGGGTTAGAGCCTGGTATCCTTATTCAGGGAAACTGCACAGTGACTTTAAGCCTTTAGTTAAAAAGTGTAAACACCTCACTCTGCAAACAATAGTTACTGAGTCTGTTAAGTGAAGATCCATATTTTATCAATAAAGAGAATGTACTTGTAGAACAGTTTTTTCACAGGCCTCTCTCCTTTTAAATGTATATGTTACAGCAGAATTTCATATTACATTAATTTTAACAGTAACTGGGTGAACAAACATAGCCTTCATGCTAACTTTTTATTTTTTGCTCTTTGACTTTTACAGCTGTAAATCATACTGAAATGTTTGAAAATTTAATATATACATGTTAAATTCATGCATTCTAACATTATAAAATGCCTAAGTCTGTCTGTCTGTAATGCTTTATTTGCATTCTGACTGGCTGATGGAAACAGCTAATCAGAGTGCTCCGAGTGGGGGAGCACCACCATGATTCCAAAGCCACGCTGAGGACTGGACAGAGGCGCTGCTGACCTCAGCTCCCCCACCCCACTCCCTGAAAGCAACACCAAGGACCAGACAGGGGGTGGGGGAGCCCCCTCACCCTGCTCCCTGCAAGAGGCAGAACAGTGGCAGCATGGGGCATTAAGTGACAGCACTCCACCCCAGCGCGCCCCACCCCCGGTCATTCTTGATGGGTATTTGGCTAGTATACATATAAATGCGAAGTTCTACCTACCTTAATGTCAAAAGTTTGCCAACACCAATGCAGTTTAAACTACAGTTTAGAGTTTGAGATTGTTTTTAGGAACATATGAATGATTATTTCTTATGTGGCATTTTGGAAGCCTCACCCTTCTTTATTGCAAAAGTAAAACACTGATGGGCACGCTGCTGTGTAAATATGCACACTACAGAAGTTATTCCAAAAGCATCTAGGCCAGGGGGGTTTATAAAACCCTTTATATAGGAAATGCTTCCTTAAAGCACATTCTTCCCTAAAGTTTCAATGGATGACTGTTCACATGGTGCTTTGTAGAAAGCAACGCATAATAAATTCTCTAAGAGGTAACTTTCGTGATACTTAAAGTGTACCTATAAAATGACTGATTGGCCTTTTTTCCTTGATAAAATGCCTATCTGAAATGTACAGAAAAAAGGAAATTAAAGTGGAAAAAAGGATAGTGCAACATTAGACACTTTTACTGAGTTTGAAAAATGGTAGGTGCTGAAACTTTAATGGTTTTGATTTGCCTTACCCATTTCTACAAGAAGAGGTTAAATACAGTTGCAAATTAATCACAAGCACTTCTTTAAAGTGATATTTATAGCTTTTACATTTAAATGAAGGCAAACAAAAGTATAATTTATGCTATAATAATCCACATACTGGTCCATTGTTTTAATTCTTTAATAGAAGCTAAGCAGGTTGTAGCAAGTAGATAAAACCCTTTGAATACTGAAATACCACCATATTCTGCCTTGACAGGTCTTCTGCTTCTAAGAGTATTTATGATTTTACTGCTACTTGAGAACCACAAATGAGATTGAAACAGACTCATTGACATGCAACCTGAATTGAGAGGTTTCCCCGACACAGCAAAAGCATAATTCAGTCTCTGCCTCTATACCATCCTCAACCTCTCTTCTGAGACTGCTAACAAAGGGTTTGATGCTGGACTCTGTACAGAGGGCCACATTCTACAGCCCATGCAATCCCATGACTTCACTGGACTTTCATGGTGTACAAAAGAAGGTAACATTCTGCTCTAGATAAAGAACATAACTGCAAGGGCATGAGCACTCATCTCTTACTCATCAGACATTGATGAGCAGCTCATTCCACATTTCAGGCCAATAAAGTCACCCATCAGTTCCATAGCCTGCTACCAGGCTCTAGAGCAAATAAGTCTCTTGATTCAACTGTTTGTGGGCTCCTAAACGACTTTACATTATTCTCTTTAAAATCGTTTTAGAAAAGTTGTATATCAAACTGGAAGGTACTATGTGCATGGTGTTATCAGAATGGTACCATATGCCTGTTGACTACTTACAAATCATTCATGCTTCTTTCACTTGGCAGATTTTACAACTGAGATATAGAGCCTGATTCTACTTTCACTTGCTTGGGTTTTACATCAGTGCACCATGTGCTCCTGATTTACACTGGTAGGGAAGGGAAAGCAATATCAAAAACTCTGGCATTTACTATTCAAAAAGAGATTTATTAAAATGAGCATGCCAAATCTTCCGTGATTTTGAATGCCTCATTTTTATTGGTCACTTTATGGAGTACTCCCTGCTTTCCAACAATTATCTGACTGCACTGGCTTTAAAAGCATACTTCACCTTTCAGGCTATATAGTTTGAATTCTTTCAATTTGCCTTCTGGTTCTGAATCTTTTAAGGGCTCATGCTTTCCAGCTTTTCCCCACAAGACCTTTTTTAAATGAAAGCTAGGCTTCTTACTTAGTCACAGCATTGCAGAAGTTGGAGATTCATGAAAAACGCAAAATAGAACAAGACCGGCAATAAAGCTGTGAGTTGGCAAAAGTCTAGATCCCAACATGAAATCCAAGAACTGCTGCCCTTCAGGGGAATTCCAATCCAGATCTGACCTTTGCAACTCACTCCCAAATCTAATCTGGTTTATCAGTGAGCTAGAGAGAGAGATTTGTCAAGCTTCACCACTCTCAAATCTGACCCAACATCAGGCTGTCATATTCCCGACAGAAAAAATTCTGCAATTCTTTTTTAATCTTTGAAACTGGTTTCAGAGTCACGGTTAGCACTTGGAAAACATATTCAGTTGACAGTCCTCAAGCATGAAGCTCAGGAGGCGGCAGTGACAAAGCTAGCTCCTCCATACTTCCAGCCCCTGTGACCCACCTCTATTCTGAAAGGGCCCATATCTAGCACCACAGGTAGCTCAGCCTCTCTGCTCTGGCTGTATCTAAGGTTCATTCTCTCAGTGCTCGTTCTCATAGATTGCTAGGGCCACAAATCAGACTTCGATCTTGTTTGCAATCTTGCGAGAGTTGCATAGGCTCTTGCTGCCTCCCTGTTGCATTTTTGTGAACAGGCAAAGCGCTGACAGTCCTCTTGCACTGCTTTGTTCCAGGAAGAAGGATTCATGTACATTTCAATACTCTCCCTATACATCAAGTAGCCAGAGAGGAGAAACTGCCTGTAGTGCACGAGTCTATCATTTGCACACACTTATTTTCATCATACAACTCCCACGGAATTCTGAATTTTGTATTGGTCCATTAGGCTGAGTAACTGCGATTCTCTCTATACTGCAGCCATTGTTTTGGAGATGCTAGCCCAGATTCTCAGCTCCCGTAAATCACTGTAGCTGCACAGGGCTGGCACATAATCTTTAATTTCTAAAATCATCATCGCATTTTTAAACCCTTCCTGGCAATGCATGCTGACAAGGTGCGCTGTGTTCAATGGAAGCATCGAAGGGCAGGTTTTGGCTTGTGTTTTTTAAAGCAGGTTCTATTTGCAGTTTGTCTGCTTTGAGAGGCTCCCTTTCACTTTTCTACCAGCTCTTTCATGCTTCTCTTCCTAGCTTATGGGATTTAGCAAGGTTATCGGATCTGTACAAGGACCAGCACCAAGTATGACATTGGTGCTGTTAACCCGTTAGTTCTTTTTTCAAGGTTTTCATTAACATCCAAGCAGTCCTTCCCCCAAAGGATAACTCATTTACTCATGGCAATGACTATTTCCATGGTTTCAGGTGTTCCATGCTATTTAGTTCTGATCATTTGTCAGTTACATGTGGCACAAAATTCACCCAGGGCCAGAGGCAAAGTTCAGCGCAGTCTGTGCATCAAACTGTCAGCAACAGAAATGGGCTTTGGATCCGAACCAGACTAAAACTGCCACTGTGTGCCTGCACGAATTAAGGAAACAGTTCACTGAGTCCCATGCTTTCCCATCAGCAGAAAAGTTTATCTCCATCCCCAGCAGAGCAGACAGAAGCAGTCTAAACGCAACCTGGTATAGCTGGCAGCATGGGGGAGAGAACCCCACCTTTACTGTGGTGCTGAGAGCACTCTGCAGCTCTTCATGAGGTGTATATAGTGCATGTGAATGTGCCCCCACCCCACCACCTTCGCAGGTTTCCTGCTTGCTTCTGCAAGAAGAGACCTTACAGCTTTCATATAAAGTAACTGTGAACTGTATAAACACTCTATTACAATCCCTGCCCCAGAGATTTGCACAGCAGCACTGCCAAAAGTAGTAATTATATAGCAGCATTTTAGTATGCAATAGTCTGCAGCACTTCTCCAAGCTGAACAACCAGAGCAGGATCATAAATATTATATTTAAAATAGTAGCTCAAACCACATGGTTTGGAAAACAATAACCAGGCACATGCTCTGTAGTAGCATGGAATTAGGAATGATTTTACAGACTCAGATAAAAGGCTTGAATGAACTGTGATCACAGTATACACAAATGGTCTGTACAAGCAATAGTTGGAGATGCATTCACATTTCTATTATAATGGCCAGATTATAATTTTGCCTCAACCATTTGCTTGATGATGAAGTCTGGTGGAAAACATCTAAAGCATGATAGATTGCTCAAGCAAAGCAGCCACTGGTCAGCTGGCCATTTCTAAGTTGGAAAGCTCGCTCTCAACCCAAGCACCATCCATGGGAAGAAGTAGCAGCTTCTTGGTTTCTACTTCTCATTTTTTTAAAGTTCTACTTGTTTTCATTAGAGTAAAACAAGCCAAGTTCGTTGGAGCGCTTTCAAGGACCTCAGTATAAAACATCTCCACTACAGCTCAATTAACTGCTGCAGCCATCTGTTTTCTGGATGGAAAGGATGAAAGTTTGAATAAGTAAGAAGAGCTGCCTCCCAATGATCTGAGGAGGAGCAAGGCAGGTGTTTTATTGGGAAGAACGGCCCGTTTGCCCACGGCCAGAAACTTTCTCAACACAGCGTCCCCGGAAAACGTTTAACCACCAGACTTTGTGACCTGCTCCCCGGCTGCCCCTGCGGAACAGAGACCCAATGAGAACCAAGTGCAAGAGCCAGAAGCCTCCCGGATCCCCTGGCAAGTTGGCGGCGGACAAGGAGCGCATCCCGCAGCCGCACGTGAACGTGTCCGCGCCCGGGCGCGCGGGCTGGCCCCCGCCTTGCCGGAGCCCGCGGCCGAGCGGGGCAGGGGGAGCCGCCGGGAAGGGGCAGCGGGCTCCCCCCGCAGGGGAGCTGCTCGGAGGGCCGGCGCCGGGGGACTGCAGCACCAGTGGGGAGGTGCCAGGGCTGTGCCCTGCCCAGGCCGAGCCCCCGAGGGGCGAGGGGGGAACCGCGGTGGCCTCCCGCGGCCGCGGAAGGAGCCGGGAGACAGCTCAGCGAGCGCAGGCAGAGGGGTGCCGGAGGGACACCCACCCACCTACCTACCTCGGGCGCCGGAGCCTTCCCGCCGGCGGCCGGGCTGTGGCGGAGCCAGCGTGGAGCGGTCGGAGGAGGCGGCCGGGCGCTCGCGGCGGCGGGGCCGGGGATGGGGATGGAGATGGAGATGGAGCCGGAGCCGCTGCCGGGCACTCCGGGCGCCTCTTCGGCTGTGTTGGGAAAGTTGCCGCGGCCACGCGACCCGCCTTAAACCCGCCTCCCCGCAGCCCCGGGGGAGGGAGGGGGCGGGGGCTGCGGAGCCTCGCGGTCCCCAGAGCAGCGCCGGGCCCGGCCGCCCCCGCCCCCTGCAAACTTCTCCGAGGGGCCGGGAGGGGTCCTCCGCCCCCGACCCCGCGGTCTCCGAACCCCAGCCCTGGCCGCCCGCGGCTCGGCTCTGGGCGGGGGCAGCACTGGGCCCGATGCCCCCTCCAGCCGTGCAGGGGGCGCCCGGGATCGGGCCCGCCCTGCCCTGCCCGCTGCAGCCCGGGGCTCGGCCGCGACTTGCGGCTCCGGGCGGGCTGCGGCGTTGTGCACGCGCTGCCGGCGCCCTTGGCTCTGAGCCGGGAGCGAGCCCAGCACCCGGGAAGGACGAGGCGGCGGAGCGGAGCGGAGCGGAGCGGAGCGGGCCGGCCGACAGCTCCCCACCAACGCACAACTTCTGGTCCCCGCGCTCCCCCCGGCTCCAAGGCGCTCATGTCTCGTCCCAGCCGAGCCCAGGCCAGGGTGGTGCTGGCAGGGACTACCGCTGCCACCCCAGCCCCAGGCTACTTTCCTTTCCTCCCTCTCGCTGCTTAAATGGGCAGGGGCCGGGGCTGGGGCTTCCCCCACCTGCTTGTTCCTTCCGTCAGTTTTTAGAAACTTCTTCCACAGCAGCACCAGCAGCATCAATAATACATCGGCTGCCACTTTTCTATGTTAGCTTATTTTCAATATTTAATACAATTGAATATCGATTAAGTTTTGAACTTAATTTCTTGAACAAATAGATCCAACTTAATGCCTTTTTTTATTATTATTATTTGCATAAGGATATTAAAAACTCCAGTTGCTCTGGACTGATTGTGCTGGTTTTGACCAGCGACTCATTGCCATGGCTGCCCAGCAGCAGGAGAGCTGGCTTTTCCAGATCTTCCACATTAACAGCTCTGTATTCTGCTGACTTCTTTGAAACACCTGAAGTTTACTGAACATAATTTAGGCCAGACACTTGCAAGTGGATGTCTTAAGCCTTCTCAGCCGTGTAGCCAACAAAGAGCTGTGGTGCTCCACTGTTGTTTCCACAGCGTTTTGACTAGTCCAGTGTTCCCAGTGAGTAGCTGGGTAGTCTGTGGCAGTCTGTGGCATTCTTGGCATCAATAGCAGATATTACACTGCACCGTAAACGTATAGCTTTCTCTTTTTTCCATGCTGGAAAGGCCTGTCCTGGTACTGTCCTGGTCTTACTGAGACAAAATCCCACTCATATCTATTATGCCTTTTGCAGACAATTGTGGGTTATTCTTCTATTCTTTCAATGTCAGCTTCTGCTCTTTCTGAGATAAGCCTACAATTAGAGAGTTTAGTATGGGCGTTTCCAAAGTGTTGTGCCTGGGAGGCCATTTCAAAGGGGCAGGCATGGATGGCAGGCCGCATCCTGCTGATGGGCCACACTTTGGGCAGTCATGCTTTAGTAAGTTTTAGTGCTTCCGGGTGTAGGCATGGTTTAATCTCCCTTATGTTAGAGCCTACTCAAGGAGCAATACTACTCTAGAAAGGGACATGGAAATACAGTAGCACTGTATGGCCTCACACTACATTTCAATAACTCCACGTTAAACAGGCACAATTTACAATAAAAATGATACTACAATACCATCTTCTAGTGCTGGCTCAACACAGCCCACCTACAAAGTCAATCTAGGATTTGAAAGTCAAGTCAGGCTCTTTCTGACCTCTGAATCAGAACCAGTTACAAAGGTCTGTTCTCAGTCATAAGTGTTCTGAAATAGAATCTGAAGAAAATGAGGTTGCAATAGTGGTTTTGCAACAGGAAACTACTTAATAATTCTGCTGATCAAATGCAAGCTAGAAAAGAATTCAGTTCCCTCTTCCAGACCTCTCTTAGGATTATAGGAGCTAGAAGTAATATAGCTGACTTACAGTCTACACAGGCAGTGAAATCTCAATGCTGATGTCTTCACTGGGTCCAAGATTTTTCCCAGGAAGCAGACCTGCTAAATAAAAAGGCATCATTAGTACAAACTTTTTTTCAGTCAAATCACCTTAGTTAAATACACTGATGCTTCTGTTTGCTCACTTCCACCTCTGCAACTCAGAACTAGCCTCCTTTCTACTTCCACTTCTTCCATATGCCATTCTTTTTTCAGAAAAAGAGAATCAGGTCTGAGGAAAAACTACATACTATTGAATCATATTCTTTTTTGTAAGAGACAGCTTTCCCTCTCACAAAAGTATTGCATATTTAACATTAAAACTCCAGAAATTAAGCATGTAAAATTTGTTTCTGAACAATAATGGTAGAAAAGAAAAACATGACTTCCAAGATGTAGCAGGAATTTTTCCTTGTTTTTATAGAACTATTCAAGGTTTCAGTTTATGAATCACTTTGTTCCCCGCAATAAGATGCTGTCTATGCAATCAGCGATGATAAATGGCATGTAATTGTAAACTTGATATTGGTTTTCAATATTGAATTTATCATTCTGTCCTCTTAACACATATTAAATACTTCAAAGAATTTATATATTTGTTTGATATATCTGTGATTGTTTTCAATATGTAAAATTTATTAGTTTTCTAGTTTTTGAGAATCTACCAGGAGACAACATCATTAATAATGTTGAATAATAGTGCTGGCCTCTTTTTATGCCCAGCTACCTTCTACTGATACAAAACATCCAAATCAAATAAAAATATATTAGATTTAGGCACTGTAGACAATCCGGCCTTAATCAGATCCTGATCCTGCACACTCCATTCTTGACTTCCCTGGTAGATTTACCTAACAAGGGTGAGCAGGATTGTGTCTTGCTTTGGAATTGTAAACCCAGCATTTCTAGGATTCAGTGACAAGGTGGTGTCCAACCTACGAAACAGGGAGGCAGCACTGAATTTCCCCAAAGCATAAAGGTGTGTAGAATTATTCCTGGTTTACGTCCATCTCTAAACACAATGTTCACTTACCTTTATTTTAAACATGGTCTTACAGTCCCCAGGAAAGATGTATGCTAAATTATCAGTCTCTTCCCTTTACAGATGCTAGACAGCTAAGGAAAAAGAAAAATGCTGACTCAGCATAATGCTAGAACAATGTAAATATTAATACATATTCAGTACAGGAACTAGTAATCTAATTTGAATAGATGTTCAAGAAGGTATGGCCTGTTTCAAAGCCTACTGATGTAAATGGGAGTGTTTCCATTAATGTTAATGGACTTTGGATCAGGCTTACAGACTGCCCCCACATGCCTGCGACTTTTATAGGTTCTAGAGAGGGACATTAAAAATCAACTGAGGTAGGACTGGTGATTAGGGGATTCCTAAAAAGTCTAGATCTGCATGAAAGATGCTAGTGTTTCCAGGTGCATTTTGGCAGAGGAGAAGTGGAATTGTGCCATTGTTTGCAGTGTATGACATTGGCCAGTGTCAGAGAAGGATACCAAAATAGATGGGAAATCAACCTGGCATGCCTAAGTTCTTATTAACATTAACGAGGGAGATGCATGTATACTAAGAGGAGAAGAAACACCTTTTAATAAAAAATAGATAAAAAAAAGCACACGAGAGACATAATTTATAGCAATGTCAAATAGGTCAATAGCAGCTATTTTTTCCAGTGAAAATTCCTGTATTGATGGCTTTAAAAACTAGGTATCTCCCTCACAACAGAACAGGTGGGGTGACGCCCAGTGTACCTCTCCTCTACCCTGGAAGTACCTTTAAAGGACAGTTTATCTGGCAAGCCCCATCTTTGGCCCGTCTGCAGAACATACCAGTCATCTTACCCTCCACACTTAGGATGCAAGTCCTGCACTTAGGAACAATTCAATGCACTGGTAGAGGGTGGAGACTGGCTGGCTAAGCAGCAGCTCTGCAGAAAAGAACTGGGAGTGACAGTGGACAATAAGCTGAATAGGAGCCAGCAGTGTGCCCTTGTTGCCAAGAAGGCTAATGGCATCCTGGGCTGCATTTGTAGGAGCCAGCAGATTGAGGGAAGTGATTCTTCCCCTCTATTTGGCACTGGGGAGGCCACATCTGGAGTCCTGTGTCCAGTTTTGGGTCCCCACTACAGAAAGGATGTGTACAAATTGGAGAGAGTCCAGCAGAGGGCAATGAAAATAGTTAGGGGGATGGGGCACCTGACTTCTGATGGAATTGGGCTTATTTAGTTTGGAGAATAGAAGACTGAGGGATATATAATAGCACCCTTTATCTACCCGAAATGTGATGGAGGATGGATCTACACTGCTTTTAGAGTGACAGATGACAGACCAAGCAGCAGTGGTCTCAAGTTGCAGCAAGGGAAGTTGAAGTTACATATTAGGGAAAATTCTCTCACTGGGAGGGTAGTAAGGCACTGGAACAGGTTACTCAGAGAGGTAGTGGAATCGCTGCCCTTGGAGGTTTTTAAGACCCAGCTGGACAAAGCCTTCGCTGGAATGATCTAGTTGGGGGCAATCCTGCTTTGAGCTAGATGGTTAGACTAGATGATTTCCTGAGGTCCCTTCCAACCCTAATTTTCTATGATTCTGTAACAGGCCACAAGGGCACACAGCAAGCACTGGTCTTTGAGTGGGGCAGAGCTAATGTGGCTGAGATATGCTGATTCAGCAGTCCCCCATAAGAAATGCACATAAGTTCCCAACACTCAAACTGCCGCCCCACGCAGTAACCACAAAAGAAGGCAGACACTAGTACCATGGTCAGCTCTTCTTTCTCACCATATACAGCGGGACCAAGTGATGATGACGTACACTTCCTAGTGCCACCAAGAGGAAAAAAAATGCCCCAGTTAAAACTGGGATTAAAACAGATACAGATTCATGGGGCTGCTGCACAGAAACAAACCTACAAGCCCCCTTTATGTATGTGCTGTACACATCTATATCTCCTCTAAAGAGGGACTATGTGGTTTGATCAATTGTTGTATAGGACTTCAGAAAATGGGCCTGCCCTGCAGGTGCTACAGAAGGGCAGGACATTTAAAAAAAAAATCACAATTTTCAAATGTTAGTGAAATTACATTTTTGAAATTGTAATGGAAAAAACAGAAAAAAATATTAATAGGAACTCCCACAAAAATGGTTTATTTTAAAATTCAGCTTAAAAAATTGTGACTATTTCTTTTAATTATCGACCAGTTTTACTAATCGGTATCCATATGTAAAGTCTGAAAAGTCAATAGTTTATTGTATGTAGTTTTTAAAATGAACTATACTGTGAAGCATTTATTTATCAATTTTGCCATTCTACAAGGGAAAAGTCTTTCCTAGGATATTTTTGGTAGCATATGACTAAGTAGCAAAATTAAAACAAGGAAATTAATAACTACACGGCATTTCAATCCCATCAACTCTAATCAGCATAAATCCATTCTAATTAAATCCTGCAAATCCTAAGGATACCTTACACATAGCCCTTTATTATAGGGAGGAGATAAACGGGCACACTGAACAGAAGTGGAAAACAGGCACAAAGTCTCAGAAGAAAACAAGGATGACAACATACTAAAAGTTCTAGCACTTTTTAAAAGTATTGCTGTGTTCAAAGTAGTTTTTGATTGGCTGAAACAAATAAAGTTTGTCCTCTAACCCTTAAAGACCATCACAAGTCAAATGAAGGATTATTGGGAAGAATCAGTAATGATATGCTGACCCCTGCTAGGGTGAGGCTGAGGCTGAGGCTGAGGCACTTTATAATTAGCAATTATGGTGAATACTGCCCACCAATGAATAGACAAACTCAAAAGGTTCACTGGGTATACTGGAAACCAGGCAGTAGAGCTTTTGTCTCAGTGTCAGTCTCTTCAATTAAAAATAAGCAGCTGTGCCTTGACTCTACATGTAGGGCATATTTCAAACCCTATGGAAGGAGTCTTTGTATTGAGTCCAACAAGCTGGATCAGGTACTTACAGAGCAATGAAGGCCTGGAAGACTACTGCCCATTAGGAAAGCTTCCTCATTCCTCCTAAGTCCATTTATATAGCTCTCTTTCTTATAGGACGCTTGCTGTTGCAGTCACAACTTCCACCAATCACAACCCATACTGTATATCACAGAGGAGAAAGAAATAGAAAAAAGCACAGATGATGGCATTAGTGAGATGGTCAGTGGAAGAAATATATTCCATATTGTCAATTGCTTAAATACTTCATCCAATTACACTGAGATGTGCTGAATGTGGCATTTGAAGGTTCTTGTGGGAAGGTGATCATCTGCTTCTATATAAACTGTGAAATATGTACCAAAATAACATCCCTTTAGCTAAAATTATCCCCATAAGAGCTTGTGGAAGAGCTTGTGGGTATCTGTTTAACAAATTTAGCAAAAATATCATTTGGATTAGAAAACAGTCATATATATATATATCACATCCCTTGTAAAACCATAGGGCTATATTTCATTCATTTGATTAAGATTGTATCTCTGCTGTGAAATATGACTTCTGAAAGTATAAGTGAACACTTGATGACTTTTATAGCATTTTAACCAATAAGGTTGAAAAATGCAAATAAATCAAAGTCCTCTCCATGAGAACTATCTAGATAACTTTTGATGTCACAATCCCAATAGCCAACTCTAAGTTGTTCTCAATTGCCTTAAAATCAATAGGACCATTAAAATAATAAGAAATAATCTCTTACAAGGGCAAAAATTGCAACCCATAGGAAATGTCAACAAGCCCGTTTATGTAGCTCAGTACTCTAACTGTATAATTAAATAAAATAATTAAGGCTGCTGACACAATGTCATTACAGATCTTTTTCCTATATTCACATTACACATGTACTAGAGAGAAATCTGAACCAAAATCATCAGGTCTAAGCATGCCCAAATTGTGGATGAAGAATCTGCTCCTTTAAAGAATGTAGCTTTATGTAAGAGGGAGTGAGAGAACAATGATGGTTAACCTTTATTACCAGTATATGACCTTCACCTTAATGGCTGAAAAGAAATGCTGAGTTTTCATTGCATCCATGCAACCTATCCTCAGGGGTGAAAGATCAACATTTTGCCTTTTGCCCCAAATAAACTGTCAGGTAAATAGAGAGGTTTTAACTAGGCTTAGTCATCATGTATAGTACTGACATTTTGCGACTTAAGGGGGAAACCCCTAAAACTGACAGTACTCTACCTCAAGCTTTGTTTTCTCCACAAATTTTTCCAAGACCAGCAAGAGGTAAATCAGTGGGCTTGCTGGGCAAGTGGTGGTTGTTACTCTGCCAATTAAACCAACAAGAAACAAATAACCTGCAGGGCTTCTTGGTGAAGGACTTGCTGAGAGGCAGGCAGGTTCTAGCTCAGAGAGAGCAGGAAGGGTGATCTGTCTTTGTCTGGATCGCTTATGTTTCTCCTATAGAGATGCACACATTATAGCATTAAATACTATAATTCGAAGCAGCTGGCCTGGGCTGTTAGGATGGGAATTCTAACATGGGAGATGTCATGCATGGGTTTGTTCCCTTCTGTTAAGAACTAGAATTAATAACAGCACCTTAGCAGGTGGAGCAGACTTGATCGTTAACCACAGCCTCTGATGCTCCTTTTGGGGAGGTGTGAATGCAGACTTTGCAAGTTTAACATTCATAAAAGTAAGCATAAAGTCCTCTAAAGTCCCAAAAGAAGTTACTAGGAGTGCGGAGGAGATGAAGAAATAAGAGTGTCAAGACTTGCTGCTGGCTAGAGCACTGGAGTATATAACTGCTTATCTTCCTTCCCAGATATCTGAGTTATGAGTATTATATTTTCACATTTTCCCCACAAATGGCCACACTTATGCTGCCATTATTTTGTTGTTGTTACTGTACATCACCACGAACCTCTCCTAGTATTGCTTGATATTGTGGCAATAATATAGAATCGCAGCAACCCAGAATTGGGCGGGACCTCGAGAGATTGAGTCCAACAGGCTGTACTGAGGCAAGATCAAATATATTTACAGCAGATGTTTCTCCAGCCTCTTATAAATAGCCACTGAAGGAGACTCCAGTGCATCCCTAAGAAGCTTGGTCTAGTATTTCATTATTACAGCAGTGCGGAATGATACAGTGAATCCAACAGATACCCACATATTCTAACATTTTGATACTTTCAAGAACATCTGGGTTGTTTTTTTCATGTTGTGGCAATTCAGAAAATGGACTCATCACGATACGGTCAAACCCTGGAGTAGCTGGGGCAGTTTCCCAGTCAGGGAAATGAACAAAATGAAGTCACAGTCAAATATAGTCACCTCTGTCCCAGGTTAATCTGATACCTGTTCCTGCTGCAGGATCAGGGTGGATGGCTGTTCGTCTTCCCTGATGCTACTGAGTGCATTCCAGGAGCAGGATGCATAGCAGTCGCCACTCCCAGGTGAACAATCCTTTGGTCTGAGAATAGCCTTGAGATGCATTTTCATTGGGGGTCCCCCAAGTTGAGTTGGTGCCCAGATAAAATGTTCAGCTACAGGTCACACTGATGGATAACTAAGAGAAAAGATAGGCCTGGCAGGAGAGAATTTATCAGTGGGAACAGGAAAATAGATGTGTGTTAATAAACAGAAAAGTAGCATCTCCTTACAAGAAGAATCCTTGCACTTTGCACTTGTGTTGCCTGAAATCAGTACCCAATAGATGTTGACTTGAAAAAATACAGACCAAAAGAAAAAAGTCAAGTAAGGAAATAATGGAAATGTTGTTATTGACTTTTCAGAGCATAAGTAGTTTTAGAAATGAAACTGTCAACCCCAGCATCTGAAATGCAGTACAAATAAAGCCATTTTTATAGTCAACCTGCTGCAACAACCATGGATTTCCAGGTTTCTCCACAGTCTGGCATCTTGTAATTGTAATATTTAAGTTATCTGACATATAGGGAGAAATGAGTGGGTGACTGGAGGGGGAAGAAACTAACAGAGAAGCAGAAATCTACAGATGGAGGGAGAAGAGAAACAGAAGACATGGAAAAGAGATATTAAATTCCAAAGAGGAACTGACCAGACAAGAGATAAATCAGGAGGATGGGAGAAATCCTCCTGATCTCTCAAGCCAAACCCCATGGAGAAACCTTACCTGCAGCTCCATTGTTCCAGTCTAATACCTGGGCCACTGTCTATCACACCCATATGATTGGCTCAACATTTCCCCAGCAGCACAACCCTCATGGCCACAAACTGGAAGTAAGGCCAAGGCAAAAGAAAGCAAGACCTAAAAATAAGTATGAAAGAGACAGATTACCCAACAAATCCTAAAACAAAGAATGCTCAATTGGCTTGTTTGTCAGGGACAGGGGGATGTATGTGGAGGCTACTTCTTTGGTGGGCCCATCAATTTCTCAGGAATATCAGCTTCCCATTTAAAAAGCAGCACCATTTCCAGGTCTTGCAAAGAAACCATTTCTGGTATGACACTAGGCGCTGCTATCTTGTTCACCTCTTACACTTACCATACACTATCTTGGGAACTGTGGTTACAACCAGTGGCCTCCTCTAAAGTTAAACTATAAGATCAAAGCATCTCCTGAGATGCATACGTGGAAGGGCTTTCCTGGCTCCTGTTAGGTACTCAACTAGGCCCCTGGTACTTTGCCCATCCCCTGCTCCCTGCAGATCTGGGTCTCCAGAGTCAGGAGTGGTGATGGTGTGGGTGACATTGTGCCCAAGCATGTTTTCTTTGTGGTAGGATTTAGGGGGCAGGCACTGCCAGGTGGAATGCCTAGTAATGAAACCTGTTAATGGCACCTCCATGGACATAGGAGAATGATTATGAAGAGTTGGTTTGGTTCATTTTTTTCTTTCTATTTTTTTTAAGCGAAAAAATCTTCCCGTCATTATAGGGATACAGCACTGCTCAAATGATGTCAGGCCCCAAAAAGCCCTTATTCAAGAGAGATGAGTTAGGAACTGAGTCACTCTTGAGATTTCATTTCTTCCCTTTTGTCAGTTTCTCTCTTCATAGCTTGGCTTCTTTTAACTCTTTCTTAACCCAGCCGACCTTTTATTTTGGATTGCAGACTGCATCAAATTCTTTCAACATTCTATAAAGGCATTACACTTTCTGTTCATGGTACCAAGAGAGGGAAATGAAGTCCAATATTAACAGCCAAGGATGATGAGCCAAGAAGATGGATTCTTGGCTCAAATCCTGGCTGAGCCACTCCATCAGCCTGTGACCTCAGGCAAGTCATTTGACCTTCTTTTCCCTTAGTCAGATCAGTTGTAAACTTGGCTAAGAAGCAAGACCTTGCTGAAAAGCACTTGCATCTGAGCTCTGATTGTATGGGTAAATGGATTTAAAAAAATGATAGTTGAATGACACAGCAAATTCTTTTTTGGAGTTATCATCTCCTCAAAAACATGCAGCTGCTAACATAACTTTAACTCCCAGGCACTGGCATAATAAGAGATGACACATTAAGTGCTGAGCCATTTAACTACAACACAAAGTTTATAGTCTGCATTTTAATAGTTTTTCTTCATTCAGAAACGGTAGTAAGCAAAGAGTAATATTGTGAGCACTTATACCATGGCTGCTAACACTTGCTTTTAGAAAAAGTGCTGCAACTCATATTATTCTTTTCCAATGGCCCTAGAATCAATTTTCTGTCTACATTTATATAACTCTGTAAATTAAGGCATAAACTCCTGGCTGTTGTCCGGAAGCTACTTTCTTCTTTTCTCACCTCCATTTCAAAGGCTCCTCTTTCATGATGTCTCAGAAAGTAGGTTGAAGTACAAGAACAGCACTCATGGAAGGCCCGGAAGGCCAGCGAAGAGAAGTTGCATAAAGCTGTCATAGGTATACATCAAACTGCAGAATCAGACCACTGCTTAGTCATGGTTGCTACTTCACCCTAATGCCTGCTACCATTGATTAAAGTATGTCAGGGGAGGAGAAGATCTCATGCATTTTGGTAGCTATTGTTAAGCAGTGCTTGGGTGGTTGTGTTAAATCACTGGGGACCAGAGTACTAACAAGGAATAGGCACTGATCATCTTCTCTCTACTCTGAAATCTCAGTGGATGAAAGGCCTGAGAGAAAAAATGCCTTGATCCCAGTCAAATGTGTAAAAGAGGAGGAGGAGGAGGAGGAGGAACAAGGCCAGGAGTCCCAGTGGAAGCAGATGGGACATAAAATAGCTGCTTCTTTTTATTCCCCACCTAATGATGATGTGGGATCTTCTCAGCACCAGGTAGAAGGTCTACTCTCCAGAGGCAATGGGCGGGGGAGTAGTGAGCTCCCTCACTTGAACACCCTTTTACCACATCTAAAACTGGCAGCTGCTGTCACATCAAGTAAATGTTTTCAATTAATCATCAACAATCCCTCATGGTTGAGGAGTTGTGGATGAGTCTGTTGATGGCTAAGGAGGTCCATCATGAGCCACAGATTCTTTGACAGATTCCACAGATGGTGGTTAAAGGAAGGGTCAAACCATGGATGTCTCAGTCTTGTTTTCTTTCCTTCAATTTCTATCATTTTTCTGTTTCCTGGGCAAGACAGTTTTCCTTAAAGTAAGATGTACCTTTTCTCACAAGGCATCACCATGTAGCTCTGTCCTGAGCCAGTTTTTCCCAATTTGCAATGTCAATAACACATTTCTTAAAGTTTGTCTTGAAGGTGTTCTTGAAGTGTTTCCTTTGGCCTCCACATATTCTTTCTTCTTGGCTGAGTTGGGAGCATAGCAGTTGTTTTGGTAAACGTACATCAGACATGCACACACAATGCCCTGTCCACCGCAGCTGGTGTTGAATAATCAACACTTCCATGCTCAAGTAGTCGCCCAAATGTCAAAGAGGTAATTGTGTGGGGACCCAACTCCTATCACAAGTCACTCATAACCAATTGGGAGATGCCACAAATAAAGTTGGTATAGGGCACCTATACACATGACAGAACTCTGCTCTGATGTGTGCTAATTAGCACGTGTTGGAGCAGACTTGATTCTGCTGCAAATCTGCTGGAGTGTGCTAAATAGCATGTTCCAGCAGCCTCCGTATCATATATATTCAGTGTCCCCACATTTCAAAATGGGGGCAAGGGCACTTTAACTAAAGCTCATTGAATGCTTCCTTTAACCACCACCTGTGGAGTCTGTCAAAGAATCCATGGCTCACAATCGACTCTGCCACCATTTTGAAGCACGGGATGCTGAATACAAGTGACACTGCAGGTGCTTTAATCAGAGCAGCACTTAGAGCCATTCTAATTAAAGCACATCCCCCTCCACCCTGGACCATGAGTATAGAGGCCCATAGTGACCATAATATGAAGTCATAACAGAACTATTCAATGCTTGCAATGAAAGGTGCCTATGAATAAGACTCTGAGCACCCCTGCATATGGGTGAGTACTGCAGCACAGTTTCCCTGGATATTCATTACAATTTTTAAATGAATTTCCTTTGACAATGTTCACGTGTCTTCTCTGCTCTCTTCCCATGAAGAGTGAATGAGCTTTAATAGTGGGAATAATCATGAAAAACACATTTGAAATTTGAACATTTGCCAAACATGAACTTCAAGTTGTACAACCAATGAACCACAGTACACATGTAAATTTATGAATTTTACACTGAATTCTATACTTCAAAATCTGCACTGTTGGTTGCTTTTATAAATAATTCAATCAGAGAACAGAAATAATACTGTAGGAGTTATAGAATTAATCAACACAGGTTAATATGTGAATATGTAAAATGAACTTGTCCCAAATGATCTGCAGACCAAGACTCAGTCACTGCAAACAATTGCAAATAATTTTGAATAATGAATGCATTTCAAAAAGTTTGCAATTTTTATTTGCAAACCATTCACAAACAAAAAGAGAATCAAACTTCCTAGAAGTGTTTGATATAAATTACTTGCCAGATCTCTTAGAAAGTATTCTTGAAGAGGTAGCCAACATATTGTTATGCTTACAAAGCTCCAGTAACATGCTCTTAAGACGATGAAAACTCTGAATCCAAGATGCATGACTATAGCCTAGGCTAAGGGTACATGCAAAGCAATGTTTTAAGGAAGTGAATTATTATTATTGAAACATTTGCATGTCTACAGCACCTTTGATGAAAGGATCTCAAAGTCTCTTGAAACGTTACTTTTCAAATAATTACTATAAAAGATATCTGATAAATAGTAATCTTAAGTAGAAGAAGTACCAGTACTTTGTCTGTAATGAAAATAGGTGAGTGGTAGAGTTTGGAATACAACCCATGAGAACTCATAGTCCTCTTTTCCATAAAGTACAACACAATCCTTTAAAGATATGTCTGAGTGCGACAATGTAGAATACTGTGGTATTGCTATGAAAATATTGCGTGCTTCAAAAATGTAAATTTAGAAGCTGTTATTCAACCTACTACTTAGAAGAAACTCTCTATTCTATCACAATAAGGACATCATCACAGGGAAATGATTGATCAGTATAATCAATACCTTAGTAGATGTTACTTCTATTACTATAGTACCTAGAAGCCCTAGTCCTAGATTGGAATCCCACTATGCTAGGTCCCGTACAAATGTAGAACAAAATGCCAGTCCTTGGCATAAAGAGTATGCAGCTTAAGTAAGTGCACAAATATACAATGCTCCTGTTTTCGCAGGCGCAAGATGTATAGCAATTTGCAGGATAGGTGAATAACACCAAGCCTGTTTCTGCATCCTTATTTATGTAAGCAGATCTAACTTCCTCACTGTCTTCGAAATCAGTGTCAGAATGAACTGTAGGTTTATATCTCTGATCCTGAGCTCCCTCTTCCTGGTTCTAGGCTGAAGCTTTGCATAGGAAGATTTGATTACTTGAGCTGAAAGGAAGCTGCAGACCCAAGGCCTGATCCTACAAAAGCTTAAAAGATGAGCCCAACCTTTCTGATGTGAGCAGTCCTCTTGACTTCAAATCAGAGTCAGACTGATCACAAAAATGTGTGAGGGATCAGGTTCTCAGCCTTTCAGGGAGAGGAAAAAAAATGCATGGTATTTTCTTCTTTAGTTTCAGTGCACATCTCTGAGCCTTCAAGGAAAACTCTTCCTATCTCATTTATACAGCAAATGACAACTGGAAAGAGTTCCATAGAGGTCGATTGCCACCTCATTTAATTTCTCATGACAGAGGTAAGAAGAAATTCATCAGTTTCACCTAGAAATTATTGCTTGAGATTTTGAAAGCATGGGCAAAAAAGGCATCCTTGCCATTCTATCTTCTATTTACTGTAGTTTATAAATAAATAACCCTTACAGGGAAAAGTTCTACAGTAATGACCCAAATTTAGACTAGATATAGTACAGGGAGACATCCCAATTTGGCAGAGTGTGGACTGGATGACCTAACAGGTCTTTCCCATCTCTAACTTCTATTATCCTGTGAACCTTACAGAGGAGGCATAAGTTTTGGAGGTTCCCTTGAGTATCAGTGGAATATAAAGGTTCCAAACAGATCAAACACATTTTGATGTCAAGAAAAAATTGCACAATTATGGATGATAGGGTTGGGAATAAATAAATAGTTTCCATAAGATCTACACTTGTTTTATTAGATATTATAAAAAAATACTTAAAATCCCCCAAATTAATATCACCTGTTGCTAACACACACCTGTAAATTACCTGAAGTTTATAAATTGGGGGCCAAACAAAGGCTTGCATTCTTTCTTAAAATAATATTTGACTTATTCAACACATCAAAAAAATCAGTAAATACATTAATGAAACATTGGGATAAACTAACTAAAGATATATAAAATAAGGCAAAATGATGCAGAAAGGGATGAAAAAATCAAGTACATAACAGTAAAATGAGGGATTGTAATAAAAAAATTACTTTTATGCCTTCAATAATTTTAAACATCTAATCATGTATTTTCATTCCCTCCTGCCATGCTTGAAGAGATCTGCAAGGCATTTTTTTCTATCATATTACAGAACCACATTTAGTTTCTAGTTTATTTTGAAGGAGAAATTGCTCTGGTGTTGTTATAAGCAACTGGAAGCAGTTTGTTCACATCAGCTGAAAGGCTCAATTTTACTCTATTATTGGTGGCAGGCAGGAAAGGACAAGTTCAGTCCAAATTCAATGAAATAGTGTCTCCTAGTGGCAATATGGGAAATTTCACCCTGAAGGATAATAAGTAACCTCTTGGCAGAGGGGGAATCCTATTGAGAAAATGGGAAGCAAAGCAGCACAACTACAGTATCATTTTCCTTGTGTCAAAAAAAGAAAAAGCCTGAGGTCTCGTCTTTCTATGTCTGCAAAAGAGTAAATGGGATGACCCGTGTAATTATAGGCCTATCAGCCTGTTATCAATTGTGGGTAAAACAGCAGAACAGCTGATATAGGGCTCAAATAATAAAGAATTAAAGGAGGATAATATAATTAATACCAACTGTCATAGGTTTATGGAAAATGGATCTTTCTAAATTAACCCAATATGTCTTTCTGATGAGATTATGCATTTGGTTGATAAAAGCACAGCATCAGTGTAATAGACTTCTGCAAAGGATTTGACATGGTGCCACACAGCATTTTGATTATGAAAACAGAATGATACAAAGTCAACCTGGTGCACATTAAATAGATGAATACTTGACCTGCTGATAAGTCTCTAAATATAATTGCAAACTGGTAATTTTCAAGCACCTGTGTTTCTAGTGGGGTAGTGCAGAGACCACAATTTAACATTTTATTAATGATCTTTGGAAAAACATAAAAACACTAATGACAGGGCTTGCAGATGACACAAAACTTGGGGTAGCAGTAAACAATGAAGAAGACAGTGCTAGCATAGAGTGGATTGCTTAGCAAGCTAGACACAAACAGTTGCCAAATGTAAAGGCATACATTTAGAAACAAAGAATGCAGGTCATATTTACACTTACACAATGGTTTATCCTGGGAAACAATGACTGCAAAGGACTTGGGGGTCATATTTAGCTGATCATTGCTTCCCAGTGGAATATGCTGCCTCAGAGGGCTAAACTGATCCTTGTATGAATGAACAGGAAAATATCAAGTATGAGTTGGGAGGTTATACTGCCTATTTAATAAAATTGTGACTACTAGGGGAATACTGTGTCCAGTTCCAGTGTCCACAATTCGAGAGTAACGTTGACAGCCTGGAGAAGGTTCAGGAAAGAGGCACATGATTACTTGATTGAAAAAATATGCTTTTGAATGTAAGCGTAGGGAATCTCAAGCAGTTTAGCAGATCAAACAGAAGGTTAGGAGTTGACTTGTTCTGTAAGTACTTGAATGAGGAATAGGAATTTGATACCAGAAGGTTTTTCAACCTAGCAGAGGTATAACAATAGCTGGAAGCTGAAACTAGAAAAATTCAGACTAGAAATCAGGAGCAGGTTTTCAAGTGAGGAATATTAACCATTAGAACAATTTAGTTAGGGCTGCAGTGCATACTTAATCAACAGCAACTTTTAAATCAAATGCGTTTTTTTAAAAAAGCTATTCTCTTGTTCAAACAGAAATTAAGCTGGGCAGTCTCTTGGACTGTATTAAGCAGAAGGCCAGACTAAATAATAGGTGTCCTTTCTAGTTTTCTATTCTCTGAATAGAATGTTTGATTCTAAAATACCAGTCTAATCTAAAATCAGCCTGGATTCAAGGGTGACCTTTATTAGCTAGCCTATGCTACTTTATCAAAACATTCTGTGTACACACATCTGCATATCATCCATTGAAGTTTTCTGCAAACTTTCTGTTATCTTTTCTGAATATCTAGAAAATCTCTTTGAAGCTTATCTTCATGGTCTATTTCAAATTGGTACCAGTGGGGTTGAGAGAGGTCATGTGGTATTTTACCTATTTGTCCTTACTTCACTGAATCTCTTTCAATTGAAACATCAACATTCTCTCTTCTCTCTTCTTTTTCCAGTGACAGAGTTTCCCTTTCAGCTGTATTCTCTGATTTGGTTGGAAAACACAGGAAAAAATTGCATTTTCCTTAGATTTAGCACTTGTCAGACTCCACTAGTTTTAATACATGCTTACTTTCTACCATTTCCTGAGTTAGCTGCCCCTATCCGATTATTTTATATTCTGGTTCTTGTATCATATATCACATCAGTTTCACTATGAAAAAGTTCCGTCCCCAGAATGAAAGTCAGAAGGAGTAGGAGCTACATAGGTATTCCAGGATGCGCAAAGCAACAAGGATTTTTTCTGAAAGAGGCAATGTCACTCTGGGTCTGTAGCTGCTTCACCTTCCACCTATTGATTGCCCTGTTAATGACCTTCAGAACACATTGGTGCTTCTTTGATCTCTACAATCATGAGCCATGTACAGAGTAGCTGCGTGGGTGGAAGTATCTCATTAGGTTATTTGTTGTTTAGAGTGATTTGCTGATGGAGTCGGGCTTTGTGCCATACAAATCCTGGGCCAGCTGCTTCAATTCCTCAATGACCTGAAGTGTTTGTTTGGCAGGATGCTGAGTGACTACCATCAATATGCACTACACTGACACACTGCACTCCTTTTGGCTACTTGCAGAGAGACTTCCTGCAAGGATGGCATTTCCCAGAATAAGCAAACGTGTGATTGAACTTTAAACACTGGATCCTGTGATGCATCTGAAACAACAGTTTTTTCAACCCCTGTTGGTGCTGTCCAGCAGGGCAATGCCTGAAGATAAGAGGGACACTGTGGAGAGACAGAAATATTGCACTATTTCCTGTTTCTTTTGATCTGTCCCATTGTCCTCCTGTTTGTCAGGCAAGTTAAAGAAAGAAAAGTTCAAGGAGGATTCCGTTTGCCTCACTATTCTGAATAAAGTCTGCAACTGTGCTATTTGCTGCTTTTATTTTTTATCTCAACAGTTAGGGAGAGATGTTCCAAAGTTTTTAGAATTCTTTAGCAGTGTGGAACAGTTAAGGATAGTCCTCGCTATCATATATCCACAGTTTTCTGGGTCTCTTTGCACCAGCAGTTCTTCCTGTGAAAAATTCTTGCCATTTATAAAACCATTTCAAAGTCTAAAGCTCTTTCTCTGTCTGATCACAGTAAGCCACAGTAAGCTGTTGGTTTCAGTGACTCAGTTCCAGGGCTGAATTTGGCTCATAAGTGAATATTTCCACTCTTAGGGGAGAGAGAGATACCCACAGCAACTGGAGATTCCATTTTCTTTGCTGGCTGAAACATCAGAAATAAGAGTGCAACTGCCCAAAAACATTGCAGTGTGTTAACTTCGTTCAAAATTACCCCTGTGAACCAAGGGATGCACTGAGGCAGCAATGATTTCAGCCACTATTACAGTCAATGAATGACACTAGGTCATTATACAAATCTGCATCTACAAATGCAATTAATGTGCAGCACTAAACTGCACTGCATATCATGCTGGAGTTTACTGCTCCTGGGCACCACGTTAGACTGTGCACCTGGAACTGCAGCACATTGAGCCAAGTTGGAGCAGTCCCAGCTGGCAGGGCGCCCTGAGTGATCACCCTGCGGCTGGCTGGGGCAGGAGGGTGCTTCAGTGTGGGGTTAGTCAGCAGGTAGCCCCTGAACTGAAGCAACCTTGTGCCCCAGCCAGCCCTGTAAGCATTTACATGAGCGTTGCTGCCAACTAAAAAACTCTGCCATAGGATAGTACTTGTGTTTACACACACTAACTTATGGCGGAGTTAATTAGTTTATTCTGTCCTAATAGTACTGCGTATGTAGACACTGAGAGGTTTACTGTGGAGCTAATTAGGCAACTGCAGTAAACAGGTTGTGTAGACACACCCACTGACCAGCCATTGGATCTATGCTGTTTCATTTGACATCCTGTCATAGCTGATACATATCCACCATACATTAAACTGAGCTTCCTATCTTCCTATCAGCATCAGCTCTCCTGCCCTCTTCTTACATATCATTCCTTCCCACTACAGCTAATACTATAACAACACATATCCACACTATAGATATCTCTACTACAACCTCCTCTTCCTGGAATGCTGGAAGGGTTTAGGTCCCACAAGTCACTGTCTTACAAGTGACATTTTCAGTCACTGAGACTCCTTGGAATGGCAAGCAGTATTAATCATTGGAGAAACACATTATACAAAAGATGGGGGAAAAACAGTAAAACCCAAAACATCTATAACAACATGTTAATCTATAAGGCATCTCCTGGGGCAAAAGCAGAAGATGCAACACTAAGCAATAGAGAAACAGGGTTTGATTTAGAATCGTAGCTAGAATGGAATAGAAAAAGGCCTGATTATTAAACTCTCTTTTCAGTGTGTAGTAGAAACAATAAGAAACATTCTCATGCTGAAAGGGTGAGGACATCAAAAGGTCAGGGAATACATGGGCAAGAAGGATGATGAGAAGTTCTGGAGAAATTCCAAGGAGCAGGATGTAAGATTTCAGTTACTGAAACTAGACTGTAGATTTGTACAGTTACTGTGAAAACACTACTTCAGGGAAGAACTAAGGATTCTAGGCCTGGGGCAAATACCTCCCTGGTGGGTGTATCCAGGAAAGTAGCCCAATCCATGTTTATGAAATTACTTAATTTTGTAATATTTTTCTCCTATAAATCACAGGGAAGCACTGAGATGCCTTCCTTGTATCTCATGGCATCCCTAGCTTCTCTCCCTATAAGAACAGCCATAGTCCTGCACAGGACTACTGTAAGCACAGGTGAGACTGATATGTATGAGGTCATGAAAAAGGATTAATGTTCTTTACATATAGCGTAAGAGGCCACAGAGAATGATGGTATTAGAACTGTCCTCTTGTAGATAGAGAACTGGACTGGAACCCAAAACACCTGGATTCTATTTCTGGCCCTACCATTAGTCCTCGTTCATTTTGGGTAATTCACTTAACCTTTCAGGGTCGTGGTTTCCTCATCTACAAAATGTGCTATGTGTAATGATGCTGACCTTTGTAAAGCACTTTGAAATCTGCTGATGAAAAGAGCTCTAAGAGCTAGGTATTACTGTTAAATCCCTCGTCTGTAAATCAGATAGCAGAGGGACAGGATTCTGGAGATTTTTCTTTGATCCTTGTGGCCATTTACATTGATCTGACCTGAAGAATTCATTATGCATGTTGCTGCAGAGGCGTATGTAAGAGTTCTTAGGTTAGGGATTTTGTTAAGCTTAATTTATAGCTCATTAACCAGACAAACTACTATATTACTCTTAATAATTCAGGGATCAACAATTAGTGCTGAATAATAATAACCAGAGAATCATCAGTATATTAACACCAACTTAATGGTTTCTGTCCCTGTACCTGACTTTGACCTATCTTATACGTGTCTACAAATGGTTTATTGCTGGGATTCCCATACTTTTTTCTATCTAACTGTCCAAATATTTGCAACTTTCTCTGAGCATTTTCACTATAACAAGGTTATAGATAAAGATCTACTCAATTTGTGGTTTGGCAGTTTTTGTGAAAACTGTGAAAAATGACATCGTCCACAATCGCCAGGAAATATTGCATTGGCCGTGATTGCCCACAAAATCAACCTACCACCCCCCCAGCATATTATTCATGTAATATGTTGTTTTAGAATGTCCCGATGCTTACCACAATACAATGACGATGTGACAGTCACTGCAGCCATAGATCGTGACTGAGTTACTGTTTGCTAGTGACATAGATGAAGTGAAGGCGCCAGTCAGTGAAGTGAAACTGTTTCTAGTAAGGTAACATTAATTAGTATTTCTAAACTTTTTGTAGAACACTACATATAATAAATCATGATGATATAAGTTACAATTTATATTGTATGTAAAATTTATATAATGTATTTAAATGTATATTTAAATGTAATATTTAGATTTATAATATGATAAATTCTATGATATAATTTACTTTCCACAGAATCTGCTATGTAAATTATACAGTATCTACCTCTCTGCCAATCACTGGTGAGGGGTGGAGCCACTGGAAGATGTCTGTGAAATCAGCTCTTCATGCTATGATCAAACCACAAAAATTGCTTTGTCTCACTGCAAGTAGACCCCTAGTTATAGAGGAAGGTGAAAAAGTGAATGAGCTGAGCTGCATTGGATCAGGTGGGAGACTTGTACACTGCAGAACAATAAATGCACATTTTTTAAAATTCTACTCTGAATTGCAGTTCATCAATAATTTGCATTTCTCTCCAATGTTGATCATGAGATTAGCACTTTCCACTGCTAATAAAATACACTGCACAGAAACCAAGCATAGCTGGGTTTGTTGTTAACATTTGTAGCAGAGTTGTACTTTGGGAAATAAAGAATTCCAGCTCATGGCATTTGTATCACCCTGCTCTTCTTTCAGTATGACTATCCGTTGGATAAGCACTCGATCCACATACTCCCACATAGGGTGACAATAATATGCGCTCATTTTCTAGAAAGGAAGAGAGGGGTCGTGTCATTAGGGAGCTGGGTTTCTCTTACTATAAAAATATGGAAAATTTTCCTCCTTTAAATCTCTATCAATTATGCTATCTGACACCTCTTCCCCCACACAGCTCCTTTGGGGGTTGGCAACCTGCAGTTTAGGAAAAGTGGCTGTATTGATATTTATGTTCTCTGTACAATATTGCCAACCCTGCACACTCCATGAAACAACCCCCCCTTTGCTCCCAACATCATGTTATTTCTCTGTAATTGATGGTGGGGGTTTGCTTTATGATTTAAGTTCCAGGGGAAGGCCGGTTGCCTCCAAAGTACGAGTGTAAATGATCAATCCTTAGACTTAAACACACAGTGGAAAAAAGTATCTTTCCCATCTACTCTACTTTTTCATCATACTCTAAGGAGTCCAGTCCCTTCTTCTCCCACCGCAGTTTCAATCCTGTTCCAAAATCTGCTCTGACCCCCTCTGTCTTGTCTTCCCCACATCACCCTGGCCCCAGCTCTGCTCCCCCTCCTCTTCCATTGACCTCTTTCACTGGGGCTCCATGCTGTCCTTGTGTCCCAAGAGCACCTTGTAAACAGAGTGGCCACTGTTTTCCTTGCAGGCATGGCCTCACTCTCATGGGAAAGCAAGAACCAGCCACCACCCTGGGCACAGCTTCTAGGAAAACAGTAGCCATCTTCTCTGCTTCCCTCCTTGACAGGAGCAAGAGATGACTACCATTTAGAGTACGGGACAACTCGCCCATTGGTATCCTTCATGTTTCCTTAAGACACTTTTTTTGACTCAAGGCACCCCTTGGAAAATGCCAACCTTTCATTTTCATTTTTTTTTGTCTACAGAAAAATACTAGAGTGATTCTTCTGTTGCAAAGAGCTCAGAAAGACCACAGCAGGGCAGAATGTTTTTAACACTATGGAGTCCTACATGAAATCTCTAGGTTTATCTTGCAAGTCATGTTTGCACACCTAACAGTGTGGCACCCCATGACACGCTTGAAAGCATCAAGGCACCCCAAAGGATGAGGCTGAAGTTGGTGGCTTATTCCCCATTCATTATTCCCAATTCCTTTTTTAAAGTGAATCTGTACCCAATACAAGCTTATTATTAATGAATTACACATCCTGGAGAGAGAATTTCATGAGCAACCAACTTCAGCCTCATGGCTATGGGGGCACTGTTAGTCAGCAGCGGTGCATGCACAAACTGTGCTTTGGGCTGGGCAAGACCCTGGCCAGAAATGTCCAGGAGAGTCCCCTGGAGCCACAGAGACAGGGAGTGGGGTGGTCCAAAAAAGGATTTCCAATCATAATCTCAGCCCAAAAGCCAGCTCCTTATTCAAGCCATTATACTTAGCCTGGGGGCTGGCAGCCTGGCACAGCCAAACTGTAGGATGGCCATCATCATTGCCAACGCATAGGGGGTGCATGTGCATCCCTTGAGATTGACAGTGCACCCCCTGCAAAAATGTCTATGAAATCTATCAAAGGTCTATGAACTCTATAGCGGCTGGACTCAGTGATCCCCCGGGGTCCCTTCCAACCTGAATGTCTATATGAAAAAGTGCCACTGATACTGCCGGTGAGCTCACCATGCCCCCACAACCTCCGGGGGCATGTGGCGTTCATGGCCTTCATAGAGGACATTTCTGTTTTCTGCTATTGACACAAAAGCCGATGCCTTTATGTCCTCTAGTTTTCTCTTCACCACATGGGGTTGCCACCCCACACCATGTCTTCCCACACCATGTCTTGCTTTCTGCACACTGTACAGGCAGTCCTTGGACTTACGACACAATTGGTTCCTGAAAACGATGTCTTAAGTCGAAACGTTGTAACTTGGATCCAATCTTCTCATAAGAAACAATGTAATACAAGTAGATTGGTACCTGAACCAAGGCCCAATACCCTATTTTCACCAAAAATACCCCCAAATTTTGTACTCGATCAATTATAGATGAGTAGCAATAGCAATCACATTGATTTGGAAGGAATTCTTTGAGGTGACTTTGCTGAACGTTTTGAACTTTTTGAAGGACTCCTGGCTGCAGGTTCTTCTGGTGTCCCGTCTGCTTTCTTAAAGAAAGTGTTCCAGGAAGCATGGACAGATGTTCTCCGGGGAGACGAGCGACGCAGCTAACTTGTTCGCTGACATGGTGTCGCATCGGATGAAGCGTCGTAAAGTCGAAACCAACGCCAGAAAGTTGAGACCGGGTGTCTATTTAAGTGCGAAATGTTGTCAGTTGAGAACTGTGCCTGTATTTCATTTTTCTCTTCAAGAGGACATCAAGGCGTTGGGTCTCATATCTGCAGAGGACAACTGGACCGTCCTCCGCGCCATGCTTTGGGCCGGCAGGACTCCTTGGGACAGGAAGCGTGGGGCAGGTGGAGAAGTCTTTGCTCCATCATCCCATCTGGATCTGTCCCTCATGTAGGGCTCCGTACTTGAGGCTGGACATTATTTTCCACAGGAATTTGTCTATACGCCTAGCTAACAACATCCTCCCTCTTTAGGAGGTGCCATTCACGCTTTCAGTGGGTCCAGATGATGTTGGAAAGAAGCAACCGGGAATACACAACCGCAGGCCTGCAGCGCAGTGACAGCCTCCCCTCGCTGACAGGAGCCGGCGCCGCCATTTTGATCCGGGCACAACTCGGCCTTCGGCGCCCCGCGCCCCGCACGCACTCCGCCCCCCCCCCCCCCCCACTTCTTTGTCGTTGTTTTTGTTTGTTTGTAGAAAAATGCCGGAGCCGCTGTCCCGAGGCGGCGCGTGCCGGCCCTGGAGCCGCAGCTCCGCCCCCGGCCCGGCCCGGCCCGCCCCGGCCGCCATGTCAGCGCCCCCCCCGCCCGGCCGCGCGCGGAGCCGGCGCCATGCAGCGCGCCGAGAAGGTGGTGCAGTTGCGGGGGCCGCCGGGCCGGGCGGTGCGCGTCGTGCGAGAGCACTACCTGCGCCCCGACGTGCCCTGCCGCAGCGCCCTGTGCCGGGCCGCCTGCGCCCGCGGTGAGGGGGCGGCGCGCGGGGGATGGGTCGGGGCACCGTTAGGCCTCGGCGTGGTCTGTTGTGACGGGGGGCCGCGTCACCCGCCCCGTGGCGTTGGCAGCAAGCGTGAATCGCGTTGGCGACACGTAGGGGTGCACGTGGGTGCGGGTGCACCCCCTGCACGAAGGTGCTGCCACCACCGCTGGCGGCGTCTGCGGGTGGGCCGTGATCCATGATCACGACAGTGTTGCCAACACCACTGGCAGCGTCTGCAGGCCGTCCATGATCACCGACGTTGCCAGGCGGCATTTGCAGGTGGTTGCCACCCCTCCGCCGACAGTGCCGCGGCCGCCTGCAGGAGCTCCCCGCTTACCGCCGCCACCTGTGGGAGCTCACCACGCGGCGCTCCTGACCCAGAGATTTCCGAAGGGAAACTCGCCCCTGTGGTCCATCAGAGTTGTTATATAACAACGGTGGAAAATACAGTTATTTTCCTGTAGTCCAGTAAAAGGTGAAAATGAAGAGCAGGCATTTCAGCGAGGTCTCCAGCCTGTCCAGTGGAAGTCTAAAAGGGTCAGGCCACGCTGCCGTAGGTGAAGCATTTTGGCCACGGAAAAAACCTGTTATTTTTCTGTAGTCAAGTAAAAAACAGTGAAAATGAAGAGCGGACCGTTTTGGAGGGGCCTCCAACCTGTCCAGTGGAACAGGCCCTGCTGTATGTCACAGGTGAATCGTTTTGGGAGGTGCTGTGAAACAACAAAAATGCAGCAGCAGGAAATATTCGGAGGACCAAGAGAAGCAAGTGGATAATAAAATGCTCTTCTGAAACGGACTCTGCTGGTGTAATGCCAGCACGTAACACCAGCAGAGCCTCCCTAGGCCTGAAGAAGGGCCTTTGTGCTCAAAAGCTTGCAAAGAACATTTTTCCACCTATTTATATTGCACCTACCCAAAGAATCTTGTCTGCCCATGTCCTTAGACTGACACAGCGACTGCCAACAGCCCTGCTTCCAAAACAGAAATGTGCACAAATAACCAAGGGCAGGGTTTAAATAGAAAAAACAGGAAAAGGAGAGAATTGGAAAGGGAAAGCGGTTGTTGCGAGGCTTCCCTGTAAATGGCTTATATGCATATAGGGACCGCAATAAATTGTTAAAGGACTTTCTGAGTGTTATGTGGCAAGCCACTACATACTACACCCTGTTTAAAAGGATTTTTTTTTTAATACAAATTTTGGCAAGATTATATCACGAGTTAAATCCTATAGATATCCATTAAGTATACTTGTAATGTGACTGAGTGGTTAACATTGAAACTTTTTTGAATCTGCAGGAGCAGCAGTTTTTGTTCAGTAATTAAATTTAATTATCCGTATTATACCTGACAATCTTAGATGTGGGAAGACTGCCAGCTCCTGTGATTTCTAGTTTGATGTTGTTTTGGATAGCACAGTGCTATGATGTACACAATAGATTATCTTCAGTTGACCTTTTATTAGTGTGTGTATGTGCGTGTGTGTGTGTGGGGGGGCGTTAATCCACTAATTTCTTTGCAGCAACATATTAACAATACTAGGTGATTAACATAGCAGATACAACAGGTTCAGGACAAAAAAAATAATGATTTTTCAGTTGAGTTTCTCACTCTGCCTATAGAAGTGTTTTCTAAATTGTTTGCCTAAATTCCCTACATTTCAGAACAAACCTTTTTTATATTTTTGGCCAGCTAATGAGATGGAGACTCAGTAGATACATATTTGTTGCCTAACATGTTGGGCAAGGTTATGCTTAGCATTCCCTGAGAGGTCTGGTGGCCGTAGAGATGTATGATGCAACTGCTTATGGACCCCCAGAGAGTAAGAGTCACATTACAGTCTCAAAACCAAATGCTGTCCTCTCTCATGTCTGATTCCCTTCCTCCTGACTTCAGCGTAAATTGTGCTATAGATCAGTGTCAGTATGTGCCTGTATATAATTGTTCTAGGTAATTCAGGAGGAAGGCAGACATTTGTTTTTGTTCCTGACTCAACATGCTGTGCTGAGCAAACATATTTCATGCACTAGGAGAGCTTGTCTGCATAAATCATGCATACAGATATTTTTAAATGGTATCCTGTGCCTACTCAAAAGTTAGTGTAATCTAGGTCTGGATGTTAGGTAAGGATGGCTTAACATGCACAGCCTATATAAACCTTGAAGTGACATTTCACTTTTCAAAGAATTTGCCTTCCAATCTGTTGCTGAAAGATTAGCTTTATTATATCTGTTTGGCCATCAGTTATAATACCGAGTTCAATGGTAGTTGTTGCCATGTCACTGTAAGCATGACTGGCCTCAGTGACTAAATAACTTACAAGGATCACTGTTAACAAGACAGATTGCATTGAATTGGTTCCTAGGAAACGTATGAAAGTCACTTAACTTGTCAAGATATGTATAGCATAAATATAATCCACCTACACTGCTGTGCGTGTAATGATTCAATGTTAATAATGGCATTAGGAACAAATGGATACAGAGGAAAAACATAGCTGAGACCCAGAGAAAAAAACTGCTTATGCTGAGGTTACCTGGAATGCCAATAAACTTAAAACAGTTCATGCTTGTGTATATTTTCTGATTTCTGCCCTAACTGTTTTTTCCAACATTTCAGATGATTTAGTCCAACAGAATGCATGTGACACCTTCCTTTAGGATAAATTAGATTTGAAAACTTTCCCATTTTGGAGAAGTGTCTTTTTTCCAAATGCATATGCTTATGTGCATATTGTTAATATGGGAAAAGGGCTCTAGGCAAGCCTGCCAGCAGTAAGTGGGTTGTTGGCTGGTAACAACATCTGTGGAAGCAATTCCTGGAAAGAATACACCCCATTGCATAAATCCATAGGAGATTTTGTATCAAATCTTTTTTAAAATTTTTTTTCCACAATAGCTGAGAAAATGTGTCTGCACGCTAAGTTGTATAATGAAATCAGACCTTTGTTCCCTTTCAGTTATTTTCATAAGATTATGTCAATATATAGAAGCCCTTAATCCCAGAAAGCAAAATGAAGCAAGGTTGTACCATATGAGACCTTAGAAAAATAGGAGGTTAAAGATGCGTATATATTTTTATTTTGTACAACTAGGATTTCCTAGCATGGCAGACATTTATTAATAAACCAGTGTTGCAAATGTTATTTACACATCTAAAATTTGAATTATGTTTCAGATGGGAAATTGTTGTCAGATGATGTGACTCACTATGTTGTCCCTGACTGGAAGGTTGTTCAAGATTACCTTGAGATTCTTGAATTTCCAGAATTGAAGGGTATTATTTTCATGCAAACAGCATGTCAAGCCGTGCAGCATCAGAGAGGTCGCAGGTATTTATCCGATAATAATTTACTACTCCTTCAGATTTTTAAAATGTGCAGGTATTAAAGTGGGAAGATGTATAAGTGTTTCAGCATAGCAATCTGAACTTGATAGAAGACCCTCTTTTATTTTTTGAATAAATCTTTCAAGAGTTGTAACGTAATTTTAGAGGGAAGAAATTGTGACTGACTTGATATCCAGAGGCATCATTTCCTATTCTGTTTTCACAAGACAGGAGCAGTATGATTACTGTTATTAATATGTAATCTAATGACCTCATGGCAATAGCTAAAGACACTATACCCATGTGGCATAATCTTTTTTCTGCAGTTTCCAGGCTGTAAATGTGTATGTCAGGATAGAGGGGCAAGAATTTTTCATGTCTGTCATTGGACCCACTGTATATGTAAGGTTACTAATGGGATTGGTTTAACCCTAGCACAGTAATTTAGTAAAATGAGTACTTTGCATGGGTACTATGCTGTTGCAACTTTTCTTTAAGAGGAACAGTTATCATATTACAATTTAATGTTTATATTACCATAGCACACAGGGGCTGCAGTTGGCACTCACTGATATTGTACAGATACATCTGAAGATGAGGTTTCTGTCCCAAAAAGGAGGCAACTTAAAGCCTTGATCAAGCTATAATTTATGTGCTTTGTACTTACTGTACCCTATTGAAAAAAAGTTGCCATATATATATATATAGAGAGAGAGAGAGAAATGCAGTGTATTTATTAATTGGGACATTCATTACAGAAGTTAAAGCTGACATTCTTTTGGATTAAAATGGTAATAAGTCATGATGACATGACTTGCTTCCAAGTGATATATAAAAATACTAAAATAAATACAGCGAGGAAAAAGCATCTGCTGAGTAGCTGGAGGTATTGACATTTGAACCAGCAGTATTAATATTATGTTTTAATTATTAAGATGGTAATCAGTTTTCCAATAACAGTAAAAATTGTGTTTAGCTTTATTTGGAATAACTCCTTAAAATAATGGATAGTAATTTGAAGTTTTTAATGCTTCCTACCAATCTCTAAAATTGTGTTTCAAATCCTCCCTTGAAGGGAAATATGGGTTTCTAATTCACAGAAAAGAGAGCCTGAGCAAAAGAGGTTTTATGCTGTTATGAGTCTATATTCTTGGAAAAGATTAAATCTCAGCTCAGTAGAAAAAATGGATGCTTAAAATAATCAAAAGTCTTTAGTGGAAAGGTATCCATCATTTAAACAGCAGCCTAAATGTTTATGCCACTTTACAGTCAAATAAAACAATATCCCTACACCAAAGATACTGCAATGAAAACTGTGGTTTATTTTAAGAAACACAGTAACTTTTAAATTTTTTAATAAAGTTTGCCTGCAAGTGAACTTTACAACTAAAGGAGTTAGAGGTGCACCGATGTTAGTCGCATGCTGGAATAGCACCAATAAAAGGAAAATTAACATTATCAGCAATCGGCTGTTTTTGGCCAGTGTAGCCACTAATGCCACCGATAAATGCTGCATGCATGCATGCAGCAGAATCATGCACGCAGCCAGGAGTGCAGCCTGTAAGCTTGGAGAGCAGCATCTGGCTGGTAAGTCTGGGGGGAGGAGCAGATTGAGGCCCGCACAGTGAGGAGGGAGTGGGGCAGGCACTGCCTGGCCAGAGTGTTACCCCAAGGGAGACATGTGCCCTACCTGGACTTGCGCGTGGGGGGGAGGGCAAGCTGTCTGCTATGGATTCAGGGCCAGGGCTACAATGGCCTTTTTCTGGCAGGGGTCTGGGCTGGGGCTGGGTTCCAAGTGGGCAGGGGCAGGGTGGGTGGCAGTGGCGCTAGGAGGGGTGGCTATGGGGTGGGATATGGCCATCCCAAAATTCACTGTAGCCACCCCTCCCAGCACCACCACTGCCTGCCCCACCTCTGTGAGCGCAGCCCTGGCCCAGCCCCCACACTGGGAAGAGGCTGGTGCAGCATCTGGCTCTGAGCCTGCAGTGGGCAGCCTGCCCTCACCCTGCTCACAAATCGGGGGGTGGGGGGGGTGAAGGTACATGCCCCCTATGCCTTCCCCAGTGGTGCACTCAACAGCAGGGAGTCGCTGTCTCTCCCTATCCCATGTCCCCATGGACAAACCACCCACATCTCTGTTCTGCTCTCAGCAAGGTCACATTCACTCCCCTGTATGAGCAGCTCCTGTCCCTGCCCCATTTCCTCACCGTGGAGGCCTCGATCTGCCTCCTCCCCCACAGACTTACTAGCCAGATACTGCTTTCCAAGCTGCTGGGCTGCATTCCCATAAATCAGCTATTGGATCAGTATTGGCGGATATGACTGGCTAATAATTGTCCTTCGGTATTGGCCAAGAAATCTTTATCGGTGCACCCCTAAAGGATGTGGAGGCCACAGATGTTGATTTTTTTTGAGTCAGTTCTGGTTTAATTTAATTAAACAAAGGTATAGATGGAAGCCTGAATTAGACATTTAAGTAAGTATGAGAGTGATGTTGTAGCCGTGATGGTCCAGGCATTATGCAAGGCCACCTCTAAAAGATACCACCCTAAAAAATCCTTGTTTCTCATGTTTAATGAAGTAAGGCTAAAAAGTGCATTCATTGTGCAGCAGAATAAAATACAAAAAATACCTAAATACTAAAAGAAAAACTCTAAGAATTATACTAGGTGTTGCTGTAACACAGGTTAATCATGAGCTACAGGAGTTAAACTTCTTGATCTAAAACCATGATTCTCTACTGTCTGAGCCAGGGGTCAGTAGCCTTTTAGGCTGGGTCCAGATGAATGCCACCACGTGGTGCCACATACCATATGTTCAGCTGTCCTTCATGCTGCAAGGGAGCAGTGTAGAGGGGATTTTTTGACCCCTAGATATCCAGGGATCAGAAAAACCCGCACTGAAAAAAAGTGGAGTGGAGCATACACCGGCAGTGTATGCCTCTTAAAGCTGGAGCCTGGCTGGCCAGAGCTGTACTCCACTGCTGGCTAGCTCTGCGTGGCAGGAGCAACACAGCTGCAGCCCTGGGAGGCCCCCAGGACCCCAGTAAGGCTGATGGGGCCAGCCTAGTGCTGACCTCAGCCTCTCCTACCCCACCTGGGGTAACTTGCTGAATGCCAGAGCATACGTGGCATAGGCATTCTGCGGGGACAACTAGTGACAGCACAGGGTGCACCACCACTAGTTGTCCCAGGGAAACCAAATGTCCACACACGTCTGGACATGACCTTAGCGGTGAGCTGAAATACCAAATCTTGATCCAAAGACAGACTACCCTTTGCAACCTAACTGCCACCACCACCACCAAGTTTCCCTGCTGCTGAGTTGTTGCTGATGCCCTGGCTTCATGGGCTGGATTAAATTGCTTGGTGGGCTGAATCCAGCCCATGGGCCATATGTTGCTGACCCCTGGTTTGGGCTAAAAGATCTATAGCTCAAGCAGATGGACTGTACACCTAGCTGTGATTCAGTCTCAAGAGGGGCAGAGAGTTGCATTGTGATGTGGAACTACGTTACAGAGGTAAGGTTTTTTTTTTTCTTTTTAATTGTAACTTGATGTTGAATCAGTGTTGCAAAGTTCAGTAAGTACAAGTCCAAAGTCCTGCACTTTTGACAGAACCGTCCCACAGGTTAGGAACTCACTGGCTAAGCAGCAGCTTTGCAGAAAAGGACCTGGGGGTTATAGTGGACAATAAACTTGAATATGAGCCAGCAGTATGCTAATGGCTTTTGTGGGCCTTGTTGCCACAAAGGCTTTATTCTTGTAGAATAAAGATAATGTGCACATATTTTGAATGTTGCCACGAAGGCCGATGGCAACCTGGGCTGCAGTAATAGGAGTATTGCCAGCAGGTCAAGAGAAGTGATTCTTCCCCTCTATTTGGCACTAATGAGGCCACCTTTGGAATACTGTGTCCCGCTACAGAATGGGTGTAGACAAATTGGAGGGGGTCCAGCAGAGGGCAACAAAAATGGTTAGAGGGCTAGGGAACATGACTTACGAGGAGAGGCTGAGGTAACTGGACATATTTAGCCTGGAGAAGAGAAGGCTGAAGTGGAATTTAATAGCAGCCTTCAACTCCCTGAAGGGTGGCTACAAAGAGGATGGAGTGAGACTGTTCTGAGTGGTGGCAGATGACAAAACAAGGAGCAATGGTTTCAAGTTGCAGCAAGAGAAATTGAGGTTAGATATTAGGAAGAATTTTCTCACGAGAAGAGTATTAAAGCACTGGAACAGGTTACCCAGAGAAGTTATGGAATCTCCGTTCATGGAGGTTTTTAAGACTTGGGTAGACAAAGCCTTGGCTGAGATGATACAGTGCAGATGGCTCCTGAGGTTTCTTCTAGTCCTAACTGTCTGTGATTCTAATTAACTCTTATTACAGCACTGTGATGCTGAAAAATGTGTGTTTCTCCATTTGTAGAATAAAGATAATGAGACATGCAGAAATGGAAGCTTGCCTGATGTCACGTAATGCATTGTGATAGAGAGTAGAGCCTCGGTGTTGTGACTCAACTCCCCGCTCTTACCAACAGAATTTGGCCTTGTATTATTGTAGTTTGCATTGAATTTTCTGGTTCTGTTTCCACCTGGAGCTGAAATAGCAATGTTAAGAAGGCACCTGGCTACATTTGTTTTGTTTTTGTTCCAGACAGTACAACAAACTGCGAAATCTTATGAAGGATGCCCGTCATGACTGTATTCTGTTTGCTAATGAATTCCAGCAGCATTGCTATCTGCCAAGAGAGAGGGGAGAATCTATGGAGAAATGGCAGACCAGGTTTGTTTTAACTAATAACCATATGTTGCATTGGACATAAACATATGAAGGTATGGATAATTTATGTCTAAAAATGTAAGGCACTGGATATATAAAATGTAATGCTGTTGTTTGCTTGGCCATACAGAAATATAGTGGCTCTCAACCAGGGGTCCGTGGCCCCTTGAGGGACTGCAAGCAGGTTTCAAGGGGCACATAGGGGCTGCAACTGCCTGGTTCAAAGAAGAACATGGATTTTCTCTTTTAAAGGAGAAAAATGTAGGAAGCTCCAGGTTTCCCCTTGCAAGCTCGCAGTGTTCCAGCCTGCAAGAGGCTGCGTGGGGCTGGCAGGTGCGGGAGGAGTCTGATACAGCCGGCAGCATCATGTGTATGTGTTTGTGCACACATGCATGTGGGAACCAGGCAGTGATGGAGAGCAGCTCCCCACAGATGAGATGTGTGAGGGAGTAAGGGGGGCATGGGCAACATGTCAGGGGGGTGGGAGAGGAGCATGTGCTCACCCCCTGATTTCTGCGCTCACAGCGGGCACAGGGCTGCAGAATGGCTGGACTGGCCAGTGGGACCTGGTGGAGTGGGCAGTGAGACTTGCTGCCACTGCCAGGACCTCTGCGCCAGCCATGCAGCCAGCAGCAGGAGGAGAATTCGACTAGTGTTGTGAGGAGCTCTTATTGCCGGAGGGGAGGTGGGGTGGGAGGCAGCGCGGGCAGCCTGAAAGGAGTGGCAGTGTCATCTGCCCCACACATCCCCCCCTGTTGTGGGTCAGGCATAAGGGGCGCCAGCAGAGCTGGGGGTGTGGGGGGCTGCAGGCCAGGAGTGAGGGGCACCAGCAAGGCCAGGAGGCTTTGGGTTGGGAGGCAGGGGACTGGCAGGGCCAGGGGGCTGCAGGTTGGGAATGAGGGGGGCCTTGAGTCCAAAAAGTTTGAGAACCACTGCAGGAATACATAATAATTGAAGTTTTAGATTGTCCTTTTGTGATTAAGAAAGTGTTCTATATTGTTTTTAGACATTTTTGTGTCTCTTTTTTTAATGTAATCCCTGTTTAATTATACTTAAAAAAAAATTAAATTGAACTGAAGTCAAATTGGAGCTGAGTTCTCAGGAAAGCTTTACCAAAAGTAAATAGAATATGTTCTCTTCAGAATGTTCACACAGAACAAATGTAGGCCTCTTCTGAACAGAGCGTGTGTCTATAAATGAGATAATTGTTAATAACCTTTTATTTTATCTGAATATTTTCATCAGTGGTCTGGAAAACATTAGGCTAGACTTTCAAAAGGTTGAGTGTTACTTTCATATATAAAATTGCTTTCGATACTTGCTCAACTTTATGCTTGCATATCCAAAGCACCATGTTTATATGCAGTTCCTTGATTTGTATTTGTATGTGAAGCACAGGCATGTGCACACATTTTTTGACATAAAAGTAAATTGCAGGCTTTATAAAAATGATTGACTAATTTTGTTCTCTGCTTGGAAACTGGTATATTCCTACTAATACCTACCGTCAGATGCTGTAGCAGGTATAGAGGAGTTGGAACTGTGACCACATTCCAGTTTATTTTCCACAGACTTGCATTCAAAGGAATACAAAGCTGTATTGGGGATATATGTGGATGTGCTGGGGACAGTGTAAGGCTCCCAGTGCATTCTCTACCATTAACTTCCAGAGAGCACCCAGGATGAGAGAGCTAGGATTTTGTTTGTCTATTAGGTGCATGCTAACCTGTTTTCCGAACTCAAACATACACACGTTAGAAATGTAATGACTTGTATAAAGGTCCTGGAAATGTGTTACATGATCATAAATGTAATCTGACACAAAGCACGTACTTTGTTTTTCCAGGAGTATTTACAATGCAGCAGTCTGGTATTATAATCATTGTTTGGGTCAGATGCCAGTTGTTATGGTAACAGAAGATGAAGATGCTATCAGACAATATGGAAATGAAACAGAAGGAGTGTTTGTGATTTCATTCAAGGTAAAGTACCAAAAGAAATAGAAGAAAAGACATCTTTGTGTCACTTCACCGTCATAACAAATCAAGCCCTTTTAAAGACCAGTGTATATTTTATGTCATCTCAAAGATTTTTTTGGAAAATAATACAATAATAATGTTACTCTGTGTGCATAAATGAACACAAGGAAATCAATATTATGAATATTATCAGAATTGGTGCTAAAACAGAACCTGGAAGAAAACAGCTCCATAAAAAAGGTGTTCCTTGCTCAGAGAGGCCTTGTCATCATTTTTTCATTCTTTAATTTAGTGTTAGTGAACAGCGAAAGACTGACAGTCTACATTACTGAAGTCTACACTGCAGTTAAAGCACAGTCACCAGCAGCACAAGAGTAATCCACATTGCTTTACTGGTGTATTGTAGTCTTGACTAATTGGGATTCACTATAGTAGTGAAAAGGAGTTGATTTTCCATTACTTATTTTGTTCCTGGTGTCTGGGAGATTGCTGGGCAAAGGGGAAATACCTCTGGTTGTAAAAAAAATGTTGCCAAGCTAATCACCTCTAAAAATATTATCTTTTTCAGATCTTTAAAGTACTTTAAAGGAAATTTGATTTTTTTAAAATAATTTCATTGTAATAGTCTAAGATGCTATCCTAAAAATAGTTTGTTGTTTATTATTTTAAAAAAATATATCCTTTCTCTACTGTGGCATATTTGTGTTGCGATTGGCTTTTGGTGTTTAAGCTACTTTGGAGCGGACACTTGGCTACCACAGAAAAGCACTGTGTATTTAGACAGAGTGTAGTAGGAATGACAGTTATTACACAGAATTCTGTTGTTTTTGCAGGAAACATTGTTAACTGAAACATAAATCTCTTAAATCTTTTGTCCTCCATTTATAAATTATGTATAGAATTACTTGGATAACTTTTGGGTGGACTTAAATGCTGCCCATGAACTCTTTGATTCCATACTTCAATCTCGACGTGAACGGGAGAGTGAAAGCCAAGAAAATAATGGGAAGGAGTATCCTGAACATCTTCTTATGGAAGTACTGGAGGCTGGGATCAAATCTGGAAGATACATACAGGTAATATATTATTTATAAAGTGTACATAGAAAAGTAAGATGAAGCTGGAGAGAAGGAACTCTTTTTGGAAGTGTTCAACAAAATGGATATGGTGGGTGGGGGAGGTGATATGGAATAAAGAAAAAATGGAAAACTCTTGCAGGAAAGAAGCACAAAAGCTAGAGTATGATCAGCAAGTAAAAGGACTAAATTGCAAAGATACTGAGCCTCTGATTTCCCTTGAATCCAGCCCAGATCATTAGTATAAAAATAAGATATTACTCCCTTATGTATTTGGTGGCATAAGTTTAACTGTTAGTGATGTGTGTCCATATCATGAAAAATTAAACTTACCACAGGAGACCAGCATTGTTTCCTTTGGCAGACATAGGAAAGAAGCAAGAATAAAATAAGCATAGAGATTTAAATTTTACCTCTAGGTTCAGGATCACATGTGGCAGTGCAGTATAAATCAGGCTTGAAGTAATTCTTGTGTTATATCTGTTTGAATAGAGAGAGAACTGTAGTCTTCAGAGCTTTCATCAGCACCAAATAGAATTAAACATCTAGAAAGAATTCTTAGCTCTTTCAGTAATTCAGTATTGTCGGTTCTGCATTGTATATTCTCCCTATAAAGAACAGCATTATCTTACTCAAAGTATTTTGTGAAAATGATCAGAAAACGTCTCTTTAAAAATGGATTTTTAACAATTGAGTTATTTTTCAAGCTAGTTGTATTGAGGCATGGAGATTTTCTTTCCTTAAAGCTACTTCTATTTGTTAAATGCCTTTTACTTTATTTTAGGGTATCCTGAATGTCAATAAGCATAGAGCACAAATGGAAGCTTTTGTTCGACTTCAGGGAGCCAGCAGGAAAAAAAAAGGTGAAAAAGTTTACAGTTAAATGTGTACAATAAAAGAGTTTACAATAAAAGCTTCCATTTCACATTATAGTGTCCCCTTCCAGCCTACTTGGGAACAAAAGTTTCCAGGCTCTCTATAAGAAGCCATGTCAGCCCCTCAGTCATTAAGATAGTGATGAAAGGGAATTTTAAAAATGAGGATGTGTAAAATTGGAATCCAAAAACAGTTCTGTGTAGACCTCTTCAAAAATAATCATCTGTATTTAGCTTCTCATTTTCCCACTGCCTGCACCTAAACTGATGGCTTCCTGTGTCCTGCTAAAGGGTTTATCTGGACCTCTCCACAAGTGGACCCTAGCGGACATACTTATCCTGTGTGCTTTGTTTTGGTGTCAGTGCAGCCACTTACATGGCTGAAGTTAGTTAAGTAAGTGCAGAAGTGAAAACAGGAAAAGGGAAATGATGTGGGCTGGTGATAGAATCCAACATTTTTTTATCTAAGGCTCCAAACATAAAACTGCCCGATAATTCTTTCAAGAACTGGAGGAAGATTTCTCATCTTCTTGTGGCATTGGGTACTTACTAGTAATCCTTTTGGGTGCAGCTATGTAAGAACAGCCATTTTGCTACAAACTGTTATTTCAGCAAAACACTGCTGAAGGAGGCAGTGTGCAACAGATTTATAATCTTATTTAACTATTATTACTTCAAACTTAGATCTCCAGAGTGATATACTTATTTATGGTACCAAAGCTCGGAACCGAGCAATCCATGGTGATGTGGTAGCTGTAGAGTTATTGCCCCTGCATGAATGGAAAGGAAGAACCGTTGCTCTTTGTGAGAATGAGGCTGATGAAAAAGCATCAGGTGATACCTCCAGTGAACCTATGCCTACAGGTAAAGTGGATCATGATACAACGTAGGTTTGGAGTATTTGCTTTCCTCAGCTTGCTGGACTATATTGTGGTTTTAATGGTAGGAACTGTCCCGTCCTGCCCTTCCAAAATGTCCTGGTTTATCATCAAGGTTTAACATACCATGCCATAATGGTATGGTATTGATATTACACAGAATCATATTAAAAGAACGTTATTACAGTTGCAAGTGAAGCAGTCAAAAGTTAGGCAGTGTCAGGATTCAAGTTGCCAGTGCAACCTTATTTCAGCCTTGTCCAGCAGAAGTATTTTCATACAGCCTGTAATTACAGGATCATATACAACTTTTTCCGTAGCACTCCAGCCGTCATCAGTGCACAGGGTAGACCTCCTCTGGAGATGAATCAGGGCTGTGCAACAAAGGAGACAGTTGTTTGTTGAACTCCTGTGTTAATTTATTGCAGAACCTGGTGTACGCATAATGAAGGAAGCAGGGGACAGTAGGAAGAGAAGTGATGGTTTTGTGGTTAAGGCAGTTTCCATGGAGAACTGGATTCTGTCCCACCAGTGGTACAGCGTTCCTATGTACTGTTAGACAGATCACTTCGAACTTTCAAAAGTGGTTGCCAGTTATGTTTTTCTCATTATCTGGGTGCCTCCCTTGAGACCCTGGGCTCTGGTTTGATACTAATGGGAGCATTTTATATAATGGTTCATTCTTTGTGTCAGGTCCTAGTTATTGCAAATTGGTGCCCAAATTTAGTGAATGCTTTTGACCTTAATCACTCAATGCCTTGGGAAAATGGAGATGATAATACTTGCTCATGTCATGGGGGTATTGTGAAAATAAATTCATTAATGTTTGTGAAGCACTTGGATGCTATTGTGCTGAGGACCATAGAAAATCCACAAGGAAAATTAATAATTCTTTTTTTAGAGCAAGATTGAAAGATGGACAGTAAACAAAGCATGGGATATGCATTGAACAGCAAGGAGAACACAAAATATCAAATAATTGTTCATTAAGAGACCATCATCCATTCTGTGCACTGAAAGAGGCAGGAGTCATGTGGAAAAAACAGTGTGGGCTCATGTAATTAAGGATGGTATAATGCATACACACAGAGGGGCAAATTATAGTTGCCTGTGCAACTTTAATTCTGATACTTCTAAACTTCTGATTATTTGACTTTGCAACTATTGTGTTCTCCTAATATATTTTCTTGTGAGTAGCGTTCTAGCTCTCTTTACAGTGCCCCTCCCCTGAAATTCTATTACATTGATGCCCCTATGGTCATCACCAGGGTTTGGGACCTTTAGGTCCACTGCACAGACATGTGCCATTTAAGCAAATGAAGTAAGTGATAGAAGATTACAGGGATCTACAGGTATCATAGCTTTTAGCAGAGGAATGGTGTGACTCATCAATCCTGGGTTCTATTCAAAGCTCTGGAGGGGAGTGTAACCTACTGGGCAGAGACCAACAGTCTGTCTTCCCCCAAGTTGCCGTCTCTAACCTGTCCTTTCAATCCTGTTTCTTCCTGACTCCTGGCTCCTCATCTCAGTCTTGTCCTCCTCACTTAGCCAGATCCTGTCTCTACTTCTCAGGCTTCTTTTCTTAATTTCTTTCACCAGAAAGTCCTAATTTCATCCCTCTGGAGTCCTTATTCTAGTCCAGCCGTTACCAATCTGTGGCACAGGTACCACCAGTGGTACATAGACAACCTGTCAGTGGTACGCGTTAAGGGTTTTATTATAATTACTTTATATGATAAAAATTTGCTGGTGGTACTTCAGGTTGTATGGTTTTAAATTGGCGGTGCACAATTTGTCGTAATTTGGGAACCACTCTAGTCCTTTTGCTCAGATCAGAGTTAAGGCTTTAGGAGACCAGTTTTCTTCCTGCCATAAAATGCTGAATGATTTTAGCCTTGTAAGCAGTTGCCAGATTCTACCCCACTGTTAGCTGCAGTTCAGTTGTGAATTAAGAAACGTTCTGCATAGATTGTATAGTTGAGGTGTTCAACCTGTGGGCCAGATCCAGCCCCTAGCACCATGTCATCCAGCCTGCGGGGCTGCCCTTGGGTCCATGGTCCAGGGCACTAGATCATAGAAGAAGAAGAAGAAGAATCATAGAAGATTAGAGTTGGAAGGGACCTTAGGAGATCATCTAGTCCAACCTCCTGCTCAAAGCAAGACCATCCCCAACTAGATCATTCCAGTCAGGGCTCTTTCAAAATGAGCCTTAAAACCCTCCCAGGATGGAGATTCCACCATCTCTCTAGGTAACTTGTTCCAGTGCTTCACCACCTTCCTAGTGAGAAAGTTTTCCCTAATATCCAACCTAAACCTCCCTTGCTGCAACTTGAAACCATTGCTCCTTGTTCTGTCATCTGTCACCAGTGAGAACAGTCCAGCTCCATCCTCTTTGGAACCCCCCTGCAGGTAGTTGAAGGCTGCTGTTAAATCCTCTTTGTCTTCTTTTCTCCAAACTAAATAAATCGGGTGGTGCAGGGCCTGATCTAGGTGGGTAAGAGGCAGTGCAGACCCTGGGGCCCAATCCAGGTGAGCAGGGTCCAATCCAGTATGTGGACTTGTCCCATGCCATTCATTTGCCCTGCGAGCACCACTTGCTATATGGAATATGGGTCCAAATCTGCAAAGCAAATTAGTGTCTCTTAAAATAAAGAACCCTTTTTAAATTCAGGTTCATCAAAATATAGTTGCAGAAATGTCAATTTATTACAAACTTGTCTTTGAACAGGAGTATTTTTGATTTTGCTTAGAACATATTCATAACTTTCAGAATAGTACAGTGCTCACATAACTGCAATATACAGCTTATTAGACCCCTGTTGTATGTCACATTTTGTTATGAGTCCTAGTGTAGACTTATGGCACGCCTGTTCATACAACAGAAGATTGGAAGATTCATTACTTCCACAAACTACTTTGTACTTCCTACCTAACCACTCATTAGCCAACAGTGTTTCTTGTTCAAAGGTAGAGTTGTTGGAATCATTCAGAAGAACTGGAGGGATTATGTGGTCACTTTTCCATCCAAAGAAGAGAGCCAGACCCAAGGCAAAAATGTTCAGAAAATTCTTGTTACGCCATGGGACTACAGAATTCCCAAGATCAGGATCAGTACACAGCAAGCTGAAGCACTACAGGTAGAAAGATGCGACTATTTGTACACTGTATATTCCAGTGCATGTTTTATTTAAGACAATAATAATACCAACGGCGGTAAAAGAAAGAAAAAGCTATTAATAATCCAGAAGCAGGGAGGGTATAATGAACACCTGGCATGCTGTCATACAGCTTATGTATTTATATAAGTGGTGCTAAACCTCATTAGATTCAAGGCACCCCTTGGGAAAAATGCCAGCTCTTAGCTTTCGTTTGTCTTTTGCTTATGAAAAAATAATAGAACAATTCTTCTGTGGCAAAGAACTTGGAAAGCCCAAGGTCAGATTGTTTCTGACACTATAAATTCCTATTTAAAATCGCTGTGTTTATCTTATGAATCCTGTGTAGGTGTTGGCATACCTAACAGTGCTACTGTTATGCACCACCTTTAAAAGATTGTCACAGCAGCTGCAGCATCTTGGTTGAGAATCACTGCAGTATAGCAATGACCACACACATACCTCATGTAATTTAAACCACACGAGTCTCCTTCCTTCTGATTACTGTGATAGAAGTGCACAGGTGTATGTGTAGTATAGTTTGACTGATGCTGCACACTTCAAGTTAAAACAACGTGGCCCAGATACTTTGCTGCAGCAGAGGTGTTTTAGGGGCAGAATGCGTGCCTTCACAAAGCAGCTTAGGTTCACAGATTCTCTTTCCCTGTACAGGTTAGAGTCTAGGGTGTGCATAAATGCAGTGTATATGTATTTTGGTTTTTCATTTAAAGCTGTGGTTTTGTTAAATGCTTCTGAATGGTCTTTCATAAGGAGAAACAAATGTCCTTCAGTGTCTATTTGCATAGTTCCCCAAATATTTTCTTCTGTCTGTAAAATTATTTTTAGAGTTGCTAATCTTTGGATTTCACAGGTTGCCCCTTGATTAGCATTTATGTTGATTGCTTTTTAATAATGAATTGCTGTTCTAACATAAGAATTATTGCTTCCCTACAGGATTGTAGGGTTATTGTGCGCATTGATGCCTGGGAGTCAACTTCTGTATATCCAAATGGACATTTTGTACGAGTTCTAGGACGAATAGGCGATCTCGAAGGGGAAATAGCAGCTATTCTGGTGGAGAACGGCATTTCTGTTGCTCCTTTCTCTGAAGTACAGGTTAGACTTTGTGGTTAACTGGATTCTTTAACACTGGTTCTCAAATTGTTGCTCTTTAAGGAGAGGGGACCTACTGATGGTTTGAAGAGTTAGCTGCCAACGTAGTGCCTTTTTATTTACCTGTTTCCAGTTTCTAAAAATTAAATGGGATACTTTTCTAATGTCAGTTTTCCAAGTATGTAATCACTGTGTTTGTCCCAAGGAAACAATGGATTTGGAAATCGCAGTGAAGTGATTTGAGATAATCTCTGTGTTAAAATGTACTTTGCACTGTAAATACGAGCACCTCTGGTTTAGGATCTTCATACTAGGTGGAATGTTGAAATAGTACTGTCTTTTGATCTGAGGACTCCTCAGGGTAGGGGTGGACAAATCAAATTCTGAGGGCTGCTTGCAAGGTGCACTTTCCAGTCGAGAGCTACCACTTACAGGATTGGCTCTGACCTGATGCAGGTCCTCAGCACGTTAGCAGGGTGTGGGAAAGTGGATCATCTATGCACAGACTGATGAATTGCCATGTGATGAGGACACAGGACTTGCTGTTTTACTTTTAAAATTTCTTTTGTTTAATACAGTGGTTAATGCAGAAATATGGAGGGCCATTGGGATTGCTGTGGTGGGCTGCATGTTATACATCTGTGCTTTAAAAACTGTCAAAACTTCCAAGTTACATTATTAGGGAAGGGGTTAATGCCCTGTGAAGTTTTGATTCGCTTTTGATATTTATAGTAGTTTAAAACTAAGCACAGTAGACAGATGCAAAAGACCAAATTCATTCATATTTACCAGAACTGCATTAATACTTAGGTACTTGTCTCCAAAAATCACTGTGCAGGAACACTATTTTAAAGCACAAGGAAATTGATGCATTCTATAAGATAAACATGATGGGCGGACTTGGAGAATGCAGTGAAAACATGTTTATAAGAGTTGCCTTTCTTGGATGAAAAATTACAACAACTTCATAAATGCAGCTACTGTTGTGTCACTGAAAAAGCTCATTTTAAATATAGTGTAACCTTTATCTGTAATACGTTTACAAATTGCCAATATCCTATTTGTGCAGATGTCGGAGATGCCAGTCAGCACCTTGGAGAATCCGTGGAGGGTGAATCCAGAGGAGGAACTGAAACGTGTTGACTTGAGGGATACGCATTTAGTATTTAGCATTGACCCAAAAGGCTGTGAAGATGTGGATGATACACTCTCCGTTAGAACATTAGCCAATGAGAACCTAGAGCTAGGTGTCCATATTGCAGATGTAACCCATTTTGTGCCAGTAAATTCTTACACTGATCTTGAGGCTAGAGCAAGGTAACTTATTTACTGTGAAGTGCAGAGCATACTGCAGGAGGGGAACTTGGAAGCTTATATTGAGGCTGTCCTAAATCATGTAAAAAGATTACTGAGAATAAGAAGCTTGTTGCTCTTCTTAAAGAGTTGGTGACTATAAAAATAGCTTCCTCAAAATAAATAGATGAAGTAGTACGGTAGGCTTCCCTACAAAGAACTGGCCAATAGGGACCTGGTGCTTGCCTCGGGGGAAGAAAGGATTTGTTGTGGAAATAAATATCTTCTGGTGGGCTTAGCTGCTTCTTTATGCATGAAATGCTTCTTTCTCATTTCCTGAAATCATATATCCTTAATTAGCAGTATTTGATATGATTAAGTCTTGGTCATTGTTCTGTTTCAATTATCAAGATTTAGATATAATTAGAAAGCCCTTGTTTATTTTTGAAGGAATGTATCTTTACAGAAGGTAGAAAAAAGCCCCCATTACATGAATACAGTAAAGTCTCTGTCCTAGTTGAAAAATTTGCAACTGAGGATATTGAGACTGGATTTTCATTTCCCACATACGGCAGTCCTTTTTTAGTTTTGGAACTAATTTTTTTAAATAGACTGCTTTATGCAGCTGCAGAGTAGTAAGGTAGTTGATAATTGGCAGAAGTGCATTAGATAGAGCCTCTGAATAGTTTGTTTTATGTGACTGCTTAGGCCTTATCGCTTCATTCCTGAAAATATAATGAAAGTTGATGGTGCATGAGGGAAGTAGGATTTGCCCCATATTTTGTAAATGAATATTTAAATAACCTGAGTACATTGCTGCTCTTGTGTGTATTGTGTAAAACTAACCTGTTAAAATCATGCTGAGATTTGTATCTTGTTTTGCTGAAGCTGTGCTTATGCTGCAGACTGCTTGAGAGATGTACACCAATGAGTCCCTTTGAAGAGAACAATAAATGTGCTTTATCCTCAGGGCGACAACTTATTACTTAGCCGATCGTCGTTATGACATGCTACCCTCTGTCCTGAGTGCTGACATATGCTCTCTTCTTAGTGGAGTTGATAGGTAAGACTTTCATAATATTTATGACTAATGTGGGATTTATACGAGTAACTTCATTATTGTTACCAGTAGTTACCTGAGTAAATCCCTTGTACAGACCTCCAAGAATAACGTTTCTGAGAGCACACACATAAAGATCACAAGCAGAGTACAAGTAATTTTGTGAAACCAGTAAGGAATTCTTCCTTAGGTTTTTGTTGGTTGGTTGGTTGTTTTTAAGATGTATTTTTATTGCATATGGTTTAGTACTTAATGGGCACATCCACAGGTGTGCCTTAATGTGCATTAGTCTATTTTAATGTACATTAAAACATCAATAAAAATGTGCTATTTAGTTAATATGCATTAAAATAGGCTAATGCTCGTTAAGCATCACTTGAATACTGTGTAGTTAATGCGCATTAAGATAGGCTAATGCTCATTTTCTTAGTATACCTCACAACAGAGGTACTAGATTTAATGTGCATTTATTAAAGCATGTTAATGCATGTGTAGACACTTGTCTAAATAACAAAATTGCAGAGTTGCATGCATTTGAAAAAGTCACCTTTTCATTTGTGGAAATATTGGTCCATGCCCTGATCCTCAAAGAATTATATATGTAGTGAAATAGTTTATTTTCTAATAGTAATCCTTTTAACCAGTTGAGCACGTACACAAGTCTTTGGAAGAAATGAGGCTTAGCATTCAGTCAAACTGCAACATTATGTTGTCAAAGTTTATTCCTGAAATAAACAGTTGTTGGTACCTAAGAATCTTCTTTGGAGAATTCCTGTAATTCCCACCTCTCTCCGTTTAAAAAAAAAAAAAAAAGATTTTTTGGATATGTTTAATGCTGACAAAGCTGTTATTGTAAGAGCATAGATTTCTTTCTTTGTTCCTGTTTAAAAGTGACAAAGAATAAGATGTTTTGCACATTTCACTAAGATGCCTTACTGCAAGCTGTCCAATTTCTGAGCAGCTGGGGGCTGCGGGCTCTGTGGGCTTCCCAGGCTATGCTGCCCTGCCTCCAGGGGCTTAGGAACAAAAAGCACAAGCTGGAGGAAGGAGCAGGGGACCCAGAGACCCTGGCAGAGCAGTGGCAGGAAACAGCAGCTAAACACAGCTTGCAGGCCAGAAGCTGGAGAGCTCTGCCTTACACCAGAGTGCTGTAGCTGAGTAATAGAATACTAAATATGCTTGCTCTTCATTTATTTTACACACCATCTTGAAGGGTGAAAGGCAAATGCATTAAACAAAGACACTGCTGATGCCCCGTTTGCTTTATTAAGTCAAAGAGAATTTTTGGTACAAGAAATGTAAAAGAATCTGCAGACTTGGATATGTTTCAAGTTCAAGTTGAGTAAAAACTAAGTACTGTTAAATAAATACATTGTGATTTTATTTTTCAGGTATGCTGTAAGTGTCATGTGGGAACTGGATAAAACTTCTTATGAAATACAGAGGGTCTGGTACAACAGAACCATTATTCGATCTGCATACAAACTGCACTATGAGGCAGCCCAAGGATTATTAGATGGAGACCTAAGTGGTGTTGATGAGATCCTAGAACTCAAAGAACTGGATGAGAGAACTAGACAGCAGAAGCTGAATGAACTGGTGTGGGCAATAGGGAAGCTGACTGATATAGCTCGACATGTTCGGGCTAAACGTGACAGCTGTGGTGCGCTGGAATTGGAAGGAGTGGAAATCAGAGTGCTGCTGGATGATAAGAAGAACATTCACGACCTCATCCCTAAGCAGCCACTGGAGGTGCATGAGACTGTTGCTGAATGCATGATTCTTGCCAACCACTGGGTGGCAAAGAAGATTTGGGAGAAATTTCCGCAACAAGCCTTGTTACGTCAGCACCCTCCTCCACGACAAGAGTTTTTTTCTGAACTTCGAGAATGTGCCAGTGCTAAAGGCTTTGTCATAGACACATGGTACCGTTTACTTCTCTTAATTTAAGTGCTTGAAGAAAAATTCCAGTGATTAGTTATTTTAACTCCAGAGCTGGATATATACAATGATTAAATTCAAATTAGAATTTTAATAGGTATTTTATAATGCTTTTTAAAAATAGTTGTAGCTTTTTTAACATAGCTTTTCAGCAGTTTGGGATTGCCAGTCTGGTGATGAATGATGGGTCAGACCAAAATGGTACAGAAGCATTTTAATTGTCAAACATTATTCATCCAGTCAGTGTGAAAGAGCCAGACTAGTTTATACTGAAATTTAAAACTGTATTTGAGCCTCATTTGCACCCTGGTTCCTCCAGTGCTGGTCCGAAAGTCTGTCCTCCTTTGAGTAAAGAATTTTCAGTGGAATATAAGTATTTAAGCAGATTTAATTTACGTCTAACTTACAGGAGGAAATACAGAGCTGTGTATGTCATCTCTTCCAGAACTCGCAGGAGCAGAGGCTATGCATCCATAGCTGCCTCCTTTTAGTGGCACTGTAGCTTATCCCTCGCCATCTACAGACAGGTGTGCGGCAGTGGTTCTCAACTGGGGTGCTGTGAGACCCTTTTAGGGGTGCTGTGGTACAGGTGCCACCCCTGTGGCAGCCCTTGCAACTGCCCCGTTCACATTGTGCCTAGCCAGATAAGCATAAAGCAGGCAGGGGCGCCTGCTATTGCTGCGGCACTTCCTGGTCTGCTCCCCCATGCTCCTTGTGGAAAGAGGCAAGTGGGAACTGTCCCACACGTCTGTTTCCAGGAGGAGTGTGGGAGGGAAGTGGGGGCAGACCAGGAAGGGCTTCAGCAAGAGTGGGTGCTTCTGCCTATCTTAGACATACCTGCCTGTGAACAATGCACGTGGGCTGTTTCACGTGGATGCGGTGGTGGCAGCAGCACCCCAGCTGAGAACCAGTGAGGTCAGCTGAAGCAGCACACCAGTGGTTCTCAACCAGGGTGCTGCCAAGTGAATGTTATGGGGGATGCACTGTCTTGAGAGTGCATGAAACTGCCTTTGTTTGTGACAGGCTGTTGTCAAAGTAGGAGTGGAGCAGCCCCTGTGTTCCACTCCTTCCTCTCCTCATATTATGCACACGAGGCGCAGAGAGGAAATGTTGAAATGAAGTCTGGCTTCCCAAAGCTGCTCCTGAACTTTTTTTTTGTAGAGAAGTTTTAATAATGATGCAGAATGCCATCTGGTTAATGCTACATAAATGGCATGTTGCCTTGCTGCTTTTAATTGTATGGTCTAATATTCAACAATGGCATTATTTTATTCAGAATTAACTCTTTTTGGTAGGTCTAATAAAGCCCTGGCTGATTCTCTGGATAGAGCAAATGATCCCTTAGATCCAATTGTGAACAAACTGCTGCGATCGATGGCTACTCAGGCTATGTCCAATGCACTCTACTTTTCCACTGGCTCTTGTTCTGAAGAAGAATTTCATCACTATGGTACCTATTGCTTGTCCCTTTTTTACATTTCCATGTAGTTTTTAAATGCTGAGTTTCTAATGGCTCCTTTTTTCTCATCATTGCTGTCTTTTGTCATAGGACTTGCCCTAGATAAATACACCCATTTCACTTCTCCAATTAGAAGATATGCTGATATTGCTGTCCACAGACTGTTAGTAGCAGCCACTTTAAAGGACACAAAAGAAAATATTAAGGACAGTTTGTTCAGCAACAAAGATCTTGATGAGTTGTGCAGCTATATTAATAACAGAAACAGGGTAAGATGGGCAAATGGGGTTTTGTGGCAGGGTTTTGTACAGTATCTCCTGTGGGGTGATGATCCTGACTGGGGCCCCTGCAGGCAACAGTTACATACACTCATGTTACCCTCTAATTAAAATAATTTAATTCAATACAAAATTAGATAGGAATCAAATGAATACAAGTAAAACTTGAAATTGTCACTCTGGTTGGGCCATAAAACACAAAAATGATGCATAACCAGGCATGCAGATGTTGAGCCCACTTGAGTGCAGATGGAAGCATGGGAACAAAGACATTACTTCCTGCACCTGTACAGAACAGCCATTTAATACGTCTGCATGCTGCCTGGGACCTCTCCAATAGTTTAAGAAGTAATTAGGTTTGAACATGCTTAATTAAAAATCTCCTATCATTGTTTAAATATGTTTCTTTTATCGAAGGCTCTGGAGTCAGAAGGGCTTGAAAAGCCCACAGCACAGCTTGGCACTCTCTTGTTGTCTGAGCTCTTCAGTATTTTGACAGTGCAGTAGCAGTGCGCAAGCTGATTGTGCACTGCAAGCAGCATCAGTGGCAAGAGACACTTAAAGCCAGACTAAAAATACCAACATGTTTTCTTTCCCTGTATTTTTCTGTATATTGATGTGCTAAGAAGCCAGGAACTTTCTGTCTGGAGTCCATGTTCCAGTCTAGTAAACACCGGTATTTCTGGCTTGGGCCATGCATGTATTTGAGGAGAGACTGGCTTTTTATTAATTACTTTGTTTCCTTTCCTTAGCTGTTGCACTACTAATTATTTCCATTATGAGAGGGTTAAAGATGCTTCATTTCCTCTGATGAAACAACTTTATTCTTCCATCTGTTCTCGACTATTTTACCAGAACTGAAAACTTTCATTTCTAAAACTTGAGAGCTCTCAGCATTTGAAGTATTAAGAATTTTAAAAAATATGTACACCTTGATTCTTAGAATAGGTTGCCTTCTCCCAACCTTGGGTTAAATAATTGAAAAACGAACCTTCAAAAAACACCTTTCAGTGCCCCTGCCTATATGTACATGCTCGACTTCTTCAAATGAAATGAAAGTTTCATTTTGCCAGTTCAGAGTCTAAGTTAGGTCAGGCAAGTTCTGCTGATATAAGCAAATTTTCCTGTTCTTGAGCTTTTAACAGAGCAACTAATGAAGTTGTAAATCTGTGGGGACATAGTGTGATAAGATCTGTAAGGGACAAATAGGTAATTTAGATTTAAAGGGTAGCTGAATTTGCATCACTTTTGAAAAGGGATGGTAAAGGGGAATATAAATTGAGTGGGGGTTTTTGGGGGGGATGTCTTGCAGGGACTGGCTGTCTTTCTGTTGGCAAGAAGCCCTTTTATTCCTCCAGTGATTTTTCTGTATCAGCAGCAGGGGCTGGGTCCTGCAGCAGACTCTAGCTAAAAATAGGCTGATGCATAAACCAGTCTCAGTCTAAGATACAGAGCTTGAGAAAAGGAACCTGGTCAGGGTGGAAGCAGGGGCAGAAACGGCCTTCCTGAAGGAGGGACTCCTGAGGAGCTTTGTAGATTGATTATAGTGGAGTCAATCCTGATCCTCTGCTCCAGCTAGATTCACCTAGTCCAGCTTCTCCCCTGGGAATGGAGTTGGAAATAAAGACTTCCTTTTGCAAACAGAAAGGAAAAGGATCTGTTATAGATTTCCCTGAAACCAAGCAGAATTAACCACTTGTCAACCTGACCCTACCAGCATATTCAGTTATATCCGAGTCAACAATGCACGTTATATCCGAGTAGTACTATTATACAAACATGAAAGCGTATCTGTCTTTTTGGCTTTACAGAGATAAAACATGAGGCAAATATCAGTAGGCAGCATGGGTGGGAATAGATCCAAGGAGTCTTGCTTCTTAACCCAGTGGACTTGCAACACTTCTGTTGCTTCTGTTTCTCAATGTAACTGTTAAACAGATTGGCTGCTCCTTAGATAGGGTTTAGTTGCACCAGGAACGTGGTATTTACGTAACAGGCTCCTTAAGACAGCTGCAGCTGAAGACCACGCATTTTTTTACATGTAGTACTTCCCACCTTGGGGCAGGGACATGGATGGCAGCCTGTGGAAGAGACGGGATATGGCCAACAGTAGCTCAGGGAATCAGCCCCATGGTGCAGCTGGGCAGGAGTCCTTAGGGTGTACGGCCCGCTCTTCCCCCTGTGGCCAGAGCAGCAGAGGTACCCCCAGGGTCACGCTGGATTCCCTCTGCACCATCTGCTGACTCCAGGGGGGATGCTTAGGTTTGTGGCCCACAGGAGGGAGCTGGGTTGCCAGCAGCAGCTTGCTGCAGCAAAAGGTTGCCAGCTTTTGGAGTAGATAAGTCTATTTTTATAAAAATACAATAATGAAATGACCCTTCTAGAAATTTATAACTTGAAAGCCAAATCATCTTCTGCAACATTGATTTATTATGATCATAAACTCTTCATGGGGGTTCTCCCTTCTCACAGGCTGCACAACGTGCCCAGAAGCAATCTACTGAGCTTTTCCAGTGTATGTATTTCAAAGACAAAGTTGCTGAAGCTGATGAGCGCTGTGTAGCAGATGGTGTTATTTACTCAATTCGAACAAATGGTGTGCTTGTTTTTGTACCGAGGTAAGTTGATTAGAGTTTATAATTAGTCTAGAAATAACATGGGGTCACTGGGGTTTTGGAGGGACACTGCTGGTTGAGAGGCTGAACTACCTCGCACAGCCCTTTTCCAACTGCAGCAAGCTTAGGTTTCACTTTCAGCTGTTTCTGGTTGGAAGCAATACTTTCTATCCATTAATTCAGGCTACAGAATATAGTATTTACCTATTCTGAATACTTAAAAGTCTAACTTAAAAGAGCGGTCAGACTGCCTTCCATTGCCTCGCTATCCTTGCAACTGCCAGAGCAATTTGTGTCATAGCAACCCCTTTCAGCTCACTTTCTCCCAGGAAAAGAAAAGAATTGAAGTGTTTCACTCCAAGTATATTTTTGAGCAGCAGAAAGGGAATCGAACAAAAGGCAGGTCTGTATTCAGGGAAGGAAACAGTTTAAAGCTGCACCCTCCTTAGCTGTCTCTTACTTTGCACCCAATTCATTTCCTTAAAGCTGTTTCATGTAGCTGATACCCAGTTCTTATGTTCTTAGTGAGGATGGCAATTGTGCCTTTCTTGCAATGTCTCATCTGTATTTCTGGGTAGAGAAAGCATAGTACATATAGGGTGATTGTGCCCAAAAGCTTGTAAAGAACTTGTTTCCAACTACTCAGTTGGTGTAGTAAAAGATATCAGATTCACCCAAAGAACACTGCTGGCCTATGTCCTTAGACTAACATGGCTACAAGCAAAAATCCAGCATATATCAGTTGAAAGCATTTGTGGCTCATTTTATGTGGACCAACAGCTAGTCATAGAACAGATCCTGTGAGAGCAACCAGAATAGAGAAACAAATATAGACAGGCACTTATCTGTGTCAACCCTTCAGCTTGTAATTAGCAGCAGTCTCTCATGTGCTGTGGAGCAGTCCTTATATGAAACTGTTTTTAAGCTTTTTGCACTACATCAAGATTTTTAAGTTAATCTATTAAATGTTCTGCTTTTAGCATAATTCAGCTGTACTGAATTGCATGAGTAGGAATAAGAATTGCTGTTATGCAGTAGACAGCTCTGCCTTTCACTGTTAGAAGAGCTTTTCCCAGCCCCAAATGGTGTCTGTACACGAGCAGCGAGGATGCTCTGATGTGCTGTAATTACAGAGCATTGGAGTAGACTCAGTTGACTCTGCTTCTCACGTATCACTGCCCCCATGCTGAAAAATGGCAGCAGGGGCACTTTAACTAAAACTTGTTCAATGAGCTTTAGTTAAAGCACCTCTACCACCATTTTTCAGCACGGGGACACTCTGGGTGCTTTTAGAGCAGGTCTCAGAGCCACTTCAATTAAAGAGCCCCCTTGCCATTCCCAGAGTGCTTGTATAAACACCCCAAAGGACCAGGAGCTGCTGGAATTGCAGGGATAACTTGGTCTCTTCCTCTCTCAACTGGAAAATTAGGTTTGATTAGCTGATGATTTTCCTTGCTCCCTGATTGTGGGTTATAGAGGTGGTGAGGTAGACTTCCACATTGGTTAACTAGGGGAAGGTAAGACGACAAAGAGATATTGAAGCAAGAATAAACTCCACTTCAAAAAAAATTCTGCAAGTGTGGTTACCTATTTCAGTTTTGTATCTTTCCCTTTCCAAATCCCTGGTCTGTATAGTTAGAATAAACTTATGAATAAGATTAGTTTGCTGATCTGATTCCTTGTATGAAAAATCATAATTCTTACTTTCACTTTCTCTATCCTATAGGTATGGAATTAAAGCTCCTGCATATCTGAAAAATAAGGAGGGTTTAGTCATCTCTTGTCAGTCTGATGGGAGTTGTGAATGGAAGCCCGGTTTTCTCCAGCACTTCCAAAACAGAATTACCTCCACTACAACTGCTGGAGAATCTGTTACACTGAGTCTGTTTGAACACATCACAGTAAGTGTCTTCATTTAGAAGAAAATTAAAGGAATTACTAAGTGCACAACTTGTGGGGAGGAAATAACATTCTGTACTCTCTTTCTAAGGTAAAAATACTTGGGCAGTCTTCCCGATGCCACGCTGACACCCTCAAGCTCGAGATAGTTAGCAACACACCGTACGAGACAACGGACGCTGACGTTTCTCAGAATTCCCATGTAATGAAAAGTGACTTAGTGAAAGAAGTAACCAAGTCTGCAGAAGAAGCTCAGCTTGCCCAAGAAAGAGCCAGGGCTGAAATAATTCAGGAAGAATATCAGGAATATTGCCAAACAAAGGGAACTAGCCTGTATCAACTACTGGAGGAAATCAGAGACCTGGATCTGTTAGATGTATCAGCTGGTAACAGAGCATGAAGTGTAACATGGTCTTGTTGCATGCTGCTGTATTCCACTTCAGCAGCTTCACTCGATTTTAAATCCTGTTTTTTAAAAAAAGGAGGTACTGATCTTTAAAACTGATGTTTTAGGAAATTGAGAAACTTTTGGTATTTATTTTAGATAAAAGGTAATATTTCTACCTGATGAAAACAAACTTGAATTTGTGTTTTAGATGCACAATGAACTGTCGCATTCAAGACTTAAATGACCTCGTCAGAGATTCATCTTACTGAAAAACTCATGATTCTGATTTAAGAGCTACTTGGAATTTATTTTTCTAACTAGATTTTTAAAAGGAATCTAAGTCAGTTTTGTATTTGTTTATAAATAACGATATCCAGTGATGAACGTATTAGTACAGATGCTACTTGTCCATGTAAGGTTTCTGCAGATTGCGCAGTGGCTTTTAATTGTTTTACCTAGGTCAGTTATCCAATAAAACACTGTAACTGATAAACATAGCCTTAAAGAACATTCATGTATTTAGCCGAAACCCATTTATTTACAACATGCTAGCAAAGGGCAGGTTTAGGAAGCCTGGGTCCACTATCAATATGAAAAGATGTCACAAATGAACGTCAGTAAGTTGGGAAGAGACTGTCTGCTTACAGGTGTTGTTTAACTGCTGTATGTAATGTTCATTTCATTAACTTCTGCAGTACTACCATACTGTAAGAATTACTCAATTGTTGAACTGATTCTCTTCCTAAAATGAGACATTCAAAGAACCTGCTATTACCTTTTGAACAGAAACATGGGACAGTTTCAAAAGTACAGGAGGGCAGAACAGAAAGTAAATAGTTGCTGTGAAAGGCAGGAGCCTTTCCAATCAATCCTTAAATCAAGTGTAGTTCAGCTTCTGAACGGGCCTACTGCAACACTGGTCAGGCCACAGCTGGAGTACTGCATCCAGTTCTGGGCACCGCACTTCAGGAGGGATGTGGACAGCATGGAGAGGGTCCAGAGGAGGCCACTCACATGATCGGGGGCAGCAGGGTGAGCCTGTTCAGCCTTCACAAAAGAAGGCTGAGGGGGACCTGGTGACCGTCTGTAAACTCACTAGGGGGAACCAGAAGGGTTTGGGGGAGACCTTGTTTCCCCTCGCGCCCCCTGGCATAACAGGGAATAACGGCCACAAGTTGTCAGACAGTAGGTTTAGATTAGACATCCGTAAGAACTACTTCACGGTCAGGGCAGCTGGGATCTGGAACCAGCTTGCAAGGGAAGTGGTGTTGGCTCCTACCCTGGGGGTCTTTAAGAGGAGGCTTGATGCCTACTTAGCTGGGCTCAGATGATCCCAGCATTTTCTCCTGCCCAGGCAGGGGGGTTGGACTTGAAGATCTACGAGGTCCCTTCCGACCCGACTTCTATGATTCTACGAATATCATCTCTTCAGGCTGCTTTCACAACCCTGAGCTACTTACTTGTGTTACCTCAAGTGTTGTCAAAGGAATCTGCATAGTACTGTCTCAACGCATGATTAAATTGAGCTGCAGTTCAGAAAAGGTAGCAACTTGCTTCAGTGATGCCTGTTGTCCATTAGGTAAGGCTGTTACATACGTTTCATACTTTATTTTCAAAATTTAGTAACTTTTGTATAATAATGAAATACAAACATTTCATAAGAAATTAGTATGGTTACAAAATGTTTCTGAACAGTTAAATTGAGATACCTGTTCACATACAAGACGACATTTCTGACATTTCACTATCACTTATTCCCTATAAAAAAACCTTTCCTAAAACAGGATTCCAAGTGACTTTCAAAATTTAAGTTTGAAAAAAAAAAAAGGGGGGGGGATTAAAAGAACCCCATCACTCTTGTATATAATTCAGAAAACCTAGTATCAGCAATGCTTTTTCAACAGTGACAAAAGTAAGGTTCAAGTATAGGGAAAAGGCAAAATGGTGTCTCCTTTTACCAGATACTCTGTTGTAAAACAACATATACACCTGCTCTTTTTTCCCCCCCACAGGGAAAATTTTGGCCATCTACACTTTTAATTAAGATTTCCGTAAACCTTGCAGTTTAAAAAGGAAAGTAGAAAAAAGACAGCAATACTTATAAAGAGATATTGCTAGTACTACAGTATGCCTGGTCTCTTTTTTTTTTTTTGATTATTTGTACCCAGATATTGTCAAAAGTTATTGGATCTCTTCTTCAACAGGTTCCAATTGTGTATCTTTGCCCATGGCTTCTCTCTCAGCAACTCCAGCTTCAGCAGCTAGAGTGTCTTTTAATTTTATCAGATTGTCAGGATTCTGAGTCCCAGTGCTGTTAAACTCTTCATCTGAGTGGCCTGCAGATTGGTCTATTAAAAAAAAAAACAAAAAACAGATCACAGATATAGATCGTTATTACCTATGACACCCCGGTAGTGTAACAGTACTTAATCAGCCATGCTTCTGTGGCTTGGGATCACCTCAGTAGCCAGCCTCAGGACAGTCATTATGGTCAAAACGATCATCTGCAGGATGATAAACGTATTTATGGAATAATGATTATATGGGGTGGGGAGAGGGAATAAAGATATTCCAATCTCAAGTTTCTTTTTATACAAGCTTGAATTTGTAGAAAGAAGTGCTGACTATGATTCCTGAGGCAAGAGAGTACTGCAAAGAGTAAAGTTGTACTATGAGGTTTGAATAGTCACTTCTGAAATAAACAAAAATGCCACCATTTAATGTGAAAAATTATGAAAAATACTTAATCACTATTTAAAAGTTTTTATGCAGCTGTGTGCAAAGTGCAGATATGCACTTTAGTTTTCTGTCTTTAAAGCTGATTTAATATGCAAATTAGGTGAAAAGGAGGCAGAGCATATCTTAAGGAGAATTCAACTCCTTCCTACATGACAGTGGAAAAAACATGGCTCCAGAATAGAAGAGATGGAATTGCTTTTAGGCAGACTAGTTCCAAAGGTGCTTTGAGCTTTAGTAGGAATTTAAGAGTAAAGCTAATCATTTGCCTCTCCACTGTATCAGGTTGGGGGAGGGGGTGGGTGGAGAAAACAACCCGTGTCATAACAGACAGTATTTAGAGGGTTATCTTTGGAACCACAAAGCTAGGATTTTCCTCCTCAGGTTGTCGCCCATGTGCCCAGAAACCTCTGGAAACATACCATGTCAGCATAGGATAAAATAGACAAAGAACAGCAGTGATTCTCAACCAGGCTGCCATACATATTAGTACTACTACGTCTGTGAACACTTACACACAATAAAGCCATTACAGGATAAGCATAGAGATTTCAAATAAGAATCCATAGTGTCAAAAACATTCTGAGTTCTTTGCAACAGAAGAACTGCTCAATATATTTCTTCCATATACCAAAGAATGAGCGACTGCCAAGAACAAGCATTTTAAAACTCGCCCCACCAGGAACTGAACTGGTTTGTATGGCATTTGGAAGCACATTTTTTTCATTTGGATGATATGCATTTTGAGATTTCTGAGCTATCAGTGCAATGTGTCAGCATTTAAGCATTCCCTACTTACCATCATGCTGTGAAAGGCTGGTAAACTGTATCTTTGCCTGTCTGCGTTCCAAGGCCAGTCGACGGTTTCTCTCCATTCGCTGTTGTTGCTCCTCCGTTAGAGTGCTACTTGAGCGAGAATCAAATTCTTCCTTTGCATTTTCAGAAAAAATGTCTAAATCTTCAGCAACCATACTGAGCCTGTTACTTTCCCCTCTGCCATCTGTTTTAACAAGTAAAATTTATCAGCACTTTTGAACCCCATAATTTGCTATTAGCACACCTAGAAAGGCAAAAAGTTTTAATATACATCTAAGATTGTAAAAAATGTGTTAGGAAATAGATTTGAAAATGGTATTGGTAACTGAAAGTTGTTCACTGCTTTAAACTGTAGCTAGCCAGCAGCTTTTCTAGATCTTTGTAGATGATAGTCAAAGCTAGTGTTGACCAGAGAATCAAAATGTATACAATGCAACATTAAAGGAGTTCTGAGTGTAACATACCTTTTTTTTTGGCTGCACTAAACCAATATCCATAAGCTACACTTGAAGGTTAGGAGAAGAAAAAACTAAAGAGAGAAATAAATTTCTTGTCGCACTGACTTGCCATACTGATTTTCCCTTTGGTGCATGTAAAAAAAACCCCAAAAAATGGCCGTCTGGGAACATTTCAACTCTAACTGAATCTGTGTCCTATTGAACAAACTAATAATTAGAAAGCCACAACTGCCATATTTTATAGATATTCAGGGCAGAAGCAGAGATGGTCAGGGACTTACTTGCCCAAAGGCACAAAGAGTTAAAATTCAGAAGCACCATGTTCCATTACAGACAAACTCTCCTGCCTCTAGCAGGGGGAAAATTGGATGCATTTCCAAAATGATGGGTCAAGTATGTTTGGATCTCCACAGCACTAAATGAGGGTTGCTCAACCCCCAGCCTACAGGCCAGGTCTGGCCCCTGGTGCCATATCTTTCAGCCCAGGGGGCTCCTTCTCGCAGATCTATGGGGACACCTGTGGGCCCTGGTCCTCTGCACTAGATTAGGTACACAGGGCCTAATGCTGGCCCAGCAGGGGCAGCACAAGGCCATTTGTCTGGCCCATAGAACCAAAACTGTAAGCATCACTCCTGTAAACAAAAAGTAAACTTACAAAAGACTTTTGAAACTAAGGTTACAAACTAAAATTACTCTTTTCCTTTTTAATACTAGTTTTACAAATTGAGGCATTTATCACAGAGGTCTACAGTGCCAAAGTTGGAGTCTCTCAAATACACCTAACATGGTTTTAAATAAGAGTGTATGGAGCCATCGCACAGGAAGTCTGATAACTAGACAGACCCTGTCGGCAGGAACCATTTGTTTTACTGTATGTGGTTGATTAAGGTTGCATTACGTTACTGATAAATGCAACCGATACTTAATCCAGCCACACCAATTAGTACACTGGCATACAGGTTTTGTGCTTGTGCCCTGCATGAAAGGATATTCTCTAACCACTAGACTAGAAGGTGGCAATCCCCTTTTTTTTTTCCTTTTTTGTTAGCAGCTGCAGGCCAGAATGGCCCAGAAAGCCCCCTAACTGCTGGAACCCTACCAAAACCCCCTGGCTTTGTGGGCTGTATCAAATGGCTCTGCAGGCCATAGGTTGCCAACATCTGTATTAAGCTATCCAGCTTGTTCCCTGAACTATTTTGCATGCCAAGTCATCTGAATAACTAAGGTACAAAGTAATTTACACACTGTCCTATTGTCTTTTCTTTTTGAAAAGGCTGGATGTGAATGCATGACTTGCAACAAAAAACACAAACACATAAACAAAAAACCCAAGATAGTCTCTACATCAATGTCTTTTTTTCCCCTCTATATTTCTGATTTAGATCACAAAACAGCCCACAGGCAGAATTTTTTTGGTTATGCTTCTAAATTAAATATACCATTTGGGGACATGATCAAACAAGTTGCTGCTTGGCTAATTTTAAGGACTCTTCCTAGTTGGGGTTAAAGATACGTAAGAGGCCACCTAACTCTCCAGCATTAAAGACAGTGCTTGACAATCTTGCATCCCTGATTAAGAAATTTCTGTAAGGCCAACAATGAAGTGTTCTGTGAGAGAGGGAACTTTAAGTACTGATCTGAATCAAGGGAATAAATTCCTCCATTAACTCAGGACCACTACAAACCTCACTATTTTCCTTTCCAAGTGCAAACCTTATTACTTGATCTTGCCTTCTCTAACATACATATTTATAAAACTCTGCCAAAACAAGGTGCTCCAAAGCATATGCTTCTTTCCCTGGAAGAAGACTCAGAGACCACCACCACAACTCATGTTAGTCCCATGGCTAATGCTACTGGAAAGCACTCAAATCTATAATCATAAGCATGGTGTAAAAAACTAATGCAGAACAGACTATTAACATTAATTTGTCAGTGTTTTCTAGCTTTTTTTTTCAAGTTTGTTTCCCTCCTTAATATATTTTAACTCTGTTCCATTTTCAGGTGGAGAACACACTACTCAATATCAACAACATACCCTTCCCAAAAAGGGGCAGGTGGAGCTTAGCTAAGGACATGCCTCAATGGTAGTATCTTCCCCTCAAGCTGATCCAGAGTGATGCAGTTGGGAGGCAGAAGATAGGAGGCCAGAATAAAACCAGCAAACTTAAGGAAAGGAGAGGAAGAAGGAAACGTTAGTTCACTACGAAGCAGAAAACGATCACAGCTTTCTAGTGATGTATTTTTGTTGCATGGCACTACAGCACTGCCTAGACTGGGGATTTGCCTTGTTTACAGTAAGAGATATGAGGGCACCAGTCACTGATCAGTGCAATTCAAACAAATCTGTGTGGAACTCAAAACAATCTAGATACTTCAGAAGTGATAAAAGTAGCTACAGGGTTTCTGCTAGAGACTCCTTCTAGCATAATCAAGTTGTAACCTCAATGAAAGAAGCAACCAAAGAAGCTTGTAACTTGCTGTGCCAGTTCTTCAGCAAACTACCAAAGAGAAATAGGGAAGACATCAAATGAGTCATCTTCTTCATCAGTAACAAGAACCCCACGGGAAATTATGGTCTGGATCCTCTCTTCTGGAGTATTAGGAAGTACTGTGAAAGTAATTCTAACCGAATCCTGTTTCCTTTTGCTAAACAGAAGTTATGTACAGAGTATATGCCAGACTAATATCTGACTCACTTGAAAACACTGATTGAAACAACTGACGGAATTAAGTGTGCACAAGGAGGGAGAAGGAGAAAGATATGGACTTTGAGATAATGGAACAAAAAGGTAATAATGTATATGCAAGATAAATAAAACACAGTGGTGACAAGAATCTGACTTCTCATTTTAACAATACAACTTAAACAAATCATTTGGGCATACTAAATACATTTTCAGTTCCCAATCAGATGAGTCAGTTTGCAAAAAATCAAAGGTTCTTGCCTCTACAGATGAGTTTCTTAAAAGCCTTTTACTATGACTGCCTTGCTTCAGTATTAACTTACATATATACCTGTTTTCCAGGAAAGAATGGATACTATTGTGCTAAGAAACAATTCCACTCCTGAAAACCACTCATACCAAATCTAGGGATTTATATAGCCTGATCAGAATGCAGTTTAGTGTTATCAGTACACTTCTGATCAAATGTTCTTTATTTGCATAAATCTTTAGTAACAGTGTTTTAAAAATAGAACTTGATGAGCCTAATTCTTACAAGGATGCATTTGTTATGTTCCCATTATCCTTAACTGTCAGAGAAAGAAAGGCGAGAGAAAGTGAAAGTTCTGAAGAGCTAACTATTGTGATGAACTGCACAAAAGCATACATGCCTTCATTACTTGTAAAATCTTCAGATAAAATGGGAAGATCAAGTCTAATTCGTTTTAAGCAGGTCTGAAAATGAGAAGAGATGCTGTGTATTACAAGATCATGTATTCACCAGAGCATCTTTGCGATACCTCACTGAAAGCAAGTTTCTTAAAGCTATTAATGCAAAACCTTAAAACGTAACTGGTAAGTTTCTGATTTTGACAATGAGGAAACAGCACACAGTAAACAGACACAGTAAACAGCACATGGATGTGTAAAAAGATTCCAACATAACTAATTTTTCTGGTCATATCTTAATTACTAGTCACAACAGATTGTCTGAAGCACTGTTTCACATAAAGCACAACATATATTGCCATCCTAAATAATTAACTCAACAGTGAGTGATAGCTCACTTAAACACTTGCATTAAATTATTTAGAAGTGCATTATATAACTAGAAGTCTACCCAACTTGGAGGCAGCAGCCGGCTCATTTTACAGGAGGCTAGCCACCATTTCTGAGGGCTTATCATGGCTGCTTCCCCCTTCTCCCCAATGCCTCCATTTGCTGAAGGGGCAGTGGCCCCACCCCACCCCACCTCTGATTGGTGGACAAAGCTCTGTCTTGCGGCCTCTTGATGCTGATTGGTGGAAAGGGGCAGGGCCAAACAACATGCAGCCCTCTCAGCCAATTAGCAGAGAGGGGCAGCAGCCATCTTGCCTGCTGACCTTCATGCCAGCAGTTGCCCCCGCCTCCTCCCCGAGTGTCTGCATGGCCGGGAGAACAGCTGGCTTCCACTAAGGAATCGGCACTTTATTTTTGGTATGTCTTCTTCCCCCTCGCAGATTTTGCAGAGATCGGCCAATTTTGTAAATTCCATCAAACTGTGATCTGGGTAGGTCCCTAATTATAACTTAAGTCTTCTCCTCCCAGACCTGTACCTGAGAACATATAGTATTATTAGAAAACTAGCCAGGCTGCCCATCTCAAATGACTGGGGGGGGGGGGTGTTAGGGGCCTGGGATGGAGTGCCACCACTGTTCTGTCCCATTGCTTAATACTTTCAGTCTGCCTCAAGTCCTTGGTGCGGCTTCAGAATCATTGCGGGACTCCCCCATGGTTGGACCATTCTGATTGGCTGTTTCCATCAGCCAATCAGAGTGTGAATAAAGCATTACAGACAGACTTAGGCATTTACAGTATTAGAATAGACCAGCACTTACTTGAACTTCCTTTTTATTTCCTAAAGATTCTACCTTGTCAATAAAATCATCAAATGGCAGTTTTGGATACAATCTATGAGCCCAGTGTTCCATGCGTCTCATAAGTGTGTCTAAGTCCTCTACCTGGACCAAAAAATCAAGACATTCTATTCAACAGCTGGGTAAGTCATCAAATTTTAGAGGGAGAAGTAATTTCAGAAACACAAGCAGCATTAGCAAGTTGCAAAGGTAAGTTTCTTGGCAAAACTGCACAGCAGCAACCTACCAGCTTCAACTGTAACTATGGTCAGAGTGTAGGGGTAGGCCATGCATAATAAGAATGGTGAACAACATTTGGAAACACATTTGCATGGATATGAGAGCACTTTTCAGAAGTCTGCAAACTAATGATAAGGGTTCTTTGTAAAAAAATTTCCAAAGAGAGAACAGAAAACTAAACCAGAATTGTGAAAAAATTGCTGCATGCACCATTAGCTCCATTACATACTATTAAGTAGGCAGCTATGTTTTCACCTGAAATAACTCCTTCCTATAAACATTTCAGGTCAGATTATCGGTTTTGCTGAAGATCATTTGCTCCACTAACGCAATGGGAATTTCAACTGGACTTCATCCACCAAGTACTACACGCTTTTTTTACCACTTCAAGCGTCAGCATATAACATGAAAGATGCACCGGGGTGAGACTGGAGCAAACCACTTTGGTCAATTCCCCAATTCCCTTGTAAATGTTCCAATTCAATTTAAAATGGCTCCCAAAAAACCCAAAGCTTATGTAATATTTTTGAGACCTTAAACAGTAGAGTCAAGGAACCTGACTGTTCCCATAGCAACCATAACTCTATTTGCACATGTAGTAAGTTATATTCTAGTCGCATGATAGCTTAATGTTAAGTCTTGTGTCATAGCTACTATGGAAACCATAAGTGAATTTCCTGCTGTACATGTAATCTCTAGTCTAAACTACAACATTATGAAGCTAATTCACCAAATTTTTCAAAGATAATTTCTGTACTTCTTGAGAACAAAGTAAACTGTTATGCCTGCCTTAACACCCTCACAAATTTCAAGAACAATCCCTCTGTGGTCAACAACTACATGTGAGAAATTTCAGGCACAATGGTTCTTTATCTGTTAGCTTGAGGGAGGTAATTTAATATCAAGATATATCCTTCAGATCATATCTGTCAACTGACTTCAGGTACAGTCAAAGTCCCATCAGACACATTTTAGTAACACTACCTAGCTGTGTTTTAGCCTTCAAATGTTACCTAATACATTTTGTTCTGTGGCTTTGCTCTACTCCTTCCAAGTAAATAGGATGAATAAAACATCAGTCCAAACTACGTCCCTATGAAACAGAATGAGAATTTTTAGTACATCTTACCTCATGCCCTTTACCTTTGAATTTTACACTGTCAAATAAATGGCGTAAGGCTGGAAGTCCTCTTTCTGAAATTAACCTGTGAATAGAAAGCACTGCAAATTATTTGCAAATCATATGGTTTTTAAGAATAGTTCTTCCAGAAGATGCAACGTAAACTACAAATAATATTGCTGTTTGAAACATGCGTGTGCTTTTCCCCCCTCCCAATCACTGTAGAACATAAAACATTTGTAGGAATTATGAAAAGTAATATAATTACGCAATACACGATGGGATGTTTTATCATATCAAGTGTAAGTGTGACAATTCTGGGAACCCATGATTTGAGAGAGATAGAGGACAGGCAGGCAATTAAGAGACAGGCAAGATTATCTTTTTTTTTTTTTTCCAGGAAGGAGTGAAAGAAGATATTCACAGGCTAATGCAGGATAGATGGGTAAACTAGTGACAGATTAGCATCCCAAATGTTAGCTTTCAGAGGTCTACAATAAAACTCACCAAGAATTAATAAAGAAAATATCACTGTTTTGGGGGAAATGAGTTAAGTATATATGAAGTTTTGGGCTAAATCTAATTACATTTTAGAATGCAAAAGAAAATGATGCAATGAGAAATCTAGACCTAAAACAGAGTAAGAGAGGGGTTCTTTGTTAAATGTTAGCTGATTGACTGGAGTGAACCAGTACAGGACAGCTACTCGGGATTTGTTGCAGTATTTTAGAATGCTCACTTAAAGTAATGTAGCCTTTGGATTTAATAAAAGCTTAATTACTGATGTGGTCAAATTCCAACATCCTCCAACCAAGACCACGGCAACACTGTTAGGCACTATACTTTAGGGTAGCCAACCTGTGTGCCGGGAGAACAGAGTAGGAGCACAAAGAGCAGCAGATGAGGCAAAGGAATGGGGATCAGTGGCACTCTGGAAAGGTGCAGGGCTAATTTGCAGCTTTCCTTTCCTAAAAGGTTGCTCCCCTCCCTCCTGATATACATCATACAAACATCTCTGCTCTACTTCACAAGCTACATGAAACAGAAAAGGAAAGCGCAGTTCAAATCCACACATAAGAAAGGGCTCTTATTATTAAATGCTTACAAGGAAGGAAAACAAGTGAAATCCTGGAATAATTGATTTGGAAGAGGTAAAACACATATCTTAACACGATATGTCCTTGTGTGTTTTAGGAGTTGCTTTGACTTCAGTGGGAAATGATCCCTTTCAAGAGCACACCTTAGCTATACTAAAATAAGAATAGTTTATATAATCCTTTAAAAAAACCAAAGTAACATTTTACTGTCCTTTAAGAGATTGGGAATAAAGTGAGGAAGAGATCTGTAGCTTCAAATTCAATTTGAAGCATTTCCAAACTAAACAAACAAACTAAATTAATACAATGAATATGATAGTAATATTACACAAATGAATGCAAGAAGACAAGCCTACACAGAGCTAAGTATTTACCTTCAAAATCCAAACCTTACAACTTGGAATACAAGTCCCAGATGGATAATGGTGAAGTAAATACCTTGGACAACTCTCTCCCAGGCAGCCACACCCCAATTCATTTCTGTTAGAACACCAAAGCATCACAAAAAGATGAATATTCTGCAACCAGTACCTTTGTGCATCTAGTTTAGGCTTTGGCCTTTTAACCGTCTTCTGGGCAGTCACAGAAGTATCCTTTATTTCTGATGGAGCATTTCCATCTGCCTCTGAAAAATAAAACACATTATACAATCCATAATCTATCTGATACCAACTAGCATTACAAAAATATAAAACATGAAACTTGTGTATCTTGACATATGACCTCCCAATATCTCCTTGATTCTACCCATTGCCAGTTTTCCAATCTAGCTCTACTAATGAATTGTATATGTATTACTGTGAATAACTGATGCCTGTGCTTTGTCTTTCTACCTCCAAAAATCTACTTTTATAACAGCATAAAATAAGAAAGGAATATTCCTGGTACTTTAAGAATGACTTCCTTCTTTAAAAAAAAATCCATTAGTTTCTCAATTGGTATCTTGAACTCAATTTAAAAAAAAGATATTTTGAGTGTACATTAGCAGCAAAATTGAAAGCTATCAATTACAATTATGGTACCAGGAATTCTGTAGAAGCCTTAGGAAGAGGGGAGGAAGTAGCTGTATTACCAAAAAAGCTAAAAGCAATTAAGACTAACCTGTACAATTTGGAGCATGAATACAATTTTGTGGGTAAAAACAGACATTGCATTTAAGGCTGTTCGGATTTCAGCCAGGTTCTGACATGGATCAAAGAAGAGCAGCAGAGCCCTTGTGCTTGCAACTTGCCCCTGAAATTAGCTGCAACTAATTCAAATATGCTGCAATTGTCCAGGGAGGAGTGTTAGCACATTTTATATCTTGCATACTTCCCAGTATTTGAAGTAAGACAATAGGTTTCTACATGTGTAGGTTCCCAAGACAAAAGACTTTCTCCTGGGAGAAATGTAACTTCTGTTTTCACCCTGTGGGACTGGAGTCTAAGTTAAGCGCTCTTTGATTTAAGTCATATGAGGTTGCTGTCAATTTAGAGAGAAATCTTCCTCAAGTGTGCAATACTGAGATGAGCATGATTCAAAAAAGTAAGTGGCAAAACAGGAAGTGTTTATCAGCACTTGAAAAATGACCATGACATTTAAATTCAGAGTTTTGCTAGTATAACCAACACAACAGTATTCTGACAGTATTCCTGCTCTAAAGTAAGCATAGGGCTTCTCATATGATCACAAGAAGCCAAATTTAAGTTATTTTTCATTATTTTTTGTCCTCATTTTCTTTAAAGTCTCCTAAAAGAGATAATAAAATACAAACTAACAGACTTATCTCATCTAGTGAAAAAATAAGCACTGTATTAATAAACTAAAACATTCCTTAGGAATTTGCTTAATAGGTGTTAGTGTGAACATACAACATGCTTACAGTAGCATAACATATACTGGTTTGTACACCAAGAGGAGTTACATCGGCAAATCCCAGTTTTCCAGAATGATGCCTACTCTGGGCAGCTTTAGAGCAATGCAGGCATTGAGAAAGCCTACTTAAGATTAAATTAACTAGTGCTATGAAAGCAAGCCCAACACACCTGTGTAAGTTACATCACTGTACATCAGTCACTCAGGACTTTCCAAGGGAAATTTTATCCCAGCGCAGAAAGTGACTTACACCAGTGTATGGCTGTACACCTTGTGTTCACTCTAAATTTGCACAGATTTGTAAATATCCCATTTTCACACACTTATAAAAGCCAAAAGAGAAATTAAATATGAAAGTCTGGTAAAGATGTTAGGACTATCAAAGAACATTGACAGCATCTGCTAGATTTGCAGTTAGTTATTAAGGAGATTTATAGGAGCCAAAATAATAAAGGCACAAGAACACAGCCATATATATGGAAATAACATATCAGAAATTATATAATAGGATTTACTATTACACTCACATGAGGGAGGCCTGAAATTGGATATGTTACAATATGAAGAGGTCATTAAGGATTGTAAAAAAAAAAAAAAAAGCAGCAGTCTATTTCTAAACGTAATATTCATGTGGGCATGAGGGTAAGTAAAGGAAGAAGTGTCAAGTAACAGTAAGTTATTTGGCTTGAATATAAAGAACAGCAGCCATCATCACAGCATGGGGGGCAAAGTTGATGCACAAATTCTTTAACTACATGCTTTGGTCTTTTGAATATCAAAAGATGTGGCATTTTCTGCGGTGCCCCTCTAGTACCTCAGAGACCACCACCCAGACAGAGCCCATGGTTCCAAGCTCCACGCCTCTGGCTCTCAGCTGCGGGGGCTGCCTGTTGCTTTTTCAGGCTCTGGGGCCTGTGAGCATGGCCACCTCCCCTTGTGAGGTCTGCTTCCTACTGGAGTCTCTGGTGTGCAAGCTGAAGGAGACGGAGCTCCAGGCTGCAGTCCAGAGACTGTGTGCCATCAGGGACTGTGAGCAGGAGATCGACTCCTATTGCCAGGCCCTTCTCCCTCAGGAGACAGAGGGTAGACCACGGTCTCCCTCCAGGACAAGGGAGGTCTCAGGGACTTCCCATTCTGTCCAGCCACGAGATTGGACCAAGGTGGTCAAGGACCCCAAGGCCTGCTGCACCAAGGCGCCCACCCCGCTGGAGCTCAGCAACAGGTATGAACCTCTTGCAGCCCCAGCAGAGCCTGCTGAGTTGCCAGCTCCTGCAGGCAACACAGGCTCTACTGTAGCTACCTCCCCCACTCTCCCCAAGACAAAACGCAAAGCGTTTGTCATGGGAGACTCCATCCTGAGGGGGACTGAAGGGGTAATCTGCTGCCCCAATCCCTTAACCCGGGAAGTTTGCTGCTTCCCAGAAGCCCACATCCAAGACACTGTGGAGAAGATCCCTAAACTCCTCCACCCCACTGACCACTATCCCATGCTCCTTATCCATGTGGGTACCAATGATATGGCTTGGAGCGCTCCCAGCTGGGTCATGAGGCACTTCAGGGATTTGGGAGCGGGGCTTAAGGGTCTGGGGGCGCAGATGGTGTTTTCTTTGATCCTCCCTGTCTTGGGCTACAGGCTGAGGAGAGAGAGGAGGATTCAGGTAGTTAACCAAAGACTGCAGCACTGGTGTCATCAGGGAGGCTTTGGCTTCCATGACCACAGTCCGCTCTTTGGCAAGAGAGGCAGCAACCTGCTGGGAAGGGATGGCCTCCACCTCTCTCCGCTGGGGAGGAGGTTCTTCTCGGCCAGACTGCCTGACCTGCTCCACCGGGCTTTAAACTAAGCCCACCGGAGGATGCGGGGACTACTGCCACTGCTGGCCCGCTGAGCAACCCTTGCAAGGCCAGCAGGCCAAGGCATTTAAGGGATCCCACCCCTGCCCCAGCCCTGAAACAATCTGTAGGCAAGGCAAGGGCCCCCAAGGGGACATTTGCATGCCAATACACAAATGCCAGGAGCTTGGGGAATAAACAGGAGGAACTTGTCCTTCTGCTAAACGCAAATAACTATGATGTCGTAGAGATAACGAAGACCTGGTGGGACTCCACCCATCACTGAGCCACAGGTATAGATGGCTACACCCTGTACAGGAGGGATCGAGCAGACCAAAAAGGCGGAGGTGTAGCTCTCTATGTCAAGGAAAGCTACGTGTCCCAGCAAGCCGACACTGGCACCTAGGATGGACAACTTGAGTCCCTCTGGGTTAAAATCCATGGGGGAACATGGCACAGGATACTATGGGGGGAGTCTACTACAGACCCCCTACACAGGGCAAGACCTTAACTAAGAGTTTGCTAGGGAATTGGCTGAGGCCGTGTGCTCCCAGTGCATGACTGTCATGGGAGACTTTAACTACCCAGACATCTTGTGGGAGCAGCACTCAGTCAAATCCCAGCAGTCACAAAGCTTTCTCTTGTGTGTGGATGACTTCTATATCTGATGCAGGAAGTCTATGCGCTGACAAGAGGTAAAGCGCTGCTCAATCTCACACTGGCAACTGGGAACGACCTAATCAGCGACCTAATGATCGAAGGGAAGCTGGGTGACAGTGACCACAAGCTGATTACCTTTACCATCTGCTGTAAAGCTAGCAAGTCAGTCAATAATACAGAAGTCCATGACTTCAGGAAAGCTGACTTTGACAAGCTAAGGAGGCTTGTCAGTCAGCCCCTAAAGGGCCAAAACCCAATGGAGGGGAGTTCAGGACAAGTGGTTGCTCCTCAAAGGAGCAATCCTGGATGCTCAAGCAAAGTCCATCCCATCTCGGAGGCAAGGCAGCAAAAGGGCACAGCAGCCCCCTTGCCTCTCCAGGGAACTGGTGGACCTCCTGCATCTTAAAAGGAAACCTACAAAGGATAGAGGACTGGAACCACCATCAAAGAGAAATACTCTGCTCTGGCCTGGACCTGCAGAGAGCAAACCAGGAAAGCCAAGGCTACGATGGAACTCCAGCTAGCTACAAATATCTAGGATAAAATAAGTCCTTTTACAGATACACAGGGAGCCGGAGGAAAAGCAAGGGCAATACTGGACCCCTGCTAACCCAGACAGGACAACTGACAACCAATGCCCATGAAAAAGCAAACTTGCTAAATGGGTACTTTGCTTCAGTTTTTCACCAGTCCCATGGTATGCTCCTGCCTACTATGGGTCAGGGAGGCCCGAACCAGGGAGATTCATTACCTTCCATCGAGCTGACCTTGTGAAGGAACACCTTGACAGGCTGGATACCTTCAAGTCAGCCAGCCCCCATGGCTGACACCCAAGGGTACTCATGGAGCTGGCAAGCATCATAGCTCAGCCCCTGGCATGGATCTTTGAAAACTCCTGGTGCTCTGGTGAAGTGCCCAAAGATTGGAAGAAGGCCAATGTCGTGCCAATCTTCAAGGGAGGAAAGTAGATCCGGCAAATTACAGGCCCATCAGCCTGACCTCTATCCTGGGCAAGGTCTTGGAAAAGATTATCTAAGAGGCCATTCTTAACAGACTAGCTGTCAGCAAGATCCTTAGGGATACCCAGCAAGGGTTTGTTGTGGGTAGGTCTTGCTTGACCAATCTCATTTCCTTTTACAACCAGGTGACCTACCACCTGGACATGGGGGAAGAGATTGATGGCATATATCTTGACTTTAAAAAGGCCTTCGATCTGGTATCCCATGAGCACCTCTTGGTAAAACTGGCTAACTGCGGCCTCGGGTCCACCACAATTCACTGGCTGGGGAATTGGCTCCGTGGTAGGACCCAGAGGGTGGTGGTTGACGGAAGCCAATCGTCTTGGTGCATGGTCATGAGTGGGGTCCCTCAAGGCTCTGTGCTAGGGCCTACACTGTTTAACATCTACATCAATGATGTGGACATTGGTGTCGGAAGCGGACTGGCCAAGTTTGCCGACGACACCAAACTCTGGGGTAAAGCATCCACACTGGAGGACAGGAGGGTGATCCAGGCAGATCCTGACAGGCTCATGAAATGGACAGATGAGAACCTGATGGGGTTCAACACCGAAAAATGCAAGGTTCTCCACCTTGGGAGGAAAAATCTGCAGCATACTTATAGGCTCGGCAGTGCTACGCTGGTTAGCTCTACAGATGAAAGGGACTTGGGGGTCATGACTGACCACAAGATGAAAATGAGCCTTCAATGTGATGCTGTAGCTAGAAAAGTGAGCAAAACGCTGGCTTGCATCCATAGATGCTTCTCAAGCAAATCCCAGGACGTCGTTCTCCCCTTGTACTTGGTCTTGGTGAGGCTGCAGCTGGAGTACTGCGTCCAGTTTTGGGCTCCACAATTCAAAAAGGATGTGTAAGAGCTTGAGAGGGTGCAGAGGAGAGCTGTGCGCATGGTCAGAGGTGAGGAAAACAGACTTTATGATGAGAAGCTGAGAGCCATGGGGCTCTTCAGCCTAGAAAAGTGTGGCTCAGGGGTGATCTAGTGGCTACCTATAAGTTTATCAGGGGTGCTCATCAAGATCTGGGGGCACATCTGTTCACCAGAGCACCCCAACAGATGAATAGATCAAACAGTTGCAAATGCCACCACAACCGATTCAGGCTGGACATAAGGAAGAACTTCTTTACTGTCTGAGCCCCCAAGGTTTGGAATAGACTGCCACCAGAGGCGTTTAAGCACCCACTTTGAACACCTTCAAAACACATTTGGATGTCTATCAAGCTGGGATCTTATGATCCTTGCTGACTTCCTGCCCATGGGGCAGAGGGCTGGACTCAGTGATCCTCCAGGGTCCCTTCCAGCCCAAATGTCTATGAAAATCAAGTTGGAAGCTCCTTATCACATACAAAGGTTTCTGCATTTACCTAAACCACTGTATTTTCTAGTCAGTAACATTCTACTCTTAGTTCAAAAAAGGGAAAATTTGAAAACCAAAGAATGTGTACATAAGAGAGTTAAGAAATAATCAACAGAAAAAAGCATCTTAAAAACAGCCAACCATGTTGTGAGGAAGGTTTCTGTAACTCTAGTAAATACACACCTTCATTTGCTAGGGCCCCTTCATCATAATGTCTCCCTGGAGAGGCAGGTGGTGGAAGAGGTGGAAATGTTTCATCTTCTGTATGCTCATAATCAGGAAGATCAAGCCTGTTGTCTTCTACTGGATCTACCATCTTCGCAGCTATTTCCCCTGTAAGAGAATATCAAGCTTACAAATCACTGAAGAAGAAAGGGTACTAAGAAGAAGAGACTGTCATACAGGAAATGGCCTATTACAAGCTACTCATATTTTGCCATGAAAATATCTGCTTTCATGGAGAATATTGCCAGTGGGTGTGTGGGTTACAAGATGTCACCAGGTAGTCTAAAACTGAGATACAAAAGGCTGATACAAAAGGCTAGTCAACATTTTTTACAGCTCAGTTTTTTTATGAGGGACTGGGGGGGTGGGGAGTAGAGGAGGCAGGGAACAGACAGACTGAAGAACTAATTTCCAAGCAAATGCTTTTGCAGACAAGCTACTTTCCATGGAGGACTGTTTCATAGTTTCTAGGGTCGGAAGGGACCTGAGTAGATCATCTAGTCCGACCCCCCGCCATGGCAGGAAATAATACTGGGATCAAATGACCCCAGCAAGATGTTCATCCAACCTCCTCTTAAAACCCCCCAGGGTAGGAGCCAGCACCACTACTCTTGGAAGTTGGTTCCAGATCCTAGTCGCCCTGACCATGAAGTAGCGCTTCCTGATATCTAGCCTAAACCTGCCCTCTGCCAGCTTGTGACCGTTATTCCTGGTCACTCCTGGCGGTGCTCGGGGGAACAGGGACTCCCCCAATGCCTGCTGGTCCCCCCTGACTAATTTATAACAGGCCACTAGATCCTCCCTCAGTCTTCTCTTTTGAAGGCTGAACAGGTTCAGGTCCTGTAGCCTCTCCTCATAGGGCCTGCCCTGCTGTCCCCTGATCATGTGAGTGGCCCTCCTCTGGACCCTCTCGATGCTGTCCACATCCCTCCTGAAGTGCGGCGCCCAGAACTGGACGCAGTACTCCAGCTGCAGCCTGACCAGTGCCGCATAGAGGGGGAGGATAACCTCCCTGGACCTGCTCGAGATGCATCTGTGGATGCAGGACAAGGTACAGTTGGCCTTCCTGACTGCCTCCCCACACTGCCGGCCCATGTTCATCTTGGAGTCAATGATGACTCCAAGATCCTTTTCCGCCTCTGTGCTGACAAGAGGGGAGTTCCCCAGCCTGTAGGTATGGTGCCGGTTGTTCCTCCTGAGGTGTATCACCTTGCACTTGTCTGTGTTGAATCCCATTCTATTCACATCCGCCCACCCTTGTAGCCTGTCTAGGTCTGATTGAAGCCTGATGCTTTCTTCTAGCGTGCCAACATGCTCCCACATCTTAGTGTCATCAGCAAATTTGAACAAGGTGCTTTTTACCCCCTCGTCCAAATCACTGATGAAGATATTGAACAGTGCAGGCCCAAGGACCGAGCCCTGCAGAACCCCACTGCCCACGTCCTTCCAGGTTGAGAAGGACCCATCCACTACCACCCTCTGGGTGCAGCCCTCCAGCCAGTTGGCGACCCAATTGACTGTGTGGGCATCGACACCATAGTCCCCCAGTTTCTTAATTGAGAACAGGGTGAGAGACAGTGTCGCATGCCTTCCAGAAGTCCAGGAAGACTATGTCCACTGCTACCCCTGCATCTAATGATCTTTGTAATCTGATCATATAAGGCCACCAGGTTGGTCTGACAGGACCTAACCCGTGTTGGTTGCCCCTAAGCATGCAGTCCCCTGCTGGCCCCTCATGGACGTGTGCCAGCACAATTTTCTCAGCTTGCCTAGGACCGAGGTAAGACTAACTGGCCTATAGTTTCCTGGGTCCTCCTTCCTCCCCTTTTTGAAGATGGGAACCACGTTGGCCCTCTTCCAGTCCTCTGGGACCACATCAGAGCACCACGAGTGCTCATAAAGCCGTGCCGGGGTCCTGCAATGACCTCGGACAATTCCTTTAGGACTCTAGGATGGAGATCGTCCGGGCCGGCTGACTTGAACACGTCCAGCCCCTCCAGAAGCCCCCTAACTAGTTCCACGCTAACGAGGCGTGCCTCCCCCTCTGTTACAATACCAAAAACTGAAAACACTTAAGTTTTGACAAAAGAAAAAAAAAAATCACCATTTCCTTTGGAGAAAATATATATTTCCCCCACTAATATCTCTAACATGACTCCTTGTGTTTCAACAATGATGGAGCCAATTAACCTGCAACTGCTGTTTAAACAAACAAATAAAAAAACCCAACAACCCAGCCCCCCTGCACTTGGGCAGGAAAGACCGCTGAGGTCAGATGATCACAGCAAAGCGGGCATCAAGATGTTTTTTGAAGATCGGCAGGATGGGTGACTGTACCACCTCTGGGGGAAACCCTCAAAAATATATATTTTTTTTACTTTTCTCAGGTGGTCTAATGAGTTTTCAAGCTTGACAAAAATGCAGCTTCCAAAACTGCCGAAAAAGATATTTTTTGCCACGTCCCAGTTGGTATAATGAGAGGTATCATTTTGGAACCCAGAGTTCAAGGTTGTTGCATTTCTTTCTGTCTTGGACCACCACGGCTACCACAGACACGCTGGGCAGCCTCTGGGTTTCTCCTGGGCAGGAGCTAGCACACTTCGCATCTTTCAAAGGCTCCCGGCCCGGCTAAGCACCGCTGCGGTGAAGCCCGGCACCCCCCACAGCCCCAAAACGAGCGAGGCGCGGGGATGGACGAGGCCCAAACGGCCTCCAGTCACGCAGGGGCGAGCACCGCCCAGCAAAGGCAGCCGCAGAGTCGCTATCCCCTCCCCCCCCCCACCCCCTAGGGCGACCCAAAGGGTGCTGAGGCTGAGCCCGGCCCCCACCTCCACCGGCCCGACGCAGCAGGAACCGCCGATACCTCCAACCGCCGCAACCGCTCCCGCCAAGTCCAGTCAGGAGGCCGTGCCGATGAACGCTCGCGAGAACACCCGCTCTCGCGAGATCTCGCGGCAGGAGCGGCCGCGTGGCCTCACGCGGGCGCATGCGCGCTGGTGCTGAGGCCTGTCAGCTCGAAGATAACGGTAGATGGTCCCGTCGCTTTCTGGGCTTGGGGCTGAGAGGAGCTAATGATGGCTCCTGGTGTGGGGAGCATACAGACAGTGCCCCCTCGCTGCCTCCTGCACTTCCTGTTTAGGTCCTGGTTGTGGCCAGGGTTTAGCAGCTGCAGAAGCGGGTGGTTGCTGCGCATTTGCGCTTGGGTCGGTTGCTTTGGGCAGGGATCGTGGACTCCACATCCAGTGAAAACTGGATAGAAACCAGCTATAAAGTTTGCAAGCACTAACTTTGAAGCTGGTTGGCTCTTTGTATAGCTGGACGGAGATTGTTATGGCTTGACAATTGTCTCGTGGGTGTGGTCAGCGTAAATTTATGTTGAGATTAATTAGTTAATTGCCTGATATACATAATACAGCAGGGGCCTATGTGCCCTCTTGAGATCCCTTCCAGCCGTCATGTCCTATTGGTCTACAGTGGGTGGTGGTTTTCAGGGTGCCTTGAGATCTTCTCCCGGTGTCACTTGATAGCTGCGCAAACGTGACTCACAAGATAAACCCAGAGATTTCAAATGGAAATCCCTAGCATTAAAACAGCTGCTGTTATCTCTCAGTTCTTTGCAACAGAAGAACAGCTCTGTTGTTTTTCTACAGTCAACGAATTAGTGAAAACAGGCTGGCATTTTCTGTGGGTTGCCTTGAGTCTTAACAAGGTTGTAAACCACTGTTCTGTGAGCTAGAAGTTGGGTGGGGTTTTTTTGGGTTTTGTATATTAAATTTTGTATAATATTGTATATTACACCTTTTCACAGGGTTGCAGATGTTTTAAGAAACACAGCAATTTCTGCATATCAAGTGCCGTAAAGTGTAATGTAGCCATGCTATGCAACAAAAATAAGATGGAGATGTCAGATGTTTCTCTTATGGCCTCTACTGAGACTCGCATTTTGCAAAAATCACTACATCAGTTTCCAGGTGGTGAAATTCATAGATTTATAGACATTAGAGTGGGAAGGGACCTCAACAGATCATCAAGTCTGACCCCCTGCCTAGGCAGGAAAGGGCGCTGGAGTGAGATGACCCCAGCCAGATGAAATGTCGGGTACATCAGAAAAGGCTTATGTTGAAATATTTTCTGCTGTCTAATAGACTGCATTTTTTGCTCTTTCCACCGTTCGTGTTTTTATCTGAGCAAAATGGTTCAAGTTAATGGAATTTATTCAAATACCTTTTCTGTGCAGATCTGTTTTTACATATTTCCGTAAAGCCATGAGCTAATTTGAGACATCGCTGGTATTTTAGCTTCCTTCTGTTAACAAGGCAAACACAGTGCTGACAACTTTTCAGTTAAAATATAAGGCTATCTACTTTGTCAGAAAACAAAACACTTATCATCTGATATTGTAAAACTTTTACCATCTAGTGCAGGAATATTTTTATAAGAAAGAATCTGTGCAAAATAGCAAGCAGATGATTTGGTTATCAACCTTCCCACTTGTACATCTACTTTCAAGATAAAAGAAATATTACCAATTTGTGGGAGACTATGGGATCAGAGCATGATGTACCATTGTTGCAATAAAAGGCTGATAGCTATCCAGAGGAAACATTCTGGGATTTTTATTTGAACTGAGAGCCAGGCTATAGACTGCTAACAACCTGAAGTTGTTTTTTTTCTGTGGGGTGCAGTAAGATGTGTTAACAAGGTGACATATTTGTTTTAAATCTGAATGAATTGGTTATCTCAAGAAAGCAGGAACACACATTTTGCTTTACTGGTTTCCATAATTGGTTTCATGAAAATAACTGCCCTCTGGAAGAATAATCTGTTAGAGACTGAACTATGAAACACTACCTTAACTTTGCAAATTTTGACTAAAAATGCCAGCATTCAGCTTCCCACTCAGATTCTAATGAACCATCTCATTTGACTGAAGAAATAGTTTGCAACTTTAGCTGTGTTCCTGGACGTGTCAAAATAAGCACAAGACCCATTTCAGTTAACAACTGATGATTGTCAACAACTGAAATAAAGCAGTTTATGAATCTATCCTGCAATCAAAATGTAAGCACATAGATTACCTGAATCTTTCTCTCTGGTTTGCTCTGAATGTTACGTATCTAAGATCCTTGGCACACATTACACTTAAGACATGATTCACCAGTTAGCTATGTCTTACATTGTTAACTGTCCACACATTAATGCAGTTAATGGCATGATAAAACAAGGAATAAACAACAAAGTTATTACACAAAAAATGTGTAGTAACTTTGTACAGTAGTTGGTTCCTATCATACTATTAACTGAACATGTGGCCAGGCTGGGGCTCCCAACTTAAGGAGTGGGAACCCCATCAGCAGATAGGGCTTCCAGTAGTAGGACCACACCATGTGCCTCCACAGCTGCAGTTTGCTACCTGCCTGTTCAGGGGGAGCTAGGATCATGATCCTGGGCTCCCTCTACACCAGCAAGAGGACATGATGGGATCGGACACTGGGTCCCACAATCATGAATCCTGCCATGCACATGTGGCATGACAGGAAGCACAGTTGTGGGGGTCCTGCATCAGATCCTAGTGTGCCTTCACTTGCATGTCTGCCATGGGTCTAACACTACCAAATGGTGCATTAAAACATGTATTTGTATGTAACTGGATTCAGTACATGGGTTTCTGTCAAGTTTGGTGAGACTTAATTGCATCAACTAACTCTAGCCTTGACTTCTTCATTGGTTAAAAAATAAATGGTGGCATTTCTCAAATCCAGCAGATGACACCTAAATTACAAGTCATGAACTGTTAATTGTACAGTTCTCTGACACCTCCCCCCATTTCTATATGAAAAATTGAAATCCACCGTGTTGAAATTTTAAGTATTGGAAATGATTTTCTGAAATGATTTCTCATTGAGATAGGTATGTTGGTTAATGACCATCAAAGTAATTATTGCATGCTTCTTATAGATTAATATAAACACCATAGTTCAGAATATTTAGATTTTGTTTAAGCCAAGCAGCTCATAACTACTTCTTTATTTTTCCTTTTTTTTTAAACTTAAAGCTGAAATTCAGAAGACCAAGAATGTTATGTTAGATAAGTGCTGGTAGCAGCATATGGATGTATACCATCTGTTGGTACCCTGTGTACCATGCATACCAACTGTTTCCAAGCCTTACCTAAGGATATAGGCAGATAAACAAGTCACTGTGAAATAAACTTCAGCATGAATTCAGGATATGAACCCACAACTAAGTTCGTACAAGGTAATCTAATGTTCTGAGTACTAGTTACTGTGCAGTAATTACCCATGTGCATGCTTTTATCACATGCTAAATTGAATTACCCATCCCATTTTAATTGAGGAGTAATCAGTCTCACATTTACCTTGAGGTAAAAACATGTATTCAAGCAATAACTACAGAATAGCTGATATACTCTAACCCAGTGGTGCTCAACATCTGGCCTGCAGGCCAGACACACCCCACAAAGCCATGTCATCCAACCTGTGGAGCTCCCCACAGGTCAGTGGGAGTGGGGAGTGATGGCAGTGTGTGGAAAAGACTGACCAGACAAGCCATGGAGGCGGTGGGATGCCACGCCAGAAGACAAATGCAGTGAAAGTGAAACCATGGTGAGTGGAGTCACCGCAGGTAAAGATAAAAAGGAAAAAAAATGGCTGAGCCTAAAGGAGCCGGGAACGGCTCCCACGTCAGCATGGGTACACTTTGTAAGAGTGTGCCGGGACCGATTGGTCGGCCAGACGCTTGGGGCCGGGATAAAAGACCTGGCGGAAGACAAGCAAGGGGGACTGGAAGTGGAGTCCCCAACCGGCCTGGAGGGGCCAGAGCTCACAAGCAGTCCCAGTGAGGGGACCTGGTGGGTATCCCAGGAAGGGGTCCCTACAAGAATGCAGGACCAAAGAGGGCCCGAGGATATACTTACAGCGTCAGCGTGGGTAGAGGAGGTCTGCAGTGAAGACTGGAGCCCAGCAGGACCCAGCAGTACCAGGATCCAGATGTAGCTGATGGACGGCGAGTACCAAACCCGGGGAAGAGGTGACGCACCAGGGTACGGAATGGTGCCGAAGCTGGATGCCATATAAACGGAGGGAAGGGGGCCGTAGGAGAAGCTTGGGATAGTAACATCACCACTAGAGATCCCAAGAGCCAGAGCGCTGGGAAGGTTCAGGACATCAACCTCGATGACACAGGTGACAACATCACGGTTGGTGTTAGGCAGGGTGTAGGGGTGTCAGAGCGCCACAAAGGAGGAACAGTGAGAACTACCAAGGGAAGGCGCTAGGTGAGGCAGGACCAAACATCGTCTGTCCAGTCGGAACATAACATCAAAGACGTGGCAGATGAGGCCCCCTGGGGAACCAACCCAAATTTACCCCAATAACCAAACTCTTCATCTGTAAGAACCATGGCGAGGTTCAAGACGAACCCATATACGTGGCACCCAGGGGAGAGACACAGAAGAGTACACAGTGTTAATTGCCACTATGTTGCTGCCAAATTTTCAGACCCGTGAGGAGCTCCGTGACCCTGTGTGCTAGTTAGTGCTGGCACCTGGCCAGATAGTGTTCAGAGTTGGGCCATGCACTGGACTGAGTCAATGCACACAGCTGATTCTGGTACACAGGGTTGGGCCAGCATGTTGGATCATATGACCTTGCACTGGATCTAACCCTTAAACTAGTCCTGTTGGCAGGATCCAGCCCACGAACCAGATCTATACATAGGAGACTGGTTCCATGTCACTCATCTGTCCACGGGGCCAGAAGTTTGAGCACCGGTGCTCTAAACCCGTACCCTAACTTACACATGATAACTGGTTCATGTGCCCATGTCCTAAGGCTGAATACTAGGAGTGAACTCTCAGTGGTCTGAGGCATTTGAATAATTTGCAGGATTTGTTTTTTCCTGTTATTTAATTGTATTAGTCTCTACTTCTGCTATAAGAAATGCTTTTGGGCTTCTCGTCACCATGAAAGACAACTGCCTAAAGTCTTTATTAATATTTTTCTCCCAGTACACTTTTTTGTGAAGGTGAGAGGGGAAAACTGGAAGGTGCACTTTTTCCAGGGATATGGCATACCAGAAGATCTGCAAAGGCAGGCAGATACTGGAAAAAATAAAGTATTATTTTTATATGGTACCCATGCACCTGCATATTAATTATATTCAGAGTATAATTATTTCTGTGTTCTAACTAAAGTGCTCTTAAAACATATGGGGTGAATAGAATATGTTTTCTATTGTTTGGCAGTGTTTTAGCTTTGTAGTATATGTATACCACAGGAGGGAGCTGTCTCTTAAAAGGAAGTAATCTGTTACATTGGAGAAAATACTAATATGTCTTATATCTTTTGGACTCTAGAACTGGCTAAATAGCTAGATATATAACCTTGCTCTAACATTGTTATAGAAAAAAATGCGTTAAAAGGATAGAATTAATGCAAACACTGTGAGAAACTGGAACTAACAAGACAAAATATTTTCTGTTTTAAAACTTAAAATTATATTAAAAAATCACTTTAAGAGCATGAAAAAGAAAAGGACAGACTTTTGGAATGTGGGTATGTAATTAGTGCAGGCAGTTACTAAAGATCCTTGTGCAATTGCACTATTTGTGTATTCAGGCAACCAATCAGATATTTAATGATTCATTTTTCATTAATACTATCACAATTGTACAATACTTATTAATAATGCAGTAAATTCTGAGCACATTTTTCTATGCCAGTAGAGTTTTACAGTTCAAGAAATCTGGCTAATTTTAAAGTAATTTTTGGTGCTATGTCAAATAATATATGATCGTTCTTTATATTAAATAATGGCTACATATTTAAAAAATGTAACCTCTTCCAAAAAATATTGGGTAAAACTGTTTCAGTGGTAGTAGGCAACCATCTGTCCTTCTGGATCATGGTATATGCATGAGAGGTCACCCAGACCTTTGACATGCATGCCTAGACAGGATTACAGAGCAGCAGGGGCTGCCCAGACCTTCCACCCCACTTTAGGCCATTGAGACAGAATCCAAAGGCCAGGCTGAGTCTAGACATTCGGTGCCTTGATGGCAGTAGTTATGTACCCATCAGGAATCAAACCCAGGTCTTCTGTGTGGCAGACATGGATTCTACCACTGAATTATGACAGCAGCTATTTTAGTAGTATCTTTTAAATAAATTGAAATCCATAGATGCATCTCAGGCAGGTCCAAGGAGGTGATCCTCCCCCTCTGTGCGACACTGGTCAGGCTGCAGCTGGAGTACTGCGTCCAGTTCTGGGCGCCGCACTTCAAGAGGGATATGGACAACATGGAGCGGGTCCAGAGGAGGCCACCCACGTGATCAGGGATCAGCAGGGCAGGCCCTACGAGGAGAAGCTAAAGGACCTGAACCTGTTCAGCCTCCACAAGAGAAGGCTGAGGGGGGATATAGTGGCCTGTTACAAACTAGTCAGGGGGGACCAGCAGGCATTGGGGGAGTCCCTGTTCCCCCGAGCACCGCCAGGAGTGACCAGGAATAACGGTCACAAGCTGGCAGAGGGGAGATTCAGACTAGATATCAGGAAGTGCGACTTCATGGTCAGGGCGGCTAGGATCTGGAACCAACTTCCAAGAGAAGTGGTGCTGGCTCCGACCCTGGGGGGCTTTAGGAGGAGGCTGGATGAACACCTTGCTGGGGTCGTTTGACCCCAGTACTCTTTCCTGCTATGGCAGGAGTCAGACTTGATGATCTGCTCAGGTCCCTTCTGACCCGACCAACTATGAAATTATGAAACTATGAAAGTTAAATAATCAGTAGCTCTTAAGAGAATGTCAGAGAGAAGTTGGGCTGGAAGGGACCTCCAGAGGTCATCTAGTCCTATCCCCTGCCTTAGTCAGGGTCATCCCTATCCAAACCATCCTGTATGATCCATAATTAGGGACCTATCACAATAATGATTTTGTGGATTTTGCAAAATCCAGCATTTCCTGTGAAATCAGGCAATGCCCACACAATCCACAGAAAGAAAAAGAAAAGAAAACTTATTGAAAATAAAATGCTGGCTCCCCACTGAGGCTGAAAGGGGGAAGTGGGACTGCTCGCACAATGGGCAGCCCAAGATGACTGACACCCCCCCAACGCCTCTTGCTGCTCATTGTCTGTAAGACCTGTCCATCATACAGCCCTGCCCCTGTCCACCAATTGGCAGCAAGGTGGGGCTGCATTGCCTTCACAGCCAATCAGTGGCAAGGGGTGGGTCCTCAGCCTATCAGAAATTACTCCACCCAGAAAAATGACTGCTGGGCCCTTGTTTTCCCAGCAAAACGGGCTTATAGCCACCTTGAATTCAGTGGGTCCCTATCAAAAATCTGAAGTCTATGTAAGACTACCCTCATCCGTGACACAACATATAGATCTAACACCCTAACTTGTCACAGGTAAAGCAGGGGAATCATGGCCGCTGATGTACTGCTTCTATAAAATGTTGTCAATATACACGCAAGAGGTCTTGGGTCTGACGCACTAGCCTCAGCAGTATTAGCATAGCTCAATCTGATACTTTCTACTGTAGTTGCTGTAGTTACTAGTTGTTAGTTTTGACTATAAAATACTGATTTTATTGTAGACTACTTTTACCCTTAAACTTAATTAATTTTGAAGGTTTAAATCTAGTACTAGCGTTTTGGATTACAACTAAATCCAGGTCACTAGATTTTAAATCCTGTCTATCACATGACGAATTAATTCCTTCCCAAATGATGAGCACAATAAATACCGGTATTGTTTAGGAGAAGGTCATATCACTTCAAAATGTGCATTTTGTAAATCATTAAAAAAAACAACCAGATTTGGAAGTCCCAAGTCAAGTTTTATCTCATGGAAGGTTAAATTTTATGGTAGATTCAGGCCACTGACTCTGCATTGAAACCACACTATTGCGCTCTGACACCAGACCAGGAGCCTGAAGTCTTAGGCGAGCTTGATTCTTATCTAGAGGCTCTAATGAGACGATCTAAGACACCACAGGAACTGTCAATTACTCCTGTGCCCACAGAAGGAAGGCAGGCATCTCTAAATATACTTCTAAGTATTGGTTTCTGTTTCCAGTACCAAGCAGAAGGAAATTTGAAACAGTAAAGACTCAAGATGGAACTGAAGCAGCAAGAAAGGCTGTACTAAGAAACTGGATATTGGTACTGATAACAATTGAAACCTTAGTACAGTGGTTCTCAAAACCATTTTTGGACTTGAGCACCCCTCCATACTCTTTGTGAATTGAGTGGTACCCTATTTAAAAAAAAAAGGTATATATTAGAGTACTTATCTCTTTGGAGTGGCCAGGCAGTTAGGGTGGGGAGATTAGCTAGGCAGGGTCTGAGCCTGAGCCAGTGCTTATCTGTTTATTCCCTCACAGATTCACACAAGTTTAAGGCTGGAAGGGACCTCGTGAGATCATTGAGTCCAGCCACCCTGCTCTGGGCAGGAAAACTGCTGGGGTCAAATAACCCCAGCAAGGCATGTGTCCCATCTCCTTGTGATGATCTCCAGGGTAAGTGCCTGCACCACCACTGCTGGGAGTCTATTCCAGAGTCTGGTCACACAAACCATGAAGAAGATTTTCCTTATATCCAGTCTGAAACCTAGGAGTTCATGACCATTTCTCTTGGTTTCCCCCTGGGGTGCTTTGGTGAATAGTTGTTCACCTAGCCCCTGATGCTTTCCCCTGATATATTGGTAAGCTGCCACCAAGTCGCCCCAGAGTCTTTTCTCTTCTAGGCTGAACAGGCCTATATCTGTCAGTCTTTTCTTGTATGGCTTGCTCTTCAGGCCTCTCATTGTATGAGTGGCTCTTCTCTGGGCACTCCCAAGCTTCTCCACATCCTTCCTGAAGTGTGTTGCCCATGCCACACCTCACAACACCCTCACAAAGGACATGGCAACACCCCAAGATGGCCATGGCCCCCTGGTTGAAAAATCACTGCTTTGGTAATAAACTCATAAATTGTTTGGCAATGACTCATTCATTGCACAATTTCAGGGTAGACCCCATCAGTACTACTTTGTCTGGTGCCATACGGTTCAGACCCTTTCTGTATTCATTTCTTGTCTCTTGCTCTGCTCTTGGACTGTGACTTGGTGGGGCTTTTCTGTTTGTTCTGTGTTTGTACAATGCCATGCCACTTTGAGGTCCTAGTCCATGGTTAGGGCTCCTAGGGTCTAATGTAGGAGTAGGCAACCCCCAACATGCATGCCAGAACGTGGCACAGAAAGGCATTTTGCTTGGCATGTTCACCTCGGGGAAGAGGCTGGGGCTCCGTTGCCACAACAAGGATCAGGCCCTGCCACTGTTCACCCCTGGCATGCCAAGACCTTACAAGTCGAGGTTGTGGGTGTTTTTGGCACTCTACCCAAAAACATTGCCACCTCTTGCTCTAGTGCAATACAACTAATAGTGTTGGCCAGTTGAGGCCCACCCTAAATTCTCTACTAGGGTTTACTGTGTACAGGCAACACGTATGAAAACTAAAATGATCTTGTAGGCCCTCCTGACTAGATCCTTAGCTGTTACCAACTGGCATCGTTCCACTGACTTCTCACCAGCTAACGCAGCAAAGCTAGGGTTTTAACATATGAGTATGTGTTAGCAAACGTGTTAAAATGCACCTTTTCCTAGATAGACGGCGTCTCAGTGGCACAGAAGGTTAACAGTATTTTAAAAGTAAAATCCTTCTGCCCACTTCACAGTTGCATAGCTCAAATGACAGACAAGGCTCTTTGGGTGTATGTGATATCTTCTATTAGACCAGCTAAATTGTTGGAAAAAATTGTTCTTTTTCCAACAATTTAGCTGGTCTAATAAAAGACATCACCTCTACCCATAGAACCTTGTCTGCCTAGGCCTTAGAGCCACACAGCTACAACCAACACTCGCTCAAATGACACCTGTGCCTTCAACAGTGAGGCACACGCTAAGAGCAGTGTCCTTGTGACGCGTTGTCCACGAGTCACTGAGACGACGTACAGATGTTGGAAGTCCACTGGAGTTGCAATACATGAGATCCATTAATTATTTTACACGAGGGAACAAAAAGCGCATTGGTTTTCTTTTGGAAAACAAAGGCAACCTACAGAACGGAGCAGGGGCACCAGGCCCTAAGAAAAGTCTCTATTAAATGACTTGGGTGCATAATAGCTGAACAGAAGGGAAACCCGAACTGTCCTGCAAGCTTCCTGCTGGCTCTTTGCAAACCTCAATATTGCGAAGTCGCTTGTTAAATGTCAAACTATTAGCGCCGAAATAATCCGTCTTTAGAGCAGAAGGCATTGTCAGTGTCTGCTCCAGAGCAGTCGGCAAGGAGGGAGCCTCCTCCTCCTCCTCCTCCTCCTCCTCTCGCTTCTCCCTCTGCCTGGCTCTGTGCTGGTTTCCACGCTCACGGCTCTGCGGTGTGCAGTTTGAACAAGCCCCGGAGGAAGGGACGTGGATGAGAGGAGCAGCACCACCGCCCGCCGAAAGGATCTCCCATTAAGCAACACCACTGGCCCCACGCCTTTCCCGGGAAGTAAAACTGAGGGCAAAGGACAAGGTAAGGGCAAGGCTTCAGTGCAGCTTCACTTCCCCAGTGCACATGAGCGGGCGCTGCACACTTGCGCACTAGCGCCGCCCGAGAAGCTTGCACATGCACAGTAGCAGAAAAAGGGCACATTTTGATCCAGGGCACTTGCATCGCGGAGCAGCAGCGCTCGCTCGGGAAGAGGCCTTTGGAGCTGGGCGATCGGGAGCCGCTGAGGAAGGGGCACGCTCCCGTGTGGCCGGAGAGCAACCCGGAGCAGGGAGAGGCGCGCCGGCCTGATCCGCAGCGAAGACCGCCGCCAAGCTAGGGGAGCCTCTAAGTTTGCCTGGCTGCAGGGAGTCCTCTTTATCTGATCGGCGTCGGAAAAAAGGGTTTCTCAGTAGTTTGAGCCTCGCGTTCTGTTCATTTAAGCATGCCGAAGAAGAAGCCGATGCCAATCCAGCTGAACCCGACCCCGGACGGCTCCACCGTCAATGGGACCAGCTCTGCGGAGTGAGTGCGGCGTCCCCGGGGCTTGGGTGTTACTTCTGCGCGGGGGGAGGGCGGCAGGGCTGGGCGAGCCGCGCGCGGGCGGGCGTTGTGCCGGGGGCCGGGCCGGGCCGGGCCGGGGGTGCCGCTGCGTCTTCTCCAGGACCTCAGCCGCGCACGGCGGGAGCGCTGCCGTGTTCATCGTCGTGCGGGGGAGAGCACGAGGCGGGGCAGCACGAGCAGAGCTTGTAAACCTCTGTGTTTTAAAATCAGCGATGCTTTCAGACCTGGCGGCAGATAGCACGGTTTGGCTTTCAGAGAATCGAGATGATTCCCGCACAGTTTGCGTCGTGCTTGCTTTTAATACTTTAGAAATGCCTCTTCAGCTGGGGAGCAAGTGATTATATAAAAGTACGAGGAATTTGGTGATGCCTCAAGTCTGGTCACATTCACGGCGTAAACAAGTCAGAAATGCAAATTCTGTAACTTCCTTCAGTTTGAGTAGCCTTAGCTAGTGTTTGTAATGAGAGGGCAGCAGATTTTCAGATGGAAATGCAATTTTCAAGTTGATAGCCTTTCAAATTATGAAATATATAACAAGTATCTAACAAAGCTCAAAGACATTTTGCTTTTCCAAAAAAAGTATGTTGGGAGATTTGGGGGGGGAAGACATTATGACAAATCATAAAGATTCAGAAAGGTAGTTTTTTTCCCCCTTTAACAACAAACTTCTCCCCTTTATATCAGATTTCATTTACCTCACCTGTATTGCAGGGTTTTAAAAGAGTATTATTGTAAAAACAGTTGACACTTCCTTAATTATAATATTCAAATGAATATGTGTGAATGCATATGCTGCAGTTTTTGGTTGTAGCCATGTTGGTTTAAGGACATAGGCAGGTAAGCTTCTTTGAATAGATGTGACGTCTCTTATTAGATCAACTGAGTAGTTGGAAAAAACTTCTTAGCAAGCTTTCAGGCACAAACGCCCTTCCTATGCCTGAAGAAAGGTGCTTGTCTGAAAGCTTGCAAATAACCTTTTTTTTCCAACTACTTAGCTGGTCTAATAAAAGATATCACATCTACCCAAAAAATCTTGCCTTCCTTTTTATATAAATGTAGTATAGAATTAAACCAAGAGTAGCTGTGCATGGTGAAATGGGACACCTCACTAGCTCACATTTTGGTTGCACATGTTAAATTGTTACTTTTCAATAATCTGTGAATTTATGGGACAAGATGAAGGAAACAGGATCGCTAGAGAAGCTTACAGTTACACTAGCTGTAGTGTAGAGTGTTACCAAAGGAGTTTGCTAGAGGCAACAGGTCTGCATTCATCACTTCATTGTTAGACAGAGGTGATGGATTACAACTACAAGCTGTGGTTTAAACACTGCTGTGCCACGGAGCCACAAGTTCCTGTCCCAGCAGGATGAAATCAGCCTTTTGTTTTCTTAGGTAGGCAGACAGTTACAAGAAATACAGTTGTGCCTCTTTTCAGACAGCTGATAGGACTTCCATTTCAGATGCTGTGTTAGTCATGTAGTGATAATGCTCAGCTCATGCAATCAGAGCCTGTTTTTTTTTCCCATTGTGCTCAGTTTCTGTTTAATCACCTATATAAGAGACTTCCAAAATGTGTAGCACCCATTGTGATGCTTATGACCCAGTTTTCAAAATATTCAATATCTACTGTGCTCCTTGAAAATCTGGCTTATCTATTTGGGCACCGAAATAATTGTTGAGAACCCAGCTTCCTGCTCTGACAGTTAGGTGATGATCCCTATTGAGAGTTATGGTTTAAGTGACACAGCATCTGCTGGGAATTGTGTGGCAAAAGTGCAATAATACCTTGAAATTATACTATTTCTTGGTCAGTTACCTTTTAAGGGCTTTGCAAATGTAATTTGGTTTGATGTTTCCATATCTCTGAGAGTAGACATTATAATTGTCAGTTTGGAGAAGAGAAACTGAGGCATGTATCAAATGAATTAATTAATTTTGATACCTAAACTTAAAGCGAACCTTTCTGATGCTCGGGACATATACCTCCAATGTTCTTCCTGCCAAGAAATGTCACTCATTGGACCACTGTATGGAAACTTGGGTTACATACCGATTTGTCCCTTCGCTTCTGTGGTTGAAAATTTACAAAGAAGCATGAAATTAAGGTCACTTAGAGAAAAGTTTTATTTTCATAAAGGAGAGGATGTCTCAGCATTTTCAGTTTCCAGTATTAAGAAGCTTTTCTGTGTAGCTTCCTTATTTGGGATTAGATGTTGCTTCCCATATTTGGCCTGTGGAGGATGAGGGGTGACCTAGGTTCTTTTGATGATATGGTTTATGTAACACACATCTCCCAACCTGTCGTCATTTATACAGCCAAATTAACTAACCACAAGAACCAGAACTCCCCATCTTCCCCACGAGCACTAACTCTCATTAGGATGCATCTCTGGGTTGTTTATTTTGTTATGCCTTAACCTATAAATTCATCCTTTTAGATTTAATTTTCCCTTCCCAAATTCTACCAAGTCCAAATAAATTAATTCCTGCTATACATTATAGAAGTGCCTAGATTTTGGTAAAATGTTTCAGGATTCCCTGGAAGGAAAAGTGCCATGCATATGTAAAACTAGTAACACTTGTAGTAGTTCATTTGCTCAACTTCTGCAATTCTGGGTTTCTTACTGGCTGGGTGTCCTTTAGTTACTCATAGCCTGGTTTCATACGCACACATAAGCGTAGTTAGCTTCATTAATTTCATGCCTCTTTAGGGGAATGCAAAGCCTTTCTTAGGAGAGGAGGCAAAAAGAGCTTGGTTTGTTTAGCTTAGTGAAATAGTCTGAGCGGGATATGATTGCGCTCTGTAAATATATTAGGCAGTAAACACCAGATGGAGAAAAGACTATTAAAGCCAGAAGACGGCATTGGCCAGAAGAACTAAAGGGTATGAGCTAGCCATGAATACATTTCAGTCCAAAAAAGGAGCTTTCTGAGCATTGGCAGATAGAAGCACTAATCTTCCAATAGGAGTAGTTTAAAATTAGTTAAAATAATGGTCTTGATAATGTTATAAAAGGGATTGTGATGAGCTGCTGTGATGACAGTGGATGACTGAATGATTTGGGAGTCCCTTCCAGACCAACATTCGTGTGTTCTCTGTGCTCCAGGATCAGGTTCCACAGTGCTTCTGCCTTGTTTTGCATGCTTGAATCGGGCCCTGGTCTGCAGGACTCCCCATGGATCTGTGGGGAGCCATGCAGGCCAGATCACATGGTGCTGAGGGTCAGAACCAACCCAGAAGCCAGAGCTTGAGCACCCCTGGTTTAGGTGACCAGAACATATGTAGTTCTTGAGCAATTTAAGAATTGCTCCTGATGAGAGAACTAGTTCAATAAATATACTCTCTTTCAACTTCTATTTTGATTTTAATTTTTGCATATTTATTTTGAGTGGTCATTTTAACATTACAGTATTCTTGGAGTATTTGGCACATGTGCACCTCTAAAGCTTTTGTTTCCTGTGGCTCTCGGCTGTGTCAGTTTTTGGTTTGCAGCTAGAAGGGTCAAGAATTTTGGCCACCCCTCTGTTAGAAGCCAAGAAAAGTATACTAGTACATGAATATATAATGACAATTGTAAAGTATGTTCTAGAGGCCTGAATCTCACTTTCGTCAATGTCCCTTCACACTGCTAACACGCAGAGTTTATTTTTCTTCCTTCTACTACATAATTTGGGATAATTCCCTTCCCTTCAAACTTCTGCCTTTCCTGTACCTGTCCAAAATATGTGATCATGCAAGGTCCACGTGAGTGAAGTTAAATGCAGCATATCTTAGGTCAGGCTGGAGAGTGAACATCCTAGGCAGAAGCTCTTTTAAGAAGCAGGAAGGGAATTCTATCAAAGAGAAGCTTCCTTTATTCTAATACGGTTTCTTGTTCCCTGTAAAAGGGAGTGACTGTAATTTGTAGGTGGTATCTTTATTGCAAATAGTGTATGCACACTGAGATACTTATTCCAATGTAAAATCCAAGTGGAGACAAAGCATAGGTCTCTCTTGGTTTGATGCAACTGGTCAGTGTAAACTCTGTGAAAGAAGGCAGGGCAGGGTGGAACCTTTATAAGCAAACTTGTTCGAGGGGTCTGAGCTTCTCACGAGCGTTCATAGTAGCCTAGGAAAGCTCATGCCTCTGAACAAGCCTGTCTATTCTCGACCCATGCAAAAGGATATAGGAATTACTTTTTTTTTTTTAATACTACTACTACTAATACTACTACTATCACTTCTGCTGCTTCTACTATTTTCCTTCTCCTTTTTTGAGTATAGACAACTTTTAACACATCCATATGGCAATTCCATGACTGGAACAAATCTGCCTCGATTTCACTTCTCTCTAGAATTTCTTGCAACTTTGATATTTACCTGAGCCCTTTTGCTGTATTTAATAGCAGCAAAAGTCCCTGCACCGCTTGAAGCAGCACAGCAAGGGCCAGGGTTCATACCAGCATGCACCAATTTAGGTAAACTGGTTTCCTAAACCAGTATAGTTATTTTGGTACAAGCTTCTTTCAGGGTACTTATTTTGGACTAAATGTGACTAAAGATATTTTAATTTAAATTAGCTGGATTGAAAGGTGGCAGCAGTTTTGCAATGCATGCTCAAACTCAAAGGAAACTGCAGCCTCTTGTATCTTTACTAATACTTATGTGTTTTACTTAAACATTGTCATAAAAGTGGCACTGTAATTGGGGATTTATCATTTAAATGACTAAATTCAAACATTCCGTAATTCATGCTTAAGTATTTTAATGACCTCAGGAAACTGGGTGAAAATGTCTGCTAAAATACCTGTGCCCAAAAAGGTGTGTAAAGAAAAATCCTGTCCCCACGATTTAAACTGCATGTTAAAAGCCTGGTTGTACGTGCAAAGTAGCGCCGCGTATGGTATCGGGGTGTGTGGATTTTTTGTTCTTTTGTGGGGGAGTGGGGGGGGGTTGTGTTTTGTTTCTGAAAGCATGCACTAAATGACGGGCAAAACTGATAGGCGGCATTGTCCTTTTTTCAAGACAAACGGGGATATAAAACATCGAAGCAGATGAACTTGTTTTGCTCCATGTATACTTGGTGTTCATTTATCTTTCACAAAAATAACTTGTTTCCTTGTGAAAACAGCTAAGTGATGTTTGGCATTGTTGAGGTACCTATATTCTTAATAAGATTATGTTATTAGTGAATGAAGCTCATGCATAGTATGATTTAGCACTTCTAAAATTTTTGTTTTGAATGATAAAAAAGGTAGAGTGAATAAACAGAAGATCTGTGTGGTACCTTTGAATAAAAGCAATATTTCTAGACACCATCAAGAAAGGTATTCCCTGAATATGAAGTTACATGGGAGAAAGCCCAGATGGAGAGAAGCAAACACAGAATATCAAATCTAGTCCTATTGTTGTCAGTATACAATGAGGTATGGGGTGATGATGTAAGACTTTTTTTGTATCTATAGTAATGAATCCAGCCCCTACAAATAATACACAAGAGTAATTCCTGGAAAAAAAAAAACTGTGAGAAAAGTAACATGCTAAATGCTGCCAAGTTGCACTCTATTCCCTGTCTTCAGTCTTGTTGAAGGGGGATTAAAAAGGCTGCTAAATAGCTAGCACTATCCTCTGAGTACAGTTGCCCTATTTGATAGTCAAAGATGATTCCAGGAAACTGTTATGCAGAATTATCTTTGAATTCATTTCATAATAGAGTTTGCAAAGGAAATAGATGGTCGTTCAGTATGTACATCACAGGTTTTTCATAGCAGAAGTCTTTGCCAAGAAAATGTTGCTTGTTGTGTAATAGAGACAGCAAGTCAGGTTGGCTCCAAACATTTTCATTTATTGTCTCATCAAATGCTTTTGCCTTTTTTTTTTCCCCTGGGCTTCTTTCACCTCCCTCCTAAATAGTCATCTTCCCCGCCTTGTAAAATGGACCTCAATGGAGAGTGGAATTGAATTAAGGCTCTGGCATATGTTACATTTGTTGTGGTCCTCATGCAAGTTTCCTACAACAGATTATGACTGACCAGATGCTATAGCAGCTTGCTGAGGGATGGCAAATCTGCCCCAGAAACTGCTGATTGAAATAACAACTTCGTTGTGGTTCCACATCTGGCCAGTTACTGTAACGTCTAAGAAACACCCAGTATCCCGTGGTCCCCTGCTTTCTCTCCCCCTCTGCAAGATGAAGGGAAAGTGACTGCTTCCTGATCGCCCACCCAGCAGCAAGCTGTCATGGTGCCTAGCCCACTGTCCCCTGCCCAGTCCTGTTAACTGACCGATCAGTGTGACTGAATAGTCCTGCGGGGTGTGGGAGCTGCCCAACAAGGCCTTGGATTATTTTTGCAGGGCTCACGGGCAACCTGTCAAAGGCCCTTATGTTCATTAGGCCACTCCTTGGCATATCTAGTGGTTTCACCTGTGCTCCATATCTGATTTCTGCAGAGCAGATCTATAAAACATGGTGATAAAATGACCACTACTTCCTCCCACACTATCTTGGGTTTAAAAAAACCTAAACCCTCAGGTTAAACCACTCATGTACACCTGTGGTGTCAAACTCATCTGGCTTCATGGGCCAGGTAAGCTGGGGCAGGGCTGATTCATGGGCCAGCCCAGCCCCACAGACTCCAAAACCCACCGGCAGCACCAGGGTTTGAATGAGATGACCTGTGGGCCATATCTTTGACATCCTTGATGCAAGTGGCTTCCACTGGCTTAAATGAAAGCTGTATGTGTGGTATGGTCCATAAGTTTAGACCCCAAAGCCTCTGAAACAGCTGAATAGCAGTTGCAAGCACACAGTAATTGTGGATGTGTAAATGATGCATCTCTTACTACATTCCAAGCTGTTGTCTCTGTCATTTTCTTTTCATGGCAGGATAACATCTTCCAAATATATGGCACAAGGGTATTTTTGCTGGATAAGGCTTTGTAAATTTAGGATAATTTCAAAGGGAATACCGCCCATCCAGTCTATAGCCACCTGTTCAAGTCTGCATGTGTATATTCTCCTTCACTGGATTAGAAATGCAAATTTAATAATATTGAAAAGGCTAGTATAACATTATTAATGCAATAAGTGTTGGAAATTCAGGGTCTGCAACACTCTTCACTTCCTTCATTGTGGCTAGGTGAATGGATTAAAAATAGTTTGAAATATTTAATTAGCTAACAATTAATGCACATAGTGCAACTCCTAGACAATATTATATAATTCTTTTTTGCAAATAAAAAGTGCAGACGGTTTTTTTTTTCAGTGTCTTGGATATTCCAGCTAGTGTTCAATTCTGCTTTATTGCATAATTGCAGCAAGGGGGGAAAGATTTTACTGTAATAAGATTTTGGTTTGCTTTAGAAAGCATAAATCAATTTAGCACTAGGAAGACTAATTACTTTTAAAAGAGTAAACTATAAGGTACTGTAGTGAACCAATTTTAAAAACTCCACATGCTTCTGTTTTATTACAATGTTTAGACTGTAACTAATGTATCTGACTTTTATGTTTGGTTTCTTACAGTTCCAGGCAGGCAGGCAGTCTTTTGTGATAACTTAGTATGTACTAAGTAGGGATGAATTGCTTTTGTTTCTGTACGTACCTTGAGGTACTATGTAAACATGAATTGTGTAGTAGGTTCTTCTAAAAAGCTGTTTCTCTTTACCCACAATACAATAAACTGTGATTGGACTTTTAACCACAAGTGTCACTGAGCAGAAAACTTTATGGTAGAATTTTTTTTCCATGCTAGAACTTGCAATATCAGTGCTTTTGTAAAAGGTTTTCGATATCTTCATTTTATATTTTATACAAATGAGTACTAAAACAAAACAAAAAACCCTCAACCTACTTTCTACCTGAGGTTTATATTTAATTCAGTATTATAAGAATAACGGCTTAAATTTTTCTACAAAACAATGTTCTCCTATGAAGCAGGAAACAGCAGAAAAGCTAGTTTGTTCAGAAAATGTAGTTGTCTTAATTATCATCCTTGTGAATTAAAGGGAAAAGATTCAGAACAGCTCCCCCCCCCCCCCGGTGCCAAATGAATAACAGGCACATAAACTGGTCAAATTAAGTTTAAAATTAACATTAGTAATAATTACCCTGTTTCACCTGCATCAGCATTTGGAAATGTTTTATCTTTTCTGTTTCTGTGGTATTTAATGGAAGCTTGTGGGTAGCATCTCAAGTGTGGAAATGATTTAAGGCTGAAGGATTAATGGCATTTAAGCAGAAGATGTTTCCTTTCAAAGAAATTGTTTTAAAAAAAGTGTTTTAGTATTTGAATTGCTTATCAGCCTACATTTCTGTAATCCAGGGTGACTGATGTTTTTAATTTATAAAAAAAACAGAACAAAACTGACTTTACCTCTTGGCACTCCTATATCACAACACATCTGATCTATCAATACACACAACTTATTAAGAATTAAAGTTATAGAGATATCGGCCTACTGTTTCCAGTTGAAACAAAAAAGCAATTGAAAACAGTGATAGTTTTAGCTCTCTTGTATCTCTGTGTGGTGTGACTGACATTACAAATTTCCATTTAAAAAAAAAAATGTGGGCGAGTGCAAAATGTTTAATTCCCACTATTAGCATTTTATTGCTAATTTGCACAGGGGTGAAGAAAAGACATGGTATACAAGGAAGGGAAAGAGAAGGTTTTGTGAGTCGAGCTAGTATTACAACTTTTTTGTATAGGCATGACTTTGTCTTTAACCCAGTTTCTATCCCTTTTGGAGCACTTCATAACATCCTGATTAAACTAAGGAAATCTACCCTGATTTCAGGCTAACACTGTACTGAGCAAAGTCGTTCTTGGGATTATCCCGTTTTAGAGTGGTGTCTAGCTTTATCCAAATGTGTAGTATAAAAACCAACTATATGCTAATGATTATTGGATAAATCAAAGTATAGCGTAATATTTTCTGCTGTATTTCATGAATGCTCTCCTCTGTCCAGCAAAGAGGCAAAAATGTATTAATTAAGATGGCAAGACTGTGAACCTCTCAGACTGGGAGAAGAGCATTAGTTCCATTGAGTATTTTGCCTGACTGTAACCTCCCATGGGAACCCTGCCATGCAAGTGGGGCTTCATGTGTTCACGATGAGAAAACAGCGTGTAGAAATAAGAAGCAAACTTTAGCAGTAACTACCATACGTGGCTGATAGTGGTCTCTTAATGGCTAGCTTCTGGAATAGAAATCCACAAGAGTAGGCAAGGTTATACTGTTGTCCTCTGTGTTTCAAAATGGGCTATTACAGAATTCTGGTACACTCTCTTTAAATAGTATGGCTCCAAACCTGCAAATAACTTTACCTGATGTGAGGAGGTCTGTTTAAGCATGTGTATAAACATTCACAGGCTAGAGACTTGAGCATAGATCTCTTTGAAAAACAGGCTTTTTATCATCTTCCTGCTCCTGGCATGTAGACCTTTGGAGCATTTAAGAAGGATACTATCACTTTCTCAGACCTATTTTCTTCATGCTCTCAGTGCTGATTCACACTTGCTTTATCCTGATTTACAGTTGTGGTTTTATGGCTGCCATTACTATGAAACACCTACTTGTAGGCATGGGGGAGTGTGTGTACTGTGTCCATAAGAGTGCATGAAAATGATGTCTTTCATTTGCTGGTGCATGACACAGGAAGCCCACAGGAAGTTGTTTGCCGGATAGTGTGAGGGAGTACACACGAAGTATATCCATATATGCATAACGAACACACAGCTCATAATTCTACGTGTTTCTTATAATAGGATAGATGCATTTTCAGATAAGTGTTTTGTTTATTTCCTCTCGTCCCCAAGTTGTTGGTATCTCTCTACTCTTCCTGGAAGCAGTGCAGATCCCCTCTCCACATATTCCCTTGTAGCCTTAGGGATTACCTGGAAGGCTTGGAGAGGGGTTTTTGATTGGCAGCACAGTCTCTAAGTAAGAGCCTGGTTAGCAACTTTGGGTTTTAACTTGTAAAACTTTGTTTGTTCCCACTTCCCCAAGTCTTTCTCTGGAGTGGAGCAGTGGGCAGTTGCATCTTAGGGTTCTCTTTCTAAGAACCCTATTGATTTCTTAGCATATGGGCATTTATACATGTGCTTCGGGAGCGTGGGGGGTGGCACTTTAGAGTGCCCAGAGCATCTCTTGTATTAGCATCCCCATGCTGAAAAATGGTGGTGGGGACACTTTAGTTAAAGTTCATCAAATGAGCTTTAGTTAGTGCCCCAGCCACCACCTTTAGCACAAGGATGCTAATTTATGAGACACTGGCTTGCGATTTAATGAGTATGCTCCAGCAGACCCGATTAATTAGGTCTGCTCTGATGCCTGTATTAAAGCACATTGGAGCAGCCTCACTACATGTGTATAGGCACTTTAGTGACCAAGTGTTTTTTATTTGGTAAAGATGCAGTGGTATTAACTCATACAATGTCACTTCTACTGAGGTTAATATTTCTAAACGGAGACAAGCTTCCCTGGGAGTTACTGCCTACAGGGAATGGACAACTATTTCAGCAGAGGGAATAATTCGCTGCTTAGTAACTCTTCACAAACGTCTGCTAAAATGGAAACTCCTTGTTATCCACACTCATGTCTGAACAAGAAGAGAGTGAACTCCAGTAGAACTTAATCTACTTGTATTCTTTAATGGACATCAGCTTAACTCTTTCCTATATCTCATCAATGCTCCATCAAGAGAAGGTATACTGTAATGTCAGTGACTAGATGATACACAGGAAACTAATGTTCATGAAGGAGCCTTATTTTTAATTTACAATCTACACATGGGAGTTGGAAGCAGAGATGCTACAACAATATTCTGCCTAAGATTCTTCATAAAGATAGGTAATATCTTTGTCATTTATTTATTTACCTATTTACAATTTTTTTAAAAAAGCAACCAAACAAGTAAGGAAAACTTTCTTATAACACTTCTTGTGTTTTTATTTTTAGATTTGTATTCTGTGCCTCAGGGGTAGAGATGGTGAGTCAGCAAATCTGTTTCCCAAAGTAAAGCCTCCAGAGATTGCAATTTTATATGCCAAATCCAACAGACAAGTCTGGGTTGCATGACTTACCTGTGATAACTATAGACAACATACAACCTTTAGATCCAGGGACTGCACTGAATTCCAACAAAAGCTTTGCACATTTTCTTTCCTGTATGGTTTGACAGTGTCATTGTCCCTTTTTTCCCTCAATTGCACCCATGGCAGATGCATGTCTGTGTGTTCCTTTTTTTCACCTCCACAAATAAGGAATGGGTATACAAGAGTTCTGTCCTTATTCTGTCCCTGACTTCTATAGCTTTGATCAGTCATTTCAATCAGATAGAAACCATGGAGATACTTTACACTTGGGATTTAGTTTGGGATCTGAGTTTCAGCATCAAGAGATGAAATGCAAATGTGTTAAAGCTCATTTTACTTTGAAATGAAAATATTCTGCATCAGACAAATTAATTCTAAAAAACCATGCTTTATGCAAGGTTGTAGACAAACCCCCTCCCACTCCCCAGAACGTAGGATTTGTCTATTTGCTGAAAGTTTTGTTGTTAAAGAACTACTATCAGAATGCAGAGAGCTTTGTACACGCCATTTTCATCTGATTGAAAGTTTGTTACTAGGAATGTAAACCGAGTGCTTGGAAACTGGATAAATTTGCTCTGTGTGTGTGAGAGAGAGATGGATGTTGTATGTGTTTGCTTATATATGTATTTTGGTAATTTTGAAGAAATAAGGATTTAATCACTTAAATTTAGCTTGACTAGAAGTAAGGGTTTTTTTGTTTGTTTGTTTTTGGGTTTTTTGTTGTTGTTGTTCTTGTTGTTTTAAATTGATGATTAACATATGACTGCTTAAAGCCAGGGCTGCTCTTAAACATGTCAGGACCTTGGGGAAATTGAAACCCAGCTCCAGATCTGATGGGCTGTCACAGTGAACTAAATGGTAGATTTTTCTGGTCTTTTCAGTTAAAAATTAAAAGTTTTATGTCAGTATGTTACATTGTATTTGGTACAGTGGAAACCTTAGATCACTTTTAGGCACTTTTGTGCACCTTGTGGCTGGTGCATGTGCACCTTTTTTTGGTGGATGGTAGGGGAGCTGCAAGGGGCCTGATCCTTCTTGTAGCAGTGAAGCCCCAGCCCCTTTCTTGCAGTCTACTCCGGGGCATGTGTTCACCTGCTTCCAGCAATGAGCCAGGCTGGGGCTCTGCAGACCCCAGTCCAACTGCTTGCAGCCTTCCTGCCACATGCTGTGAGCAGCCTGAGCTCTGTGGCAGGCAGCAGGGGCCTGCCTGGAGCCTGAGCTGGCCATGGTGGGTAGCTGGGAGATTGCAAGTGGCTGCATCAGGGTCTGCAGAGCCCAGCTAGTTGCTGGCAGTGGGTGAATGTGTGCCTTGGGGCGGATAGCAGGTAAGGGGCTAGGGCTGTACTGCCACAAGAAGGATCGGGCCCCTTGCAGGTCCATCCCCCCCTTTTCCTGCCATGCTAGGTACTAGTCCCTCCTCCTCACTCTTCCCTCCTTCCTTCTCTCCCACCTGCCTGCCCTTCTGCCTTCAGGAGCTGCACACCACTTCTCTTCCCCCTTTTCCCCATGCCCCTCCCCATTGGACTGCTCCTTGGCCAGTGCTAAATGATAACCAGCATGGTTTTACCCCCCATTATCAATGTGTGAACAGTTAAACATTTAAACGTTGACATCCCTAATTCTAGTGAGCTGTGTAAGTAGAGTATTTGATGCAGAATGTCTGAAAATGGTAGATTTCAGACATTCTTTTCTAATAGAGTGAATTGAGAATCTTTCTTTTAATTAAAAACAAACAAACAAAAACCTCACCAAACCCCATGCTGATTCATTAATGTGGAACTGGATGCTAGTTGATGAAACTTGCTAAGAAGGCTTCTAAGCTTGGGGGGGAGGAGGAAGAGGAGGGAGATGAGAATCATACCCCAACAGTATCTCCACCATTGTCTATATATGCATTTATTAATTAGATTTATATGTCACCCTTCCCCCCCCCGCAAAAAAAAAAAAAGGCAGCTTAGGGCACAAGGGTTCTCATCAGGAATAGACAAGACTCAAATTCAGGTCCTTGCTGTGAACGACCAGTCTACCGGCGAGGTTGCTATAATCTTCAGCGGGCTATTGGCTATTTTGTTTTTTATGAAAATTCCTGACGAGCCAAGGCTTTGTTCAAGAAGAAGCAGAATGAAAACAAATGATCAGCTCAGAAGTTTTCATGAGATGGGATGTTATGTTCCTGCTGACCTCCTTCCTAATAAAGTCCCAAGAAAGGATTGGCAGACATTCACACACAGATTTCCATTAATTTGGTAGTAGAATACCCAAAACACCTGTCAACAAACAGACAAGAATCTTTCCCATTTACTAGTGGGACTCAGGGCAACTGATTTTTGAGGCTTTCCTTAACTCTGTTAAAAGTGACTTTGTATTAGAATTGAAATAATTTTCAAATCTAAAAACTTCTTTTCTAAGGGCTCCTCTCAGTCTTTCAAGTCATTTGATTGGCATGCTGAAATACTGATTGTATACATGCACACTTGTTATGGATAGGGGAATTCTGACATGCATTTCCATTCATTGGGTTTATACGAGACCGTTGGGTATTGGACACTGGCTTAAACATACAGGCAGTCCTCGACTTGCAACGTTTCGCACTTGCAGCGTTCCTAAATTGACACCCTTTTTCAACTTTTCTGATGTCAGTTTCGACTTCACAATGCTTGATCGGATGTGACACCACACCAGCGAACAAGTTCTGTGTCACCCATCTCCCTGGAGAACATCTGTCCAAACTTCCTTGGATGCCAAGACTCCTGAGAAGACTCCAGCCAAGAAACCTTCAAAAAGTCCAGGAAAGTCACCTCCAAGAAGTCCTTCCAAATCAATATGATTGCTGTTTACAATATAAATACATTAATGTAGCTATTTTACTCATCTGTAATTGACTGAGTACACAATTCTGGGGTATTTTTGGTGAAAATAGGGTATTAGGCCTTGATTCAGGAACGAAGCCGCCGTTTATAACACTGTTTCTCATGAGAAAATTGGCTCAGAGTTGCAATGTTTCAACTTAAGACATGGTTTTCAGGAACCAAGTAAGGACTGCCTGAATTAGAAAATAGTATTATATCTTATTACTCAGCTGCACTTGAAATAGTGAGCACTGTCTTTACACGAATGCAGTGGTTCTTGACCTGTTGAGATTTGAGGCACCTCTTGCTTGACTTGAGGCACCCTCCATAACTTCTTGAATTGAGTGGCACCCATTTTAAAAAACACTATTTGTTACGGTGCTTATCTCTTTGCAGTGGGGCTGGGCAGTGGCCAGGAAGGGAGAAGCCTGAGCCTGCACTTCACTCCTCACCTTACAGCACCTTTCAGAAATCTTTTGGCACTCTGGGTGCCCTGGTACCCTGGTTAAGCATTGCTGCTCTGGTGACACGCTTTTGACAATTGGGTCAGTAGTTTCGTTCAAGAAGAGCTTACAGTAACAATCGCCTCCATACATTCAGTATACCCTGGGTATTTTTATATTTTTAAAATCACTCTGGGATAAAAATATTTCTCCGCTGGTTGTAATCTTCTGAAGGTGGCTAATTAGCACAACTGAAGCACACTATAAAATAATTTGAAGCAAATTAGGTTGTTTGGGAAGTGTATAGTTAGCTAGAAACAGTAACTGTATGTAACAACTTGCATCCTTTTCCCATGCAACACATTTGACAGGTTTGAGGAGTCTCTGAAGTGGGTTGCCTATAACTGAGTCATTTCAGCAAATTTCCAGCACTGTTTTGGTGAAGACTGTATCTTGATCTTTATGAGCTATAATAAAACGGTTTGGCTAATGCCTTTTTGATGCTGAATACTCCTGGATAAGCCTCTTTTGACTTGCATTCAGGGCTTCTTTCTTCCCCCTCTAGTGAGATTTCTAAATTTTACCCTATTTCAAATGTCAGATGAGTAGGGTCTCACTGAAATATGTTATAGTCTGATGTAGTTCTGCAGTTTGAGATTGTTTGTTTGGTATTTCAGAGACTGGAAACCCTGCCCTCTTTAGCTTTTGACAGATTTCACCAAGGACTTCAGACTTTTGCATCCAGCTGTTCTGCAGAGTATGCAAGCAAGGAACAGTGGAGATAGTGAATCATGCTTTCAGCTCTCCTTGACTTCACCCAGTACTATGGATACTAGTAATACCAGCGTTAATTTGAGTAAAAGAGTTTTTCATGCTACTCTGTTCTACATCTACCTGCAAAAAGAGGGGAGGAGCCTAGAGATTTACTGCAACTTTCAATCCAGAGTGGCAAAGACATGCCTGCTTGTAAACTTGTATGCTGTTTTGGCCAAGAAACTTTCCTTGCTATCATGCCTGTTTTAATCTCTTATTTTTACATAGAGAATGAAGTTTTAATTTAGTTTGGTTTTGCTCATGGGGAAAATAGGACTTTTGTAAACACAGATGAGTTAATGGCACTTTCCTTCAGTTGCTGCAGTCTGTCAGATCTGTTTGTCCTCTGCAGCAGTAGTACTAGTTTAGTACCTCCTTGTGGAGGGATGTTTCTGTCTAAAGTAAGCCAGTTTTCTGTTCTGGGAACCATACACATTGTTTCTGTACAAGGTCGGGGGGAGGGAGAGTAGAGGAGCACTAGGAGGCCAGCAGGTAACCGGTAAAGGGAAAATCTGAGTTTTTACTGAGTGTTCAGTGTATGTTCTCCTTTATGTCCTCTCTCTTCAAAAACTCTATAGCAAACTTGAGCTTGGCACTTGGGTCAGGAAGATTTCTCTGAGGAGCTCGTATCAACCAGGCAAAAGTAAATGATGAATATATATTTATTTATTGCACCCTCACCAGTCTCTGTGACTACTTTTTCCTGTGGCTTGCTCTCTTGTTGGTTTTGGTTAGTTCATGTTGCTAACAGTGTTACCTGCTTAAAAAAATACAAGGCCTAATTGTTTTCCATGACTTTGGTAAACCTATGGCCCCCCCAAAAAAAGATGGAAGAATTACTGGGCTTTCAGTCCAATATAGTAAGCTTTTGCAGATTTATTTTGCACCATTGGTTGCCAAAGGCTTTCCAAGAAGAAAGGACAAGGGAACCAATAAATTGAAGTCTATCTTCCTGGTTTTGGGGGGTTAAGAATAGGGATCTATCTCCTTCTGGGGAAGGAACACTGTTCAGAAAGAGTGCCTTGCTAATTCTTTTTTTTTCCCCCTCAGACTTCCCTTTTACTTATTGAGGAAATGAACTCTAATCAGAGCTGTCTCCTTTTTGGTCCTAATTATAGTGTTTGTTTCCTGATAATATTGAACCTGAAAATGTGTCCTAATTTATTCCAGTAATGAGGTGTCTGAACTTCTGGCAGCTTTGGATGCTAACCCTTTTTTAATGGCCTGCTTGAGCAAATAGAAAAACACCCAGTTTCTCTAATGACTGATGTAGTGGCAGTTTGTATATAATGCTAGCAGATCAGCTGGGGTAAATCAATGTAGCTTCAGTGGTTTAGTGCTGCTATACTAATTTTACACAAGTGGGGAATCTAATGATTGAGGATTTCCTCAAAAAATCTGAATGCGTTTCTTGTTTGTCAGTAGGACATGGGTTTTTGTCGGCTCTTAGTTGTGCATTGCTTCCTGGATAGGTGGCCACCGCAAGGACTTTGGAGCAAACCGTGAAGTCCACTTCTGACCAGGTGCCTATACTTTTCCTCTCAGTTGTGGGGTAGGGATTGATCATTTTGGCATATTCTAAATAACTACTTTTTAGGAAAAGATACTTGAATATGAGCTAATGGAATGTTAGACTCTCTAAAGATGGCTCCTGTTTCACATTTTAAAGTCCAAAAAACCCCAACCTCCACCAAAGGAAAACATAACACTCATAACGCTTTTTTTATATAGCACCTCAAACGAGCTGTCACTTTCCAATGCTTAATTTTCCCCAGTAAATAAAATGGGAATAATTATATTTTCGTTCTGTTCTGTAATTGGTTTTAAATATTGTGGATCTGATGTTCTTTAGTGGACTTGTACTTTTTGAGCTGTACTACAAGTAAAGAGACAGTCACCACCAGAAGAAGCACTTGTAACACAGTAATAAGTTGTTGCTTTATTTTCTCTTTTGCGAGAGAAAAAGTAAATTAAATTTTTCTTACTCAGTTTTAGTGTAGTGGTGCAGTATTGAATCCAGATTCTTTTCAAATATATAAGTTGTTTTCAAGATCTTAACGGATTTTTTTTTTAATTTCCCTGACTGTGGTTGTTCATGTAAATGATGTAGTGAGCTGCCTACTTTTTTTACTATTTGACAGGTGTGTAGGTGCTTGGAGAAGCATTGCTGTCACTGTTCCGAAAAACAACCCCCAAACCTATATCCTTTGGTGACAGTAGATGTGAAAATTATGGTGCCTTTTGTGCAATTACCAAATTGGCTTTTAGACTGATAAATGCACAAAGCTAAAATGTGTAACTTTATAGAAAATATTTGAAGTCTTCTGGCAGAACAGTCTGTGATAACGATGCACACTAAAGAACATTAATCGAGTATTAACATTGTGGTATGGTATTAACCTCTGGAGAAGTGAATTGAATATTATCTTGCCCTCTTAAATAGAAGTACATTTATTTGCATTAATGTATATGGCATTATTGCTAGCGTGCCTTGAAAGCACTTTTCTGTTCCTGCCAGGGCTAAATTGTGACATAGCGAAGAAAGCAGCAGCAAACAGTCTTCTTCCCAGTCTCTCAACTACTCCAAAGAGCAAGGTTACTGTGACATATTGCAGCATGGGGTCCCTGGCTTATTGTCATGGTTTCACTCTCAGCCATGAACAAGGGGATGGAATTGATCCCCTCGCCTCTCTTGCCTTCCTGCCTACTGCGTACATAGGATGGAACTGTTTTGCATTGCCTACCTAACGGTGTTACAGTCCAGAGAGTTTGTGGCCACCTGTGCACCCTCCAAATTGTGGGCTGCTTCAAGGACTCTAAGTTCGTCTCCTTTAGGGGCTGTCATCTAAGCTATATACCTGAGCAAAATCTCGACAAGTTTCATGCTGTGATCCCGGCAATAAACAGGCATTCATTTCTACCAGTGGAAATGTCTCAAACTTCCCTAGGTAGAAATCTTTCATGGTCTGCACCCTCTTCCTCGCTTTCTGTGCCTTTACCAGGTTGGGACCCAGGTCTGGGTGCTGTTCTGCTCTAGTTGCTGGGGGTGGCAGCTGCCCCTGCCCCAGTTCCTCGGATTGAGGATCCTGGTTGGCTGAGCAGGTAGAAACTTTACCCTGTTGATCCTGTCCCCTCCTGGACTAGCCTGTGTGCACCTTAATTCATGTATGGGTGGCAATGCCCCTACCCATTCCCCTGACTAGGCAGCCCCCCATTTGGAGAAGCATGGGGAGCATTGCCTCACTACTTCACTCTCTTCTTGGACTAGACTGGTTGATACCTGGAAGATCTTCTCCCAAAAGGGGCATGTTTCCCCTGGGAGAACTTCTCTTCTCTACTGGGAGAATTTACTAGGTAGAAAGTTTAAGACCTGTATGTGGCCCTTGTCCAGACATGTCCCAATCCCGGTCATGCTTCCAACACCATGTATGGCATGGGCTCCAAGGGGAGGTGTTGGGCAGAATGTCCTATACTGTTTTCCCATCATTCTGTGGACAGAGCTGGACTCCTCCCTGATGTAAAAGGGCTGGAGTGGAAATGAGAATCTCACTCTAGTAACTGGAAGGTTTTTATTTTCTGTTAGTAAGAAATGGATACCTGCTGCTGTTCTCTTTAAACCTGAAAAGTAAACCAGATATGAACCTTGCAGAGAAATCCTGCCCTTCAGTTAGCCTTCATGTATGCATCTTAATTTAAGTTGTACATCTTGCAGTGAACTACTTATACTGGAAATGCTTTAACAAAAAAAGGTACATCTATTTTGTATTTTCAATACACCTGTATGTATTTTTGTACTTCTGCATTTCCAATATAAGTCCTATTGCGGGGTGGGGGCAGCAGTTGTAGATTTCTTTTTCGTTTATTGTTTTGTTTTTCCTCTGTCCTCTGTTGTCCCAGAAAGCATTTTACAGACCTAGCACCTCCAGGCTGATTGTTCAGACATTACATGTTCTAGTGAGGCTCTGGCTGGGTTAATTATGAACTATGTATACTGGTTTCCACTACCTAGTTGAGAATGTGTTTACTAAATATTCTGTGTGAAACTACAGAGTGCCTTTAATAAATGATGAAAACGGTGCTGACCTTACTAATGTTCCATTTAGCTGATTGTGTTCAATAACCTGGAGTCTTTCACTAATGCAGTGTCTAATATGCACTCAGTTTGAAAAGTAATATAAATTAATGAAATGATACCTGTTGTTTCAAAGTAATACTTGGAACAGTGAAAGAGTGGGATGGTTTGGTTATTTTTTGCTTTGATGGAACTCTGGCAAAGACTTAGCATTTTGACAGTGAAAACTATTCCAGGATTGCATGGAGTAATGGTGATGCATTTTAATAAGTATCTTTTTGTCTTTTGAATAGGCATTGTATATAAAAGATACGGCATCCATCAACATTGATTCTGCACCCAGACATTTTTTTAATGCTAAATGACTACCCCTTCCAGCTGGATATTTCTCATTATATGCAGATGTGGGCCCCTTCCTGGCTTGTGGCAGATTTAAAAATCAGCAGCACATTACAATGTGATGCTGCTGTTTTGGCTACCAGATCTAGAGCTGGATGCCATCTGGGAATCGGTAGGGACCTAAGGGCAGTTTATGATGCCCATGACATAGGTTTACCATCTTTCTGATTCCCTGGAATACTGAAACCAAATTATCAAAGATGACCAGAATATTACTCCTTTTTGACTTGTTTAAAATTGAAAGGTGTAGTATCTAGTACTTTTAAGTAAAGGACCAGGAACATGGGGATTTGAGTTCTATACCTGAATCTGCTGTCGCTTAGTTACTAGCATGTCACTTGCATTGCAGTTATATTCTGAATAGTGACTCTGAAAATGGGTTGATTGGATTTCATTTTTTTTTCTCAGTGACTTGTCTTCAAAATGTGCTCAGTTTACAGTTAAAAAGATGTCCCTTCTAGTCCTGCAAACTCAAGCTAGGATCTGAAAATAACACTAATTTTTCCTTACCTTGCGTATCAATACTTCTAATAGGTTCTGCAGTCAGAACTTGGTGAACAATTGTGATTTTTGTAGAACCCAAGAAGAATCTCCCTCTTGCTCTCAGATCTCTATTAGTTCTGCTGTGTTAACAAGTAAAAGCAATAGCTTTTGTCACACAAATATATGTGATCCTGAATAGAAAGATGACTATAGAGCCAAAGTAGCTTGAGTTATGTTAATTTTGATGTCCATAACCACACATTAGACAAGTAGAGAAATTTTAATCACTGTCAGAATCATGAGGCTACTACTTATTTACCTTTTTGAAAGCACTTTAAAATCTGTTAATGAAGAATGTTTCAACAAAGGATTGGTTCATATTATACCTCATATATATCAGCAGTCCAAATGTTCATTTCTGGCTTTCTTAAGCAAAAGTCAAGCATGCTGCAAATGAGGAACATCATAAAATAAAACAGGGTTTAACACAAACACATTAAAAGGTGTTTGCAAGAGGGCTCCATTACTTAAACTCTTACGTAACCAAACTCCTTTGGGTTTGCCAGCATAAGCATGCATGAACTCTCGAGAGTACTTGTTTGCTTTGGATCACACGTTCAGACATCTCTCTTGGCTGGCTAAATCCAGGAAGTCTCTCTTCTGGAGAGGAAAAAGGGTAGTGAAAATTAACTTCACACTAAGTTTCTATAGTTCTAGTTCCCTGAGTTGCCTTGGTACATTTTCTTGCCTCTGTTTACAACAGCCCCTAACATAGCAGGTTTATAGCTGGTGTCTTGTTAGCAAATATAATTCTACCTCGGTGCTTATAAATTAAGACATGGATTTTACCCACCTTCATAGCAAGTAGCTCATGGAAAGGATTTCCAAAAGAATTTTGAAAATCTGGTCTTATCAGGAGATGCTAAAGACTTCAGCTCCCACACAGGAACCAAAATTGGAGGCCAGTGTGGTGGGTACTAATCTGTTATGAAAACCTGCATATAAATATCATGGTGGGAGCTATTGAGTGCTGAACTTCTTAAAAAAAAATCTCCCTGTTTTATTTATGGGCATGATTTTCACAAGTGGAAAAGTGATTTAGGAACACAGATCCACTAAATCACAGTGAAGCTTGTGCTTCTATGCTACGTTGGTGTACAGTATTTAAAAATCCTGCCCTAGGTGTTTAAACAAGATCTGAACTCTGTTGAAAGGAAGGCCTTAATTGTAGGTGCTGAACACTTGCCTTTAAACTCTTTTGAAAATCTAGCCTCTTGAATGTGACAGGAAATCGATGCCTTCATGTAGAAAGGTCACATCAGTTAAAGTATATCTTAATGGACTATTTTTCTAAACTGTTAGAGACTATATGTATGCAGTGTCTAGTATCCACCTGATACTAGACTGACGATCCAGCCAGTTTTCTATCTACCTTATGGAGTCCATTCATCCAGCCCATACTTTTAGCTTGTTTGCAAGAATGCTGTGGGAGACTGTATCAAAAGCCTTGCTAAAGTCAAGGTTATGTTGCATCCACTGTTCTCCCTGCATCCAGAGGCAGTCACCATCACAGAAGACATTCAGGTTTGTCAGGAATGACTTGTCCTTGGTGGATCCATGCTGACTGTTCCTAATCATCATCTCCTCCAAGTGTTTAGAAATGCATTCCTTGAGAACCTGCTTCGTGATTTTTTTCTGGGGACTGAGGCAAGGCTGATCAGTCTGTAGTTTCCTGAATCCTTCTTCCCTTTCTTAAAGATAGGCACTATATTTGCCCTTTCTCAATCATCCAGGGCCTGCCCCAGTCGCCACGAGTTTTCAAAGATGATGGCCAGTGGCTCTACAATCACATCGGCCAACTCCTTCAGCACCCTCAGTTGCATCGTAGACAGCCCTGTGGACTTGTACATGTCCAGGTTTTCTAAACAGTCTCTTAACCTGTTCTTTTGCCCCTGTGGGTTACTCAACTCCTCCCCAAACCATTAAGTATTTTTTTTTCTTTATTACCTTACCATAAACACTTAAGTAATGGTGCAAGCAGTTTCTGCACCTGACCCAAAAGTGTAAACACTGGAACAGGCAGCTCATATTTTCAAAGGGAATATACTAACACTCTTCTTATGTCTGTTTACCAAGCCAGAGTGTCTTGGGCCTTTTGAAGTGTTTGTAACTTATAGGTTAGTCAAATAGCCAAGCACTATAATCAAAAGCTTAGCAATAAGAGAACAGACTTGAGTATGTGGTTTTTTCTTGAAGCAGGAGTAAACTATGGGGGAAGGGGAGCAGGGGAAACAATACACTTACCATTGCTTTGTCATGTATCTCTATTGCATGTACTGATGCATACACTTTGAAAGTACAGGCATCCAGGGCTGGCTTCCTGCTCACCCACCCCAAGCTGTCTCCAGAGGCCTTGTACACTCAATAAAAACTGAACTTTTCTAAGCACTTCTCATGCATGCAGGCATATAGCCAGCCAGTATCAAGTAGAGTGCCCTGGGGGTCAGTCCTGGGCTGGTTTTGTTCAATGTCTTAATCAATGACCTGGAAGTTGGCATAGAGTGCACCCTCAGCAAGTTTGCAGGGCTGCGGGGAGTAGTTAATATGCTGGGGGGGAGGAGGGCTAGGATTAAGAGAGACCTAGACAAATGGGAGGATTAGACCACAAGAAATCTGATGAGGTTTGGTAAGGACAAGTGCAAAGTCCCCTGGACCGAGACAGGCTGGGAACCAACTGGCTAAACAGCAGCTCTGCAGAAGAGGATCTGGGGGTTGCAGTGGACAATAAGCTCAATATGAGCTAGCAGTGTCCTTGTTGTGAAGAAGGCTAACAGCGTCCTGGGCTGTATTGTGAGCAGGTTGCAAGAAGTGATTTATTCCTCTCCATTCAGCACTGGTGAGGCCACATCTGGAGTCCTGTGTCCAGTTTTGGGCCCCCCACTGCAGAAAAGATGTGGACAAATTGAAGAGAGTCCAGTGGAGGGCAGCAAAAATGGTTAGAGGGCTGGGGGACATGACTTGTGAGAAGAAGCTGAAGGAACTGGGCTTATTGGGTCTGGAGAAGAGAAGTAGGGGAGGGAGACATAACAGCAAGCTTCAAGTACTTGAAGGGGGTTCAAAAGAGGATGGAGCTGAACTGTTCTCAGTTGAGGGAAGATGCATGAACAAAGAGCAATGGGCTCAGGCTGCAGCAAGGGAAGTTGAGGCTAGATATTAGGAAGAACTTCCTCACAAGGAGGGTAGTAAAGCACTGGAACAGGTCACCCAGAGAAGTTGTAGTCTCCATCCCTGGAGGTTTTTAAGACCTGTGTGGACAAAGCCTTGTCTGGGATGATGTAGCTGGGGCTGGTCCTGCTTTGAGCAGGGGGTTGGACTAGATGTGACCTCCTGAGGCCCTTTCCATCCCTAACTTTCTATGACTTCAAGAAAAGTGACCTTTATTTTGTTATACGTAGAGTGATTTGGAAGTGGGGTAATTGTATTGGAATAAAATGGCTTTTAATCATCACTAGAGCATTCACACAGGGACCTGTTCTAGCATAATGAGCTGACTCTGTCACGATTATAGTTATGCGGGCAAACTTTACCATGTAAACAAGCCTGTAGGATTGAGGAGTCTTGCAAAATTACACTTTCGTAGGTGTTAGGGTCAGAAGGGACCTCAATAGATCATTGAGTCCAACCCCCTGCATAGGCAGGAAAGAGTGGTGGGTTCAGATGACCCCAGCCAGATGCCCATCCAAACCCCTCTTAGACCCCCAGGGTAGGGGAGAGCACCACCTCCCTTGGGAGCCTGTTCCAGACCTTGGCCACTCTAACTGTGAAGAAGTAACTCCTAATGTCCAGTCTAAATCTGCTCTCTGCTAGCTTATGGCCATTATTTCTTGTGACCCCCAGGGCTGCCTTGGTGAGCAGAGCCTCACCAATTCCCTTCTTATCCAGGGTCAGTTGTTTGTGTGCATGTGATACTTCTTGATAAGTGAGGAAAATGTATGTTTGACACCCTGTGGATAAGAGAGGATGAACGAATTTGTTGGCTGAGCTGAAACATTTTCAATTAATTGCAAAAGAGGACAGAAATCAATACTGAATAAAAATCTTCATATTCTATATGCAGTCTACCTAATAGCTTGTAATTAAGCTTGCCTTGATTGTGCCTTGTTTCACTTGGCTGCGTAAACTGCTAACTTGTATAGGAATACAGTGGTATTCAAACCTTCAGATTGACCCTGGTTTGGAGAAGGGCTATTAAGACTTAGAAGTGTTAGACCCTTTCAGTTTTTGGGGGGGGTTTTGTTTTGCTTTTGATGGTTGAATTGCATTTTCTCAGGAAGGGGCTCTTACTTGGAGCTGCTTACACCTCCTTGATGTTAATTCCAAGTCTGCTGTGGAAGCAAGCAGTGGGCTTTTAGGAACTGTCTTTGTCCTTGGGGACAAGTCTTCATACATAACATAGGGAAAGTCACAAGTCTGATGCTTCCTGTTGCTAGATTAGGATCGCTTGTCAATGTTATTTGAAGAATCGTTCTCTCAGCCTGGCAATTTGTCGGCATTTTGCTGGGAACATAAAGTGCGTTCTTCTCTAGGGTATGGTTTTGAAATTAAACAATATAGTTTGTAGGGTCGGAAGGGACCTGAGCAGATCATCGAGTCCGACCCCTGCCACGGCAGGAAAGAGTACTGGGGTCAAACGACCCTGGCAAGATGTGCATCTAACCTCCTCTTAAACACCCCCAGGGTAGGGGCCAGCACCACTTCTCTTGGAAGCTGGTTCCAGACCCTAGCCGCCCTGACCGTGAAGTCGTGTCTCCTGATGTCTAGCCTAAATCTCCCCTCTGCCAGCTTGTGACCGCTATTCCTGGTCACTCCTGGCGGTGCTCGGGGGAACAGGGACTCCCCCAGTGCCTGCTGGTCCCCTCGGACTAGCTTGTAACAGGCCACCAGATCCCCCCTCAGCCTTCTCTTGTGGAGGCTGAGCAGGTTCAGGTCCCATTGCCTCTCCTCGTAGGGCCTGCCCTGCTGCCCCTGATCATGCGAGTGGCCTCCTCTGGACCCTCTCCGTGGTGCCCACATCCCTCCTGCAGTGCGGCGCCCAGACCTGGACGCAGTCCTCCAGCTGCGGCCTGACCAGTGCCGCATAGAGGGGGAGGATCACCTCCCTGGCCCTGCTCGAGATGAACTAATATTTGGTGATGGCTTTGTAGGCTTTTATCCTTCTCTTTCACTAGGGAGGATTTTTAACAAGGGACCTGGGGTGTATGCTGTAAGGCAGTGAGGACTAATTTCTTTGTCGCTTGATCTGAGCCTGCAAGAGGCTCTCTCCGCAAGTGCCACTCCGATCTCCTTCCTCTGCCTGATCTGCTGTTTTGCTTTCTTCTCCCTGCTGCGCGCTCCCTGCCCAATTCCCTGCTCTGCCTTCAGCTTCCTGCCCTATCTGCTGTCGTGCTGCCGGTCTCCTCTCCAGTCTGCCATATGCAGCACGCCAAGGATGGCTGTGCTGTTTGTGGCACTTGTGCCTCAGGCTGGCCACCCTTACTCTATCGAACTGGGAGCCGGTCCCTGGAGTGCTTACCCAGCAGCACCTAGTCCATTGTGGTTGTACGTTGAGAAGTACTTTATAATTTGGCTGAGCAAGATTGGAGGCCTTAGAAGTTTGCTGATGCAGCCGTTGTGGTTGTTATTGGAAGCAGGAGTCTGTATATTTGAATGGATGCCTGTCTGGATATACTGTTTTGTTCAGATGTGACATCCTGTTAAGACTTGGAACAAATAATTACTTTTCTTTCCCGCTCTTAACTGAGAAGCTGACCCTGCAAATCAAACTGGTGACGTGTAGCTGACCACAAGAACAAGTGGAATTTAAACCTTTTTGACTGGGTTCTGTTGAAACAAACACAATTTTATTCCCATACTGCACATGTTAAGTTTCTTTCTTCCCTTATGCATGTTTTGAATGATTTAATTACTCTATTTTAGAGTCAATGCTTTATTTTCATTAGAAGCCATGTGTTAGGTTTTAAATGGTTTGTCAGTTACATAATCGCACATGAAGATTGGGGGCTAAAACATTTAGACAAATTCTCATGAAGTTGCAAAGCACCTCCTCTTAACATCTGAATCCCAGAATAGTTTGTGCTGAGGTGTGATTCATCAAATCATTGATCAGCAGTGCTGAATCACTGAGCCCACTCTGGTAATGAAATTACATCAGACACAATTTTGGGCCAGTGCCTCAAAGATGGCAAAGCAATACATTTTTCTTCCTGTTTTACATTATTCATTTTAGAATACTACTTAAAATATGTTGCTACTTCCATATAGGAAGGACATGGTTGTGTGGTGCGCATGCTGGAGAACATGGCCCTGAGCCTAGATGATGATGTAACTGCAGAGATTCAGGGCCACACAAAGTGGTGTACTTCTTTCCCCCTCTGAAAGCTTTAATAATCAACTTAGTGCTCTTTCTCTCTGTGCTGTACAGGACAAATTTAGAAGCACTTCAGAAGAAGTTGGAGGAGTTGGAGTTGGATGAACAGCAACGCAAACGTCTTGAAGCTTTCCTTACCCAGAAGCAGAAAGTTGGGGAGTTGAAGGATGACGATTTTGAGAAGATCAGTGAGCTGGGAGCAGGAAATGGGGGTGTGGTCTTCAAAGTATCTCACAAACCTTCTGGCCTCATTATGGCAAGAAAGGTGAGAGCCTTGGGGACTGTAGGAAAAGGCTTTAACGATGCCTTTTCAAAGCTTTTTTTTAAATAAATATGTTGAATTAATTCAATTGAATTGCAACCCTTACACCCATCAAAAAGTGACAATGAGAATCTACTTTCAGGGCAATTGAAAATGCCTGCTAAAAACAGGAGAGGTTAAATTTCTTTACCTCCCACTTATCCAGCCTGCAGAGGTGGCATATATTCCTTGGGTTACCAGTGAAAGGCCAAGTAATCCATTCCAATTTTTTATCTTTCTGTATTTTTGAGGTGTATGTTGTATTTTACTTCTGGCCAAAATATTGTCTTCTGTGGCTAAATGCATAACAAGACCTCAGTATTAACACACAATACTTGTAACAAATTACAAAGCGTGTGTGTGTGTGTTGCGGGGGTTTAAGGATGGAAATATCTTGGGGCTGGAGGAGTAGTGAGAGGTTCTCCCCTAAACACATCCTCCACAGTCCTGTAGTATAGAAATGGGCCTACTTTTTGGTTTCTACTGCAGTATCAAGATCTGTACTGTAGGAGTGAAAAATGTTAATGGATCTGCTTTCTTCCCTCTGCTCCTTCAGTGCCTTGCAGAAAGAGCCCTTTCACTACACACTTGTCCTCCCATAAAGTTTTTCCGGCTGTGCAAGAAGATTGCCCTGAAGCTAAAGCAAAACAAAACCCATGACTTTGTGCCTTTTATCAGATATATCATTTAATAATTTGGTTTGTTAGCACCCTACTGAGACTACTTCAATACTTTGAGTGATGGCAGGATGGGGTGGCACCTTAGAGACCAGCTAGTGCAGGACAGCATAGGTTTTGTAAGCTACAGCCAACTTCATCGGATGTGATGAAACAGTAGATAGTTGCCTGTGAAAGCTTATGCCTCCCTAAACAAATTAGTCTCTAAGGTAATACCCAGTCCTGCCTTCTGCCTGACTTCAGGCTAACCTGGCTAACTATCTTAAGGTATGGTGGTGCTTCAGCAAGATGAGATGTCCAGGTGCATCATGGGAAATGCAGTCCCGTCAGGGACACGAGCCTACAGAGGATGGGGCACCAGACCTTCTTCAAATTCTGAATCCTGTGAAGTACCGTGGAATTTCCCAAGCTAAGCTTTTTACCTTTTGAGTGGAAATGTTACAAGTTTTTTGCTGAGAACTGAAAAAATATTTTTAATTTTTCCTTAGACAGTTTTGAAGAAAATACCACTTTTTCTTCCTGTGAACTTTGATAAAAAGGAGAATAATGCATGCTTTCTTATCGGCCGTCTTCAGTGATGACTCTCTTATTTGATGCTTTACTGTCAAATTTGTGTGAAACGGAGAGCTGGCTGTTTTTGAGTGGTGGGAGATAAAGTGTATAGATGGTGAAGGTCTCTTGCATGGGATTGTTCCCCCCTTCTCCCCCCTGCCCACGATGTGACACTTACAGGAAACTACAGCTCAGTATTTTTGTAATTTTGAAGTTTTAATTGACTTAATATCATGTAAGAGATGGTGTTTGTTTACTGAGCTACAGCTTTTCTTCAATGAACTCAGTAGGACTCTTATCCATAGACTTTTCCCCCAGATCTGCCCATTTATGAAAGAAAGAAACCCACCTTATTCTGCCTATAGGAAAGCCTAGTCTACTGAAGTAATAACTTTATAGTTTCCATTAAGATACGGATTCATGTGGTTAAATGATGGTTTTTAATGAAAATGCCTGAGGCTTAACTGGAGTTTGTTTTTTCACTGAACATGCTTGGGACATTGCTTTGCAAACATCTGGGCAGACATCTTTCTGCAGCTGCTTGTTAGTCAGTAGGCCTTGTGACAGTTTTATAGTTTCTAGGGTCGGAAAGGACCTGAGCAGAGCATCTAGTCCAACCCCCTGCCATGGCAGGAAAGAGTACTGGGGTCAAACGACCCCAGCACGATGTTCATCTAACCTCCTCTTAAACACCCCCAGGGTAGGAGCCTGCACCACTTCTCTTGGAAGCTGGTTCCAGACCCTAGCCGCCCTGACCGTGAAGTCGCGCCTCCTGACATCTAACCTATATTCCCTTTTAAATTTCCATGTTCCCTTTTAAATTTCAGTCGTGGACTATCTTCAGTCCAGATGGTCTTAAGTAGTTTTAAGTAGGCCCATCAACAGTAACTAAATAAAATACATAAATAATGCATCCAAGTAAAATGTTCTTACTGAAGAATTTCACAAAAAGATGAGAGCAAAATCCAAAGCATAAATACCAAACATCAGCTATCCTTTCATGCTGTAATTAATGGTTCTCTACAACTGCAGTTGTCAGAAAACAATGCGTAATTGGTTTTAATACTTTGATGTACTTGTCTTAACTACAATTTCATTTTTTTTTTATCAAAAGATCATTATTTCAGGTTGGAAAACTTAACTTGCTTTTCTTTTAACATGGACTCTCTTTTTTTGATTGTTTTTAAATTGAGGAGAAAATGCCTCCAGCATACTGCCAACAAAGTGGTGATTATTCTTTGTGGATCTAGAACAGAGGTGCTCGGTTCTGGATGATGTGAACACGTGTGAGCAGTCAGTATTAGTGAGATCTACAGGAACATACACCATCCGTCCCGAGTGAATTGTGACAAAGTTGGATAAAAATATAGAAAGAAAAAAGTTTGCTCATTTGAACAAATGTATGAACCTTAAAGCAGCTTAACTTTACATGCCTTCAGTAAAATAATGAAGACGGACTTAATTATTAAAAACATTGTATCCTAATTGTTCAATTTCTAGTGGGCTGGTGTTCACATAGCAAGACAACATTTTGCAGCTGGCACTCTAATAGAGAATTAGCAACAAGGTGAGCATAGAGATCAAACTATTCTTGGAGGCTTTCCATTCATATAATGGTTGAGACATTGGCAATAGTGATATATGCAGATCTTGTGGTGTTTTGTGTGTATTTCAAAATTATATTTTTTGTCTTGATTGTAAAGGCCATTGCCACTGAAGAAGAAAAAAATGTTTTATTTTACAGTTAATTCACCTAGAAATCAAACCAGCTATTCGGAACCAAATCATTCGTGAGCTGCAAGTTCTGCATGAATGTAACTCTCCGTATATAGTGGGCTTCTATGGAGCTTTTTACAGTGATGGAGAAATCAGCATTTGCATGGAACACATGGTAGGTACACAAACGTACGTGTTAATACAGAATCCAGCTGACACTTTTTTTTTTTCCCTGCCTTTGCTAATGGAATTCCTGTTCTTTTTTTCTTGTGCACTTTTTTGCCCCCTTCTTCTCTGGGGACTGTTCCTCTGTATCTTAGAGGCCAATAAACTCCTATTCTCCCCATCTGTAGTCCGTAAATGTATGTTGTCAGTACCATTTTTATTGCTAGCCAACATGTAATTTAACTATTTGGAGGAATTGCTCTTAAGCAGTATGTCATACTTTGACTTTATCTGCCATAGGAAAAAATAAGTTTCCTTACAGCTGCAGCTATATTGGGTGCATCCACATCAGTAGTAACCTTCATATGAGCACTGCTGTAAAAAGGGCACAGATGTCTTACTGTGTGAACACCACCTATTCTGAGATGGTTTTCTTGGTACCGTGTTAAAAACATCTGAGCCCTGACCCCAATGGTGGGTTTTAGCTGTAGACACCCTCCTTCTTTCACCTTATTTGAAATTCTAGAAAAAACACAGAAATTAAAGAAGTGTGTGTGTGTGTAAAAAAAAAAAAAAAAAAAAAAAAAAAAAAAAAAAAAACCTGGCAAAACTGGAAGGATATTATGCAACTGTGTTTATTTTTTATTTTTTTTGTTAAAGCAGCATTATTTTTAACTGATCATTTTAATAGAAAAGTACACATTATGCTTGACATCTGGCAGCATTTATCTAGCCATATGGAACCCAGTGATTAGAGCAATTTTTTTGTGATTAAAGGTCAGACAAAACCCTCCCTTTCTTTTCAGGTAGAGGAAACTTTGAAACATTTAAAATATATCACATCTGTGCAATAACTCCTTTTTTTTTTTTTTTTCCCCTCACAAAATTATGTATATGAAAAGAAGTCACCTTCATTTTTTGTGGATATTGTATGTGATTTTTATTTTAACAATGTGAAAGGAAATCTTTAGGGAAAAATCGGTAGCTATGTTGGTGCAAATGATGATGATAGACTATATATTTGATACAAACAATATGATGCTCTCAAATAATAGATATACTTGGGGACTTTAAAAAGGCGACTTTCCTTAAGCTAGAAATGATTGAGTAAAACTGAGAGGGGGAAATATTTAAAGATGTGAATGATAATTAAGCATATGGTTTAGGAATGCTTTGTTAGATGCCTAAAATTACTGTGCCTTTCTTCAAAACCATCCTGGATAAGAGCAGTTTGTCTGGGAGGGAGCAGGAAGGGAGGATTGGTTTTTGATTTGTTACCAAATACATATACAAATGGAAACATGAAAAATCTGATAGCAGTGAGTTTCAAACATTGTTAGAAAATACAGAAAATGAATTGGGGAAATAGGAAAAGTATCAGTAAAAAATATATGGTCAGTAGTGTTAAAGATTAAAATAAATTATTTAAATATATTGGGAACACAGTCCTGCCAGTCATGTAGTTTTGACAGTAAACCAGGATGATAAAACGCAATCATAATGCAGAAAATAAAAATGTAATTAATAAATATTCCTGCCTTCTAGCTGTTAAGAATCAGGATGGTGTGTATACTTACCATTACATGAATCTATTTATATTACTTCTTTCCAAGCAGGGTAGGAAGGAACCACACCTCAGGAGCTTTCTGAACTAGTCGTGTTAATTTTTAACTAATCCCGGTCACTGAGCAGGTCCCAGAGGACTAGAAAGTATCTAATGTTGTAGGCTTGTTAGGCAAATGCTGATCATCAGCAAAGTCATGGCAAGGCCAATATGGGGTGGGGGATGCAGGCAGTAAAGAATTAAAGGATCTCAGCATAAATGGTCATAACTGCAGGTTACATTAGAAGTATAAACAGCGACTGAAGTATAAACAGCAACTGAACATTTCCCAGTGCTGGGTTAAAATAGCAGAAAAACAGTCACAAGTTGGGTCATGATTTGAGGAAAGCCACAACAGTAAAATTGTCAAGTCTTTGGATATTGCTTTTAATTTAAGAAAGTTCTTTTTACCTCGTACTTTTGTTATATAGTTTCTGTTCGTGAACATTGGCACAAGGTTACTGTTGTATTAAATTATAATCAGCTGCTAAAAATAAATACCATTTGCAAAGTTTTTCTTCTCAAGCTCTTAGCAACAGGGGTATATATCTGAATTCTGTGCATGTGTCTAACTGGCTTAACAGTGGTAAGATTAATAACCCTGTCTGTTAAGCAACTCTGTTTTAAATATATATTACTTTTTGTTCGAGCCAGTTGTAAGTCTTGGAAGCCAAATGTCCCCTTCTCCCCATTTGGTGGTGTGACTGACATACCGGTATCCTCACATCCAGGGCATTTTACAGGATTAGGTTATGGGTAGGACCAGTGAGAGCCAAAGTGCTGTTGCATAAGGTAGGGCAGGTTGGCTCCTTTTAGAGACTAGCTGGTTCAGAGAGGCATAAGCTTTCATAGGTAACAGCCTACTTCATCAGATTTCAACAGACAGCATGAACCAGTCAGATAGCGTAAGTTTTGTGTATGAAAGCTCATGCCTCTCTAAACCAGCTAGTGTAAGGTGCCACCCTGACCTACCTTCCACCTGCCTTCAGACTTCTATATGGCTTGCCGCCGCTATGACTATGTGCTGATTGGCACTGTTATATAGGATACTTGTCTGTCGGACCAGGGTACTATATTTTACCTCGGTGATTGATTGTAAGGACTTGTGCTGCCCTTACCTCGGCTTTTGCAGCTCACAAAATACAAATGTATCCTGCCCGTATTGAGGACAGGCAGTTAACAGGTATCTGAATATGACTCAGGAAGCGAACGGCATGCCCAGTGTTTAGTTAGTGACTAATCAGACAATCCTCCAGAACAAGAATTGGCCAAGGTGTTGTGGTTAGTACAGGATCAGAGGACTGGTCAAGTTAGTGGCTCAATGGTTCACCCAAGAAGATATGGTTATTAAAGACTTTTAATTGTGCATAGCTTCACTTCTTTCAGAAATACACCACTGCAGTATAAAGCAATGGGAAACAGTATATTCTTTGCAAAGAGATGTCCTTCCTGAAAAAAGACTCCTGTGTAAAGTGTTTGGATAGATTTGGTTTAACATTTTAATATGGAAATGTTTATTATTAGGATGGTGGATCCTTGGATCAAGTGCTGAAAAAAGCAGGAAGAATTCCCGAGCAGATTTTGGGCAAAGTTAGCATTGCTGTAAGTAGAATTGTAATTTCCTCTGGAAAGTGGGTCTATATTATTCTATAATAATGCTAGAATAATGCCAAATCCAGAAGGCAAAAGGAACTGGGTTGGATGTTTACGGAGTGGCAAATAATAGATGTTCTTGCATATATGTCATTACTTTGTACCCAAGAGCATTTAATGGATTTTGCATGTTCCATTTGGGTGTTTCCTTTTGATTTTCCGCTGCTTAGATGCCTGAATTAACTTAGTTATGAAAATCTTTTGATTGTAATTGTTTTAAATATCTGTGTTGCTGTAGGCCATGTCCGTGAAATGTCTGGAAGGGGGTTTTTTGATGCTATCTTTTACTGCAAGTGGGAATGTAAATTTGAGAGCATTGCCTAATTGCTTTCTCTCTGGATTTCTACCGTGAACTTCTGAGTATAGATGCCGCTTCTGGAATCCTTGTGGAGAAGAAACTCCGTTTTTCATTTCTTCTGGTTTCGAAACTCTGACATTTTTCAATTTACTTGCTTCTAGGTAATAAAAGGTCTCACATATTTGAGGGAAAAACATAAGATAATGCATAGAGGTAAGAGGATGCTTTATTCCTGGTTTCTTTTTTTCTTACATTTTAACTTAATTAGAATTGATATTTTTTCCTGCATTGGGTCTTTTTCACCCCTGCCCCCCCTTTTTTTGGGTCTTGTACATTTTTCCCTGATCCCCTTTTTATAACCATTAATCTTGGTTGCTCTTGCAATTTCTATGGGCTTGTTTTTACTGCACAGTTAAGCAGAGCTCTCCACTGCAGGCTTAGCCCAAGCCCTTTGCCATCCACATGTACAAGTCACTTAACAGAGTTTTATGATGCTTTATGGCTGTCCGATCTTAACACCTGGGGTATTAGTTAAAGAATGGGCTCCACGTTTAACTCTGACAGGAACCTGCCTGCTTTGCAATGAAGGCAGATTGAATTGCTTACTTCTTAATAGTCCTCCAGTTTGTTCCCATAATCCCCCTCCTGAAGGACAGACTAAGCCATGATACAAAAGAAGTCTAGATTGGCTCAGCACAAAAAACTATGGGGTATGTTCCCAGAGGCATGGGAGCAAGTGTGGAAACAGTGAAGAGACTGGGTATGGACGCATGTTATGTTTGAACTGTGTTCCCAACAGTCACTGATTGGGAACTGGTTTCTAGCTGTACAGTGCATTGTAACTTGATTTTTCCAGGTACACCGTTTTTTGTTTTTTTTTTTGTTTTGTTTTTTTGATGCTGCCCATGGGTGATGCTTGCTGAGAACCACTGCCCAGTGCACTGGTTATGGCGAGTTTCCTTCAAACAGCAGCATTTCAGTCCACTTTAAACTTTCATACCAAGCTTTTCTGTCTACTTCAGGTTTAAACACAGTCATTGGGGTAGAGCTTTGCAGAGAGGATGCTTGCATTTGGGCTAGGCTAACCTGGGCCCCCTGCCTGATTTCTCTCACCTGACCAAACTCCACAGTGAAGATGTATTCTGCTCCATCAGTGGTCCCCATCTCAAGGTTTGCAGGCAACGTTGTTGTCCATGAGATCGTTTAACAGTCCATGCAGACCCAGGAAGTTTAGTGAGTTTTAACGAGCAGAACCTATGCGGGCAGCGTCGCAATGCTTGCTGAGGACTGCTGCCCAATGTGCTAGCTGTGGCACGTTTCTTTGAAATAGCAGCATTTCTCACAAGAAAGGTCTCAGTCTGGGACAAAGGTTTGCACATGGCTTGTGTTTCCTAGTTGTTGGTTAGGGAATTGCGTGAGAAATGCAGAAGCCGTTTAACGTGAGATACCTGTGAGGTGGGTTTTTGTGGTGCTGCTATCTTTGCGCTCTCTTGCTTCGTGCGGAGAACTGTTAAAACACATTTTGAAATGGTAGCTGTGACTTGTTTAATTGTTATGGCTGCTCCTCTGGTAGCAGCAGGTCTATTAGCTGTCTTGGCTAAAAGCTTTGAAGTAGTTCAAGGTACAAAATTCTGACTATAATTCCATTAAATTTCCATTATTACCACTAAGGCTACAATTTCTTCTTAAATTAAAAGTTGCAGGATTTTAGCAGCTATTTCAGACATTCACATGCTCCTTATTACTATGCAGAAGTATGGTGCTTTTACACTTCTTACCTAGTTTAAGTGTGGTTTTCTTTTCTCTTCTCTCTTAACAGCATGGTTTACTGTCAGATTGTAAGAAAAGAAAGAAGGAGCAGCAACACCTTTATAGATTTGTACAAACTCAAGCCTTTAGCTAGACTTTGCTGTGGGGTAAATACCTACTCAGGCCTCCCTTTTTGTGTGTGCATCTGTTACCTTTTATCCTTTTTAAATCTAGCCATTTTATTTATCTTCTGAATAGCCTACAAAATCAGCAGTGGGATTTGATGAGGGAAAAGGAGAACTTTCAGTCATTCCTAATATTGACTAGGGAGAATGTTCTCTCTGAGTGAGTGGTCTAGCTTAATGCAGCGATCACAAAATATTTATTAAACCATTACAAACAGTCCTGACTTCAGCAACTCTTGTATCATTTAGGACTCCGCAGCCATTCAGCTTTAAAATAGTTTATTCATCAGACAAGTCACCCGATATGTGATTGAGTCTGAGGTTGTTAAACAGACCAGGAAGGATTCACAGGAATGCAGAGGCATGATAGTGTCAAGAATTGCTTCCGACATGCTAAAATATATACTGTGCTATTGCATGTTGTTCTTTGGTCTTCCTAATAATCATACCTATGTCTTCACTGAAGAACCACAGGAAGGTGGCTTCATATGGATTTCTGCCTGTAACAGATTTTTCTGTTTTTTAAAGAGACCATCTTTTCTGGAGCAGACCAACGATATGGTAACTGCATACCCGCTGTCTTATTCAACCATAGTATAACTCCTTGGAAGTCAGTGCAGTTGCATCCTCTTATACCAGTGCTAAATTTAAACCTCAAATATACAACCAATAATTTGGGTTTTTCTTTTTTCTCTCTCTGATGGGGCTAACTTTTTTTGGGAAGACAATTTTTTAAGGTTTGTTTTGCTTTTTGGTTTTGTTTGGCCACATTTTGATTTAGTTGTTGTAAAAAGAATAATCCAGCCATGCCTCTGATGGCGATCCTTTTAGATCTTATAAATATACACAGCTTGAGAAACCAAGAACTGCTTTGATATTAGTGGTTCTGTAGGTAACTTTTTGTTTGAGCTGAATCCAGGCTGAGCTATGGTAGTTGGCCTCTACACTGATGGAGGTATCAAGCAACACTTTCAGAAGGGTTTGGGAGATCCTTCTGGAAAGGAGAACTGTCTTTAAGTGGGCCATTCGGTGTTTAAATTTTCTGTTCCATCTCAAGCCGCTACACTGAACTTGTTCAAGTTTCTCTTGCAGCAGGATGGAGTCTCATTTGCAATGTCTTATAGAGTCTCTGTGCTACCAGTGTCACATAATGAGTGTCAGCTTTCACTGCTGGCTGCTAAATACCAAGCTCAGTAGCAGAAGGGCAGTTTTAATGGAGAAACTTGATTTAAAAAAAAAAATCACAGCTAGTACATGGTGGGAATTGTATCTTGCCACGTAAGCTTTGTGAATGCTGTATAGAACAGAAAATAGGCTCCTGAGTATTGCTACTGGCATCGGGATCCTTTGGATCAGGCCTCAGACAGCTTTCTTTGTTGGGCTGACTGAACAGTTTCTGAACAGAACTTGTGTATTAAAGAAAATGCTAAGAGTGGGTATGTGAACAAGTTACTGGGAGGCAAGTGGGGTATGAACTTGCCCTTCCGTTCTCCGGTGGCGTGAGCCCCTCCACCACCCCGCTGAGGGGAACTCAGATGCCTCACAGTGACCGTGTCTACACAAGATATTTACTGCACAGCAGACTAATCTACTGCACAGTGTAGGGTGTGCTTGCTGCACAGTCAGTTTATTACCTGCATATGCAGGTAGTAAATTTACTGCGTAGTAAAGCCAAGTAGTATTAATTGTACATGTAGGCGCGCACAGTAATACTTTGAATATCGGTGTTCTTAATGATTTCTCTGCTTGTCACGTGACCAGCAGAATCCGACACGGCAAGCTGTGCTCACGCTTGGCGACGTGAGCAGAGTCTATCTGTAATGGTAGGTAACAGCTCCCCAAACTTAAATAAAGGAGGAGCCTAACAGCATCCAGATGGGCATCTATCTATGTGTCCTTCCTCCCATAGTGGGGAACGAAGCTGTCAAATCGTAAGGGAAAGCAAAACCCAAAGAGTCTAGCAGAGTACACTGGTGTGTTCATATTGCATGGGGGGGGAGACAATTAAGGTGTCCTGGGAGAGTGTGGCCTTATTCCACATGTTTCTTGTTTTGACTGTGGCTGATCAGTTTTGTGGGCAGAGCTTGAAAATGTCACTGCCTTTGTTCCCCAGCCTGAACCCCGGTGTACATATCGCATGGAACAAGGAGCATCCCATAATGCGCGGAGGGTGAAAGTCCTTTGGTTCCATTCAAATACCAGAAACCTGGTAAAAGATGTTGGGCAGAACTGAAGGCAGTGATATTGTTCTGTTCTGAAAACTCTGCAGCACTAAATCCTACTTTGTCTATATTCAGCTTACCTGTAGCATCAGCTGTCCCATGTGGTGGGATTATGGCCTGGAAGAGCTGGCTTCACAATGCAGAAATCGGATAAATGCTAGTGGGGAACTCTCCATCTGATCTAGGTGCTCCTTCAAGCTAATGAGTGCAGCACAGCAAAACGACTTTCTCCAAGTACACGGGGCCAGCACATGTTCATTCTTAACAGTTTACTCATTACCAGCCTCATACCATTTGCTCCAGTCAGCTGACCGGAGGGATACAAAGTGTGTTTGAGTTTAGCCTGGATACGCTGTGCTCTTACAGGGTCAGGAGTGGATTTAGTTTTTATATCTTACACTCTCTGTAGAGAAATTGTAGTGACATTGGATGTTAGGCAGAACCAAGTGTTTCAAATGATTTTATAAAATAGTGTCACACTTGGAGGTAATGCTGCAAGCCTGTGGTAACAATGGGAAGAGAATTTGTCATATGCTTGTATCAAGAAGTGAAATTTGAGGTCCACTTAAATCCAAACTTCCTGGTTTCCTACCTTATACTGTGTTAGTGTAATGCACCCAGGGTGCATAGATCAGTGGTCAGAAACCTTTTCTGACTGGACTGGAATGGTCCACCGTAGGTGAGTGCTAGGACCTGACCCCAGCCAGCACTTCTCCCTGCGGTGACTTTTGAAGAAAGCCTACAGTTGAAGCCCTCTGCCTCCCAGACCATCCAGTCTGTGGGGTGTATCCAGCCCACAGGCCATATGCCCTCTGTCATAGATTTTGTGCTATCATACCCATAAGCTCATAATGGAGTAGCTTTTTGCTTTGGAGAACTCCAGCTCAGTCTCCCATATATAAGCAAGCTACTGATTCTATGTCCCGCTGCTGTGTAGCATTGTCTTACAGGAATTTACTGATGGTCAGAAATAAATATCAGGTAAATTTTGCACTGGTTATGGGAAAAGGCATTTAAAGTTGCCAACCAATGCAGCTTGCTAAAAATGCTTTTATCTGAATGCTGAAGACCTGGCTTAATGCAGCATAAGTGCTCCTGAGTTGTTGTAAACCTACCAAATAATGTCTGGTGGTACAATGTCTTATGGAACAGGATCTGGGAAACCTGGATTGAATATATAAATAAATCTCCTCCACTTTGCTGACCACTGCCTTTGACAGGACAGTGTCTTGCAGTGGCAGGCCAGAATGGCCCAGAGGGGTTCCAAGGTGGGCTAGCCCCAGGCCCCAGCTGCCACCAGTACTGCTGCTTCTCCCTACTGGCAGTTTTGTCACCTATGAAAGATCCTTGCCACCCAGCCACAGCATTCAGCAAGGCAAGGTCCTTGCTGCACCCCAGTTCTGCAAGCCAGATCTATTGGCTTCCTGGGCTGGACCTGGCCCATAGGACCTAAATTGCCAACTACTGGCTTAAAGCAGAGTACTTCACCCATCTTTAAGCTAAAGGCATTTACTTACTCCGTGGGCAGAGCTACACATTGCCGTACTTCAGTACTTCCAAAAGGAGTACAGACACCTGCTTTTGTAAGTATTAAAGCATGGCACAGTAACCAGCACATGGCTAGTTTTCGCTGATACTTCGTGTGGCGCATGGTTAGTTTTTGTCACTGCTTCACAAAGTAGCTGCCAATTGCATGTAGACTCGCGTGATTGCTATGCTGCCGTAGTGCATCCTATGGCAACCTAGCATATCGCTTCAGTGACGTAGGGTGTGTAGATGCACCCTGTGTGGACATTTTTCTTTCTTTTTTTTTTTTTTCCCTTCAGGCTTTCCTAATTGGACTTTTGCAGAGAACTCCTAGTGTCTATGGCCTTGGAGCTAGGGTGCTGCTTAATGAGAATCTAAATTAAATGGCTTGGGAGAGCTAAGGCCAGCTCTATGCTGCAAGCACCTTAGCAGGATGGGAATGTTACTGTTCTAGGCTGTATTAATAAAGTGCTCTCAGTGCAGCTAGCTTATCCTGGTAAAGTTGTGGTTTTCCAGCCCTCCCGTATCTGCACCAAGTGAAAGAAGCAGTAGTGGCTCAACCGGTAACATTTCTTCATATAGAGCAAGTTTTGCATGTCAAAAATTCTTGCCAATTCTAATTGGACCCCCCCCCACATAGACAATTTTATATTGAGCTGTCATGAATTTCACACAATCCTTTCCTTTTTGTTTTTGCTTTTTTTCTAACTGTTTTCTGCAGGGTCAGGAAACAGGCCAACAAACGAACAAATAACATCCTGCTTCTATTAACCTCTCATTTAAAAACAAAGTATTGGAGTGATTTAGCAATTTATTTTCAGGTATAATGAAAACCAGAATCTATAGAATGGGCCTAAATTCTGTATCTGTATCCTTTCAGTTTAACCAGGTTGTTTCTTGAATGATAGTGTATCATCAGTATGTTACTTTGGACATTGAGGAGAGTTAGGGCATAATTACATAATAGGTATTGATGGATACTTTGAAAGTGAAAGCCGTACAGCACTGCCTATTTTTATTAACATAATTGACTGCAGCTGCTGATGGCCAGTGTAAAAACTGCAGTGTAATTGTTAGGCAGTAAAGTAGGAGTATGATAACAGCACAGGAAGAGAAACTGCAGTGTGTGTCCCCCCCCCCCCAATAAATAAATAAAAAAGAGTAGCTTCTTAATAATAGAGTGCCTCTGAAATCTAGCACTAGGGCATCTGATATGTATAAGGCTTTCCTGAGACTTATCACAGCAGGACTCTGTCTAACAGGCACTATTGTTATACAGATGCATAGTGCTAATCCTGATCTGGAGGAAGGGAATGAAGTGGGGGTGGTGTTTTTGCCGTTTCATTTAGGTTGGTCAAAGGTAGTGAAGAACCACGGGGCACCCAAATGGAGCTAGGTAAGTGAAGCACATGAGGCTCAGCTTAAACTAGTGAGGTGCAGAAATGAATCCTGAACTAGGTGTGAGCTCTAAAGAAAAATGTTAAACATTGTTCCAGGCAGTTCTCTGAAGAAGTCATTAGGGTGTATTAAGAAGGGAATGGAAAATGTTAAGCCTTCATGGATTGTTAGCTCACCTAGACTAATGTGTTTTTGAATCTGATTCTTCTCTTGAAAAAAGGATATAGTAGAGATGGAAAAACTTGAGAGAGGGAGAGAATTAAATTGATTGGACCTAAGGCAGATTACTTGCTGGGAGTTTACCTAAAAGGACTACATTTATTCGGAAAGGTGATGCGATTAAGGGCAAGAGAAACGATGAGTGGTACAGCTCAACCTCTGGCCTGTGGGCTGCTTACAGCACATAGGGCCATGTCCTCTAACCCACGGGGGGGGGCGGGGAAGGAATAGTGGCAGCATTTAATTGTTTTCTGGGAGCAATTAATGCTACCACTGCTCCGCCACAGGCTGGCTGTGGTGCGCAGGAGTGCCAGGTTGCACCCACAGACGGACCCTGTGCAGGGATAGCCCATGGAGTGAGCACGCCCGTGGGATCTGGCCCCAGGGCTGGGAGGTTGAGTACTGCTGGTGTAGATCACGCCAGCTGTTGATCTGTTTCCTTTTAGAAATGGAAAACAGTTACCTTAACAAGATATCCCACATCTTCTCACTACTGGTCTATGCATCTTCTTGAATTGGGTGTAACCTTTTATGGATAGGACCGTGTTTCAGGGGGTGCTCTGTTGGAATCGGCTTTGAGGTAACCCTGCTTGTGATGCGAATGGGTGCCAGACTTCGCAGTCGGCATGTTGCTAGCTGCCTGGAATATGTTTTGGAGTTATGGACATTTTAAAATTAGATGTGGAAGAAAATGCGCATGGGGTTGGAGGTTTCTCCAGTGGCTTATGAAAATGAAAAGTGATGCTGTATTAATAGACCAGAAAAAGATCACTATAGGCACTCCATACACATTGCATTTGCCCAGCTTGAGTTGGTAGTCTGTTTCTTGAAAATTACTCTTGGTTTTTATTAGCTTGGTTCTTTACAGATATTTCCAGTGGTCTGTCATCTAAGTCCTTCCCGTTTGCTTAAGGCACAGAGTATCTTGCATTTTTTTTATAATGAAATATATTTAAAAAAAAAAAGAAGGAAAAAAGCCCATATTTTTCCCTGCCATTTTTTAAGGAATGCATTGATCTGAGTCATGAGACTGTAACAAGGGACAGTCAGCGTGGCCAGGATTGCAGTAGGAATTCCACATGTAGGATTTCTGAGAGGCGGAGTGGATGACTCTGAACCAATATATAGCCATTTTCTAAATTAATCTGTGACATTATTTTGCAATTATGGCTGCCTGCTTGATAAACCTGGGAATGCATGGGTAAGGACACTAGACAAGTAGTCAGTTATACTGAGAAACTTCTTACACCCACAACAAAATATTAAAAGAAGTGTTCCCAGTACTTCAGCATTCTCAGCTAGTCAGTTATTAGTTGCTTAGTTACCAATGACCCTCATGAGTTTCTATTTAGGGAAATAGTGCTGCATGTAAAACCTTTAAAAAACCAAAGGAACAAAAACCAAACAAACAACAACCCCAAAACTACTTTGTGAGGTCTGTGGACAGGCCCTCTAACTATTTTAAGTGCAGTGTTTTAATAGTAAAATTGTTTTTATTTTAAATAATCCATTTACACAGCTGGTATGTAACTGCTAAGAGATAATAAATAAAGATTTTCACTTCCTTACAGTGACTTGATTTGGGTTGATATGGCCCATAGCAGCACTTAATTTATTGGGCTTAGTAAACTAAAATGTGTGGATCCTGACTTGAATATTTCTAGGCAAAAAGTGTGGTATAATTGGAGTGGTTTAAAAGTATGTGTCAGTGAATCTGAAACTAGAATGATCAAGTCCTTGCAAGAAGTTTGTAGATGCCAACAAGCGAATATTCAAAACCCTGAAAATTGGGTGATGTTTAAATTTAGAACAAACCTTGATGTGTGCCTGCATTTACAAGAGAGCATTCAAAAGTTTCTTCTCGTTCATGTATCTGTGAAAAGAACCCATGGAATAGTCCTGGACCAGGGATTGTGTCTACCCGAATCCTCCCAAGGAAAGAAATCAAACCAGATAAAGAGTTCAAGTTAAAAGAAAACGAAGGGAGATGCATGGTAACTCTCACCATTCATGTTACTTTCATTGTCAATTATTCCCATTTTATATATCCATTCATTTTTTTCCAGATGTTAAACCATCTAACATTTTGGTAAACTCTAGAGGTGAAATCAAGCTTTGTGATTTTGGTGTCAGTGGACAACTGATAGATTCTATGGCAAACTCGTTTGTTGGCACGCGCTCCTACATGTCTGTAAGTACGGATCTTTTAGCTTTGGGTTTACTATGTGTTGTGGTACAAGTTTCCACTGAGGAAACAGGGAACAACTACTCTCATCGGCAGCATTATTCATGGGTATTACTAAGGCTCTTCTTACATCACCAAAATATTAAAGCATCATATCAAAGTGCAAAGCTGTATTTTATGTTGCAATACAACATTGCCAAAGAGATGCTGATGTATCTGTATTGTGAAATCCATTGGCTAATGCATTTGGGTCGTGTGCACATGTCTCCAAAAGAAGGTGTTTTTTGAAGTTTGTCCTCCTTACAGAAGTCCACTTGTCTTCCACCTCATCCTGGCCATTGCTATAGTTGCTAGTATAGATGAGATGCTGCCTAGGCTACCACTCCAATCGCTGTTACTCTTGGGGTAGCTAACAGCTGCAACAACAGTGGGAAGTTCGGGGACTAGAGATGGGAAAGGAGAAGCTAATGAACATGGTGCTGTAGTGGCTGGTGTGGGACTAGTGAGTATTCTCTTCTGGAAACTCATTTGTAGGGCTAAAGTGTTAGTTAAGGAAGCCCTGTACTATGTGAGAGGGGAGTCACTGTATGCCTCTTACTCTAATGTATTTTGTCAGTTCCGTGGAAACTATTAACTCATGAAACCAGGGCTCCTGGGCGTTTCTTCTGTAGTGCTGAAATCTGAGAAAGGGCTTTTAAAAAGCAGGGGAAGGATAGTATGCTCTTACTTCTGCTCAGAATGGATCTTGCTCTTCCACCCACCGGGCGCTACCTTCTTAGCTTGTCATCTGAGACAGGTGTCAGCCGAGCACTGTTTCAGCGCGGAGCCTGGTGGAGGCTGTTGCGTTTTGTCACAGCTCCACCACTTCTGCTCCTAACTGTGTGGCTGGCATTTTTTTCCCCTTCCTAGCAGGAGGAACTCAACAGAGGAAAAATAGCAAATAGCTTCTTTCCCGCTGATGTGTCACATCCATGGGTTTTAACATTTAGCCCAGTTCCCAGGGACCTTTTCCTTTTCCTTTTTTTTTTCTTGTCCTCCTCTCCTGCCCCCCCTCCACGCTGCCCCCCAAAGACCAAATCAGGATTGTGATGTCCCTTATTCCTTATTATGGTATTTAAGCCTAATCCTTTTGCAAGCAGTTACTGGTTTGCATAGCGTCTATCTCCTTTAGCATGTTTTCAACCCGGGGTGAAGGTTTCTCTGGACTATGTAATCTTGCAGACAAGATGACATAGTGATGTCTCATTCTATACATTCATGGAGCTTACATGGGGACACTTTCTTTTTTGCAGTTCTGTCAGCACTAATGCCATGTAGGTCATTTTGATGGCAAACGTTGCATTGTCTGGTATTATTCACTCACTGTTGGTTTTTCCTCTAATCTAGTAAACTACAGTGTGTGTGTGTGTGTGTGTGTCTCTCTCTCTGTGATTCCTAGAAATCTAGTAAGTTGTCAAAAGGACTATGCCTGTAATGCAGGAGGAACAACTGGGAAGATGTGTGTGGCCTAATTAAATAATAAATGGTTGGTAAATAAAAGGCCAATTTACCAGTGTTGCAGTGATGACATAGTTTCATGATTCTAGCCACTCTTACATCCCATGGGAATTTGAGACTAAACTTATTTTGAATGTTCAGTCAAGTCTTTCCACCCTCTGGACGGCTCCAGGTTCAATGCAGAGCCAAAGGAAATGGATAGTAACTTTTATTTTTGAGAGAGCCCTGCACAATGTGTGTATGGGAACTGTGTGAACTAATGCATTCAAACTGCAAGGCAGAGGAGTGGTGTTTTGCTTGTTTTTTTTCCTCCAACCTTTCAAAGGGTGATTTAACTTGCACAATCTAAAAAGGCTAGTATAGAAGCTAAACGAGAGAGTTGGATTTTTTTTTTTTTTTTTTGCCAACTGCATATTCGAGTCTTATGCACTGAGCAGGAGTTCAGATTAGGACATCCTTGGATATCTTGAAAATGCCTCTAAGTTTTTGGGATGGCCAGATATGGGTCCCCCTATTGTAATTGATATTTTTCTCTTGTATCCAATTCCATTTCTGAAAGTGAAACTGAAACTATATTTTTAACAGAGCTGTTACATCTATTAAAGAAGCCCCGACATGTTTGCTTACTACTTCCTCAAAGACTAGGTTGGCAGAAAAGTGCATACAACATAACCTGGACTATTATCTCCTTAACGATTTTTTTGTTATTATTAACGCTTTCTGCTCAAGTCTTAAACATAAGGCAGTACCGTTATGTTTACATCTCTTGAACCTGTAACACTTGAGTGCTATTGAACTCTGGTAGAACAAATATGCTTATTCCACTTGGAAGATTTAAAAATAGTTTTCTACGTTTTTTACCTTGTACAAGCAGAATGTATGTTTGAGTAAGACCCTGCCACTTCTGAAGAATGTTTTAATACGTGAAATCAATATACTTCACAAAGAATAAATATTTCAGTAAAAATCTTATCAATACATAAAAAATATTTATTATACATGAGTAAACTTTAGTGTTAGATAAGTATTTGCTTTCACTTCTTATTAAAAGAAGCATGCTTAACTAATTTAAAGTTTATTTTTGTTTTTAAAAGAATCATTTTTGGAATGGTGTTTTAATACATTTAACTAAATTGTAACAATTTACCCATTTGGTTAAAATATAGTTGCTGTGGTCCATGTATCACCATGTCCTCGGTCACTTTGCATAACTAGCAATGTATTAATTTGCGGTACAGTAAATTAGCATATTCAGGCTTCAGTTTCATTGCCATGGGGCCTGTTAGCCCTGCAAAGGGTTTCTAGGCAGCTTCATCCTCTGCCTTGTTTCTGTCCAGAGCACAAACAATCTGGCACTGGTATTTCCCAGGGCACATGGAAACTGTTGGCCTTTGAACAGCGCCTACAGTATTTGGAAATGGAGCTTGAATTTAAGGTTTCCCAAAATGCATTGCTGCACAGGTGTCTCTCCTCTTCTCTTGGAACAAACAAAAACAACATTTTAAGCAAAAACAAGTAAAGTCTTGATCACTCAAATGACAAGGAAGCCAGCGGCAAATTTAGTTGCAATATTTAGGTGGTAGCCAAAAACTAGTGTTATATAACGAGAGAGAGAACATTTGGTTTGTAATTACAAACCAAACACTTTTTTTTTTTTGTTAGAGATGAATTTTCAGAAATGTAACTGGAGTATCTGGATTGTGCTACTGACTCTCTAACTCGGTGTGTGGGAGAGTGGATGGGCGGGATGTTCTGGTTTTGTTTTTATTATAGTGAAATTGTAATCGTGGTTTCTTGATTTTTATCTGAGAGAACCTGAGGTTCGTAGAACTCATGAAGTCTAGGTTCCAGACGCGCTCTAAAATAAAGAAATAAAAAATGGCTAACCGGCTAGAAAGCTTTTGTTTTTGTTTGTGTGTTTAAATGTTTTTTAAAATCCAGTCAAGTTCAGGAGTTGTGTTATCCAGGTCATTGCAGCCTAATATTTTTCTTCTGTTTTATAATGTTTTGCTGTGTCTCCTTTTTACTTTTTATAGCCAGAAAGACTCCAAGGCACTCATTATTCAGTGCAGTCGGACATCTGGAGCATGGGATTGTCACTGGTAGAAATGGCGATTGGCCGGTACCCAATTCCCCCTCCTGATTCCAAGGAACTGGAGCTAATGTTTGGCTGTGTAGTGGAGGGAGACGCTCCAGTTTCTGAGACCTCACCAAGGCAAAGAGCACCTGGCCGACCGTTGAGCTGTAAGTCACTGATACAGCCCTAGTACGCCCTAGCTCCCATAAATGGATCCCATGTTCGCACAGATTCCTTCATTGCACGGTTTTGAACTTTTTAAGAAATGGAAACTTTGACCAAATACATGTCGCAAGTCCTGGAGCTAAGACACGGGATATCACTGTAAGATTAGATGAAGCATTGCAATGTTTTATCTAATCTGGCTTCATATTTTCCAAGAATTTGCGGCTTGTATTCTGAGGCTGTTTTGGATCCTAGCCAACCTTGCTGAGAGGGTAGAAAAAGCATCAGAGGCATGCGTTCTGCAGTAAATGTATCTGCTTTGCGTGAACACCACTGGGGGGGAAAAAACAACTACGTTCCAGTGACCTGAATCGCCTGCCGCACAAGAGACCGGAAATCCGTGATTCGAAGATCCTTCTTGTTAAATGATAGCGTGACTCTGCTGCCTTTCCATCACTGTCCCGCTCCCCTGTCTAGACGTTGGGTGGGCAACGGCAGACAGTCTGGAAACTGTGGAACAAAAAAAACAAGCTGGCACTTTGGGGAAAGGAAGCCAGATGCATGTTCCTTTCCAGCTCTGTGGCTATCCTTAGAAGGAGTTTATAGGGGTCTCTTAATGTGGGTGGCAAAACTCAGACCTTTCCCCCTTGGGGCAACATGCTTTCAAAAGCCAATCTAATCTCACTGTTCTTATTTTTCTGTAAATCCCTTTCCAGCCTATGGACCAGACAGCAGACCACCAATGGCAATCTTTGAACTTTTGGACTACATTGTCAACGAGGTAAAAAACTATCAGTGTTATGTTTTTAAAGAAGTCAGCATTTCTGGGTCGAGATTTAAGGTGCCTTTTTAACGTGAATGGTAAACCAAGCCTTATAGCTCCCTTTCATACAATAGGCCAGACTCTTCCCTGTCATAAATGCACTGGCTTGAATTGATTTACATCTGGGATGGTAAACGTGGCTCAATCCATCACATCCTTTGAACAAGTCCATGAAATTTCCCTGGCAGAACGTGCCTCTGGCAAGGCAAGGTGGTGCCAATTACTACATTCAAGCTGACTGCTAAATTATCCCTTTCTTTGTTTTACTCTTATGAGCCGTCAGTGCTTTACTGCAAATCTGAAGCGGGGTTTTGTCGCACAAGGGAGGTGCCTGCTAATACCTACCACCAGGATTTGTGCAGTAATAACTAAAGCTCATGTAACTCCAGTGCCTTTTGTCTGTATTGCATCTACCTCTGTTTATGGACAACGGTTGACCTACCATGAAAAATGTGAGAGAAATTGCAATTTCAAGGGGTGAACAACCATTAGCTACCAAAACCAAAGAAATGTAATGAAATATGAAAGGAGTTAATTGCGTGTAGGGCTCTCTGGAACACTGTTACTAAACACAGGTGAGGTTTTAATTCTTCACAAATCCTGGATTTTATCTGAGTTACTGTCTAAACTACTGCACTGTTTCTAAGAGACTGAACTCCCCCCTCTCTCTTGAATTACTGGTACGCCTTTGTAGAAATGGATGGCAAAATTAAAGCACTTGTTGAAGGCAGCTTTGCAAAGCCTTTTATTGGGTAACTAAAAAAAAAAAAAAAAAAGTAGTAGCATTTGGGTGTCATTACAGAATCTTATTCTTTGGATTAAAAATGTACAGAACAGCATGGCCCATTTTTTTTCTATTAACTGATATTTAATTCCCTGCCCCCCCTTTGTTATTCCCAGATGCGTGGAAACCTTGCTTCCTTAGAGGCAGAGAGAAGGGTGGTATTCTTGATACCAAATGACAGACGCACATTTTCATCACCCTTATAACTGAAATGCTTTTTGCCTTTTGCAAGTTCTTGGCTGGCGATTTTTGCATTTGTATAGCTCTTGAGCAATCCGTAGACAAGGCACATTTCAAAATTGGAGCGTCTGCAAATCTGTGACCCGTGCTGCTAACATTGCTCATGCCGCAGTCTGTGTGTGCAAATGCATTACCATGGCAACATAGTATGTTTTTAATTCTTGCTATGCTGCTTGTTTACTGGCTTACTTGGCACCCCTTGGTCCTGCAAACGCATGCATGCCACAGTCATTTGAGAGGAGTTTCCTCGAGATCAATAATTTGTATGTGCCTGCATAACTTTACTCCTAAGACTCAGTGTTCATAAGATCCTTGCTACTGGATCAGTTAAATTGGCATGTGTAGGCCAACAGCATCGGAAGTTGCAATAATACACAGGCTTACATCAAATAGCTCTTCCCTCTTTATCACAGTGCTGGGATTTTAGTTAAGCATTTTGAATTCTAGGAGTTTACTAATTGTTGGGTTAATTTATTTAAATTGGGCTAGAAAGATATGTAAACCTGCCTCCCCTGACTTGAAGGACAACCAGAAGACTCTAGTGCATGTATGCCATGAGGCTTAAGCCCTTGTTAATGGTCATCTTATTCTGAAAAATTGCTGGGAACTGTGCAGGGAACTCACCACCGTCTGGTTCAACCATCTTGTGGGAAAACCCCAGCAAAGGGAACTGCTAGGCAGAGAGTGCATCTGAACTGAGGACAACACAGTGCTGCATAGTTTCCCTACAGCAATGTGTGAGTGGCCTTTTAAAAAAGCACTTTCCTCTACTGGAGACTGCCTGATCCCAGTGCTGTTTATACTGGGATAGTGCCATGGGGCGCAATTCATGATTAGGACCCCGTGTCCTGGGTGTTGTAAAAATGCAGACGGGCTCTGTCTCCAGGATCTCGCCATCTGGGACAACTGGGTGAATATGTGAGAACTGGAAGGAAATGTTGGGCAGCACGTGGCTCTTAGTACGTCTGCCAGTGGTGAGGCTGCTGTGAATTTCTCACAGGCATTGCTGCGAAGGAGACCTCTAGCAAGGGACTCGGAGCAGGAGGTTGTTGGGGGCAGCAGTGGAGTCCATCCCAGAGGGCACGCCAGCAGGCTTTGCACTGTTCCCTAGTGGTTTATCTGCACTTGATGGCATCTGTGATTAGACAGTCCCAGGGAGCTGCCAGGGCTTGAAGCATCATACAGATTCATCCTAAGCAGGATTAGTGGACGCAGTACTTAAAATGCTAGTATCATGTCTAGCCAAGCGTGCTCGATGGGCCTGTACCAGCAAAAAGAAATGCTGCAAAAGGTTTATAGTGCAGGAAGGTGCAGCACGAACTCTGTTTCATAACCTGCTAGTTCTGCTGGCCTAGCAGGAAAGTGTAAGAGCAGTCTTAGCCTTGCAGGACATAGTGAGTTGAAGGATCCGAGTCACAGGGCCCCTCTTCCTTTGCATACATGTGCAGGCATCCAGGAGAGGGGGACAAAACTTGTCCCCCAACAGCTAAGTGGAAAGTGTGGTGTACATGGCCCACATACACTGTGTGACATTTCCCCCTCAGCCACACATCACTTGAGTAGCTATAATCTAGCTCCTGCTAAAGCCCTTCCACAAATTGGACAATAGTGGGATCTACGAATGGTAGGTGTTTTTTTTTTTTTTTTTTTCCTCTCTGGAATCGTATGGCAACGTACCTACTTCTCACGGGCCTTGGAAGCCGGTCCTGAAGACACCAGATATAAAATATGGTTCAGCCCCTGCCGTACTGCTATAGGCTGTCCTCCGTCAAGACCAGGTTCTCTCAAACGCCAGCTAACAAGCCTGGTGATCTGTACATCGTGGAAGATGGCAAACCTGGGACGGCTCTGTGGTGGTTGTTCGGTGCATCCTGAAGTTCTTACGGCACTGTCCAAAACAAAGCAGAAATTTTGGAGAGGCCGTGATGATGGGTGCTAAGGGTGCCGGGACAGAATGAAACAGGCTTTTCTTTTGGGGGGCAAAAGACTGTTGTGAAAATGTTGACTTAAAAGTGGAGCCAGAAATCAAAATGAACCTACTTGTGCTGTCTGGCTAACAGATGAGAAGCAGCTGGGAGCCCAGGCATGCTGACGTAGCTCCAGAACTTCAGGCGTGAATGGAAATAATACAGGGGTCTTGCCGTTGTAGCCCTGGGCCGGAGACTCGGAATACAAGTGGGAGAACCCCCGCCCCCAAGAGTTACCGCAGGACATATGTACGTTGCTTTAATCACTTGTTTTTACTTTTCAGCCACCTCCAAAATTGCCCAATGGTGTCTTCGGTTCTGAATTTCAAGATTTTGTGAATAAATGGTGAGTAGCGTACGTGCTGTTAAGCTCCGTCTTCAAGACGCCTTTGCTCACTAGTCCAGGACTCCACGCTAAGAGAGCTGTTTTCTTCGTATAATGTGAACAGATCTCTGATGGAACTGAGTGGATGTTTCTCACGCTGTTGGCGCTTTTTATATAATATCAGTTGCAAAAGAGAATGGAGCACTACGATGTGGCCAGAACTCGCAAAGCCTCATTACCAAGCTTTGGGCGTGCAGTGAGGAGTGCTACTGAAGCCTTGTGCACTAGGGAGAAGCACCTGCAGTAGTGAGGGATTATCCATGTTTCAATGACCTGATGTCTCCCTGCTATCCTTATTTACACGGGGAATTCTCTCTTATCCAAAGCTTGAGTGCCCTGGGACATGCTAGTAACCAAGTGGTACTGAACTGGGTGGATGTTCTCCTACAAGGATGCACTTTGGCATGGGTCATTACACCTGGAAAATGAACTGAAGTGAACAGACTCAGAAATCTGTTCTTTACTCCCTGGACTGAGGGGAGCGTGACTAGCTCCAGATCCGAGTCTCTGCTCCCAAGGGAAGGCAAAGATGTTAGCAAAACCCCTGGTGCCAGCAGTCTCTTCCAGCTGTTAATACTTGGAAGGAGAGTTGCATTTGGTCCTTTTTCGCCAGACGCGTGGTATTGAAAAGGATTTTCAGGGTCAGAAAACTGGGGTTTTGCATCCTCACGTTGAGTTGAGTTGAACAGAAATGTGGCCTAACTGGCTGGGTTCCTGCTACTTATCTTTGCCTCTACAGGAGCATTTTGCAGATGCCTCCCAGGATGACTTTATATTTGAAGCTACTTGTGTGCACCCCTATAAAAAGGATAATTGTTTACAGACCCTTAAATGCACTGATGAGTACTGTGCCTCTGTGGTGCTTGGTTGTATAACAATCAATGTAGCTAGGGGACTGAACAGTTGTTCAGCATAACATGCTATTGATCTTGTTTTTAAAAGAACAAAGTAAGTGCTAACTATAACACCTTGTGTCTTCTTAGCTTAATAAAAAACCCAGCAGAGAGAGCAGATTTGAAGCAACTTATGGTGAGTTTAAGCTCTTGATTCAGTTCTTTTTATTAAGAGAAAACAGTCCTAGCTAAACACTATACTGTAGCTCTGTACAAGTTGGAGCTTCAAGCTGACCTGTTTGGGGCAAAGATTGCCCACCCTAAGACATCTCTCACCTGCCATGAACCTGTGGCTGATGAGCATCATTGTAGCAGCTTGTACCAGTCAATTTGAAGAGTTTCATAGTGCAGTGGGGGCAGATTAGCTCCATGTCCTACCTATGTGCCCCTTCCCTTTCTGCTCTTTTGCTTTCTGTTCCCTGGCCAAGCTGCTGCTCTGCTTCCTCTGGTGCCCTCTTTCCAATCTGCTGTGGGTCGGACATGGAGACTACACGTGCCACTTAGGACAGGTGTGGTGCAGGTTGGCCACCCCTGTCCTAGGGTCTGTTCTGCTGTGCAGAGATTAGTGCAATCCATTGTGCTCCAGCTCCTGCATATTCCTAGCCTGGACCCCCCTCCAGGGTGGGTAGGGAAATCTGCCAAAGGTGGCCATGCTGGGACTTGTCTGTTCTGCAGGAATCCCGTGTCAGCAGGTTTGTGGTCACTTGGTCCTATGCATGTTGTGCACAGGGATCTTGGCACAAGAGCTTCTAGTGAAATTTGGCCATGAAGGCCTGTCACTTCAGACCGGTATCGTCCTGCCAGCTGTTAATTACACTGAACAGAAATTATTCACCCCCTAAACTGTGCCAGTGCTCTTGAAGTAGTAGTCTGCCATAGCTGCTTGAGTTTAGTTGCTGATGGTAAAAAGGACCAAGAGAGAGTAACTCCTTGTTCCTTGATTGGTAGCTGGGTGGTTGTTTGAGGAGAAGCTGGGTGTTCCCATTTACCGTTGAGAGGCTATTGTCAAGGGACACCGCGAATCCGGGCTCAGTCCTACAAGCTCCTGCTTAAACAGACTCTGCTGACATTGGTGCTCTTCACAGCCATAAGATTCACATCACGTGGGGCAGCTTGCAGATTTGGAGCCTCCTGGTGCTGCACAAAGGAGAGCTGAATTGAAACTTTCTCTCCAGAACCTAACTGTAACTGGAAGCTGCAGAAAGGGAACCAGATTATTTTCACCACTTAATAGAGAAACCTTAATACTACAGATGAGTGCCTAAGACCCTGTACCTTGCCTGTTCTAAGTAAGAATTGCACCCTACTGGTATGCTACAGTGACTTTTATCTCTTAATTGGACACTGTTTTGTAGTGCTGGAGAATGAGTTTCTCTGCGGTATTTAGCAGCTCATGCATTGCTTCATTACACTAGTACCAGGCCTGGAGAACAAGGTTGACTAAGTGTTTCAAGCTGAGTGCAGTGAGAAACTATAACAAAAACCCAGCATGAACAGTAAAAGCTAATTAGATTTTTTTTTTTTTTAAATCATTCTTTCCATGTTAACAATCATGCGAGGCAACAATTGCTTAAAATACTTTAATCTAAATTACATTATCTTGAATTTTGTTTGGTTCCTTCCGTCCCTTACAGATTCATGCTTTCATTAAGAGCTCAGAAGCTGAAGAAGTGGATTTTGCAGGATGGCTTTGTTCAACTATAGGTCTCAACCAGCCAAGTACACCTACACATGCTGCTGGAGTCTGAATCTGGAGAGAATGAATCTTGTACTGTACATCTGTTAAAAACAGGCTATTTATATTTATCAAGCTTGTATCTGTTCAAATGTGTATTTCACCTCTTTAAAGAAGGATGTCTGTTATAGCATGTGCCAAATTGTTCGTTTTAAATTCCTGTCCTAAATTAATTGCTATTGCATTGGATGACACTTGTAAACTGACCAAAACGTGTGAAGTGTTTAAGTTACAGTGCTTGCAGATTTTTTTTATTTTTTTTTTTTTAGTGAAGATGGATATTTTTCTCAATGGCAATCTCACTGGTGGCGTTTAGCACCGGGTTGCTTGAAATCTAATCAGGATTCTTCACAGCTCGGTGGTACTTCAATCTTGCTGATCTAGTCTCCCAGAGAAGGTGGCGAGGGATCCTCTTAAACAGCACCTGTCAAGCATGCTTTTGCTGCTACCACCCTGCATCTGAAAGTTAGTTATAATGGTTCAGACCTTGCTTTGGTTTGGAGAATTCTTTCCAGTTAAACGAGACGAGAGCCCTCTATCTGCTAATACACAGGGCATCACTCTGTCTGTAGACCTGGTCTTATTTCTACATTTTTAGAACATATCATCATACTTGGATTGGTTAGTGGTATATATTGTCTTTTTTTTTTTTTTTTATTGGTATTTTTTAAATAAGTAGCTCTTCTCAAATGTCCTACAGACTCAAGGTGTAACGGTGCATCAGTCTTGTTTTCTTTTAACCCAACTAAAGACTTGACAGCTGTCTCTAGTGTATGAAGAGTCTCTATCACTTTATTCTTCCAGATGTTTAGCAAATTTAATCTCAATAAATATGATCAATAACATCTTTGGAGCCGGGTGTTTTTCTTTTGTTTTGTTTTTTTTAAATCAATGAAAACTGGTAGTAACTGGGATCTAGAGCCAGAGCTTGTACCTCAAATGTGAGGTGATCACACTTGCATAATGTGAAGGGAAACTGATACTTTCAGGAAATAAGCAACCATTTTCTATTATCGCTGCGTGTTCAGCACAGAGCATTATAACAGGCAGTTTCTGCCAGGCCCCCCTCCTCCCCCCCCCAGCGGGCCAGCTTCCTTTTGGCTTTTGTTGCACTGAACAGTTTTAAGGTTCATAAACGCTCTCATGCCAAGACGTTAAGAAGAATCAACACTTGACTGGACAGCTTCTGTCTCGGTGCATCGCGCACCGTTTCTGGACAGAGCACTCCTCTTTCGCAGTACGCAGAGGGGCCTTCAGTCTTCGGGCAGATGGTGGCATGTTTTGTTTCCACAGTTGTACTTGGCCCGCCGGCTCGGAGTCCTGGTGCTGACGTGCAGCGTGCACACAAGTCCCGCTCTTTCTACAATCTCCGTCTTGTGAAATCAGAGGCCCGTTCGTGTTGTGTATTTCATCTTCTGTACTTCTGTCTGCTTCTGAGGGAGATCTTAGAGCAGGACTCCACGGCTCGAGTGGTTTTGGTCAGGTGCTGTTTGCATTTGTGGTCGTAACAGCCTATTCTGCAAGTGCCCTGTAACAAATATATTTAAGTGACATCTCTTAAGTTTAACGCTGGCTCAGCCTGGAACCGAATCATCAAAAAACAGACGGGTAATAATATTTTAATGCTTGTGACCTAAGCTATTTTAAGTCAGGTTTGACTGTGGAAGGGCAAGCCTACTCCAGCTGATAGGAGAGCTGCATGTTGGGTGTTTGTTAAGCCATGTCTTACAAGGTCGTCTTTTACCTAAGCTGAAGCTATCTGGCACTAACTTCTGCCGCTTGCTTAGCACCATAACTCTGCACCAAGGCAGCAGAAATGTATTTTTAAAAAAGCAAAGCAACCAAAGCTGGTTGGGAAATCTCTTGAGAACAGGCCTTTGGAGATGGTGCTTTCCCAGCTCAAGTGGGGCAAATCACTTTCTTGTGGTAACACCACATCCTGCCTCTGCAGCAAGTCAGAAATGCAGAAGAATGTGCACGTAAAAACAAAACCGAACAAGCAAGAAGCCCACCTCCTGCCCACACTTAAAAGTATCTAAAAAGGAAGGTTCCTGGGGACAATCTTGATGAACCCTCACCTGACCCTTTTAGGCTACCCCAGAACAGATGAGGATGGAAAAGGGGTGCAGATTGGCACATTAACTACTTCTTCAAATTAAAAACTGAGATTAAAGAACACTTTCTTCTCCAGCATATAAATCATGTGTCCTGCGCTCATGCCCCAAACCCAGACTGCTTGTACCTGGCTCTAATCCACCTCAGCTCAAGCGGAACATCAGTCCCATAGGACAAAACTTGAGTTGGATCCCATTCCTAGCAACTAATGATGCTTTATCACCACATGAGGTAAGTGGTGCTGAATACAAAGGCACAGTCTATATGGAGCTGAAACAATGAAGGTCTTGAGGTCAGAATATTATTCCGGTTTATACAACCCTAAAGCATCTTCTGTGTATAATAAGTGATGAGGCTGAAATTCACCATGCAAAGCTTGTTCTTCCTTGGGAGAGGAAAATTTGAGCATTTTAAACTTTGACCTACTGAAAAAAAGCAGTGTCTGCCTTGCTTGTGAAATGCAACTGGTGAGGCTTCTGGCAGGGCCAAGTCCCATTAGGATTCAGCAGATTTGAGACCAACCCCCACAAAAGCTCAGCGTTGTGCAGGGACTTTCTTTGCATCTAGACTGTTGCATTGAGTCTGAGAAGCAAAGGCGTTACTATAGTTCTCAACAGGGAGCTTTGAATATGATGCTAAGTCTCCACGGGGAGTCAGCCACGCATGCAGGGCTGACATGCTCGTCGTAGTTGGGCTGCTACATTGGGTACGAGCTATAGGCTCCTGGTAGTCCAGTCAGGAGCTGACGTGTGCTGCTAGGGCCAGGAAAGCCCCAAGACGACGGACTGGGGGCTTCTAGCGAGTGGTACATTTGCATAGGAGCTGAGTAATCCACAAGGAAGACAGGAGCACTCCAGGAGTGCAAACAACCTGGTGTGGGCAATTTATCTTTAGGCAAGACTGCAGTGGGGCTGCAGGCTCCTCTGTGTTTTCTTTTAGCGGCATTGGCGCCTGGCTTGTTCCAGTTCAGTCTTGAGCAGCTGCTCACCTGCGCGGTCATCTTGTCTGACCGCTGAACCAGCCTGCTGACGAGGGTTCCTGTATGGTGTGAAGGGCAGGCAGAGCTGCACGCACCGCCACTGGGCCCATGCCAGTCCAGTCTTCAGGCAGCAGAAGGTCTATGCTGAGTGCAGCGAGAGGAAGTCTTGATCCTGACATGAATGCCCCAAGGACAGATCAAGTAGCTGAAGAATGGCTAGCATCTCTTCAGCATCTTAAATTTTGTCCTTCCGGGAAGATTCAATTATTCCAGCGCATTGCTCTGGACACCTGCCAGATACCTCTTGCTCAACAGTACCAAATGCTACAGAATGACTGTTTGCCCTCAACTAATCCACAACAGGAGATTGTCTAGCAGTGCCTCCAGCCATTTCCGTCCCTTTGCCCGGTTTGGATCCAGATTGTTTAGTGGAACAGGGCCAGCCTTGTGTGTGAATGGAGTTGAGAGCCGTTCACACCAGTCTGCAGTCCGGAACTACACCGCGTACAACATGTCTGCACGCAAAAGCACGGTAATGACCTACTTACAAATGACAGGTCACAGAACACCCCTCTATTCTCCCTTGCCTGCCTTCCCCCTCCAGGCAGTAATGCCAAGCTCTACAAGCATACTTGGCCCCTGGATGACCGTAGAGGGTGACAGATGGTAGAGACCCTTGGAACAGTTTTAGCAAATGGAAGTAGGCACTTAGCAGTGATATTTCAGCAAGTCAAAACTCCCCAGTCCAGTTTCAGCTGCAGAGTAGCTATCCCACGACACTGGGTTTGCCTTGACACAAAGGGTAAGAAGGCAACAAGATGTCACCGCTCTGGGGCATGGCATAGCAAAGTGTTGACAATCTACTTGGCCAAAGAGTATAAAAGGCAAGCAGCCCTTGGCCAGAGACCCCTATAAACTGAATGTCCAAATGCATTACCTATTAAAAAAATCCCAACCCAACAAAAATACAAAAAAATAAAACACTGTTTGCAGGGTCAGGGTTTGTCATTCGAAGCTCAACTTCAGACATTCTTGCCTAAGATAACAGCATTAGCTTCAGTGAGTTTGAGGAAAAAGCTTGCCCACTATCATCCTATGGCAAGATTCAAGTTTTAGTTGCAATGACATCCAGCCTAATCAGAGCCAAACCAATCTTTAAAGGTGTTAAAGAATTGTGCTAGTCACTGTCCAACCTTCAGTGCCCATAACCATACCCCACATCTAAATTCTCAGTAAGAAGGAAGATAATATTCCAGGTCGGAAACTTTTCGATGGCGGACTCTTCTTTTAACCACATGCAGGATGTTCAACACTGCGCACACTTTGCTTTTCTTCCTAATCTTTAAGAAGAATATATGTTTGGATCATCTGTAGTTCTGTATGAAGGTGTCACTAATAGGTCTGATGCTACAGAAACTTAACACCCTTAGTGTAGCAGAGACAACATTGAAGCGTTCCCCTCCCCGTTTTAACCATATACACGTTTCTCAGTAAACCAGGGTGACAGGAATGTTCAAGTTAAGATATTACTTTATTTCCTATTTTTATCAGCATCAGTACAGGGTTGGTTTTTTATGTTTCCAAACAACCATTTAAGGGATCATAAAACAACCAGCTGCCTCAGTCTTGTAACTGCATGCCATTGAAGAGGAGAAACTGCTTTGTTGGCCGATACGTGACACTAAGTTATTAGCGTAACATTACAAGGATTCCGGAAGGCTATCAACTTGCACTTCCTAAAGTAATAAACCCAAGAGACTTCCTCTGGCATGAACCCCAAAGCTGAAGATGGCTTTATAAAGATTAAGTTAAAGCTACATGCCAGGTTGGCTGCTACATGACAGCGGTCAGACCCCCCGGTGAGGACAACACTGACGACAGGAGATTTTCTGCCACCAGAGCCAAGCTCTGGCAGCTGGTAGACCGGCCCCCCCAGGGCCAGGCGCTATCTTTTCATACCCCTGCCAGGCACAGCTCTGCTGGAAAAACTCCAGTACGTTAGACTGGCTATGGGAAAAGGACACCACACCTAGTTTAAGTGTTATCCCAGTTCGGAGAGAAGTTGTACAGTGGTTTTTCTTTCACCACCTGGGCACAAGTAGACGCTGACTGGCTGCTACTCTTTAACAGGAACTTCCCTGGGACTCTGTAATTTGCACCTGGTTTAAAAATACTGGTCTCCTTCACCTTCACATTCATGCTGACAGTGCAGCATGAGGAAAGCACCAGTGATACTGAGAGGTTCCTTTGCTGTTGGGCTCAGGGTAAAGCTGGCATTCAGAGCCCCTAGTGCAATAGCTCCTGCTCCCAATGCACCAATACTTCATTTCCGTCACATTTGTAGGGAGTGCGACATTGAGTTTTCCACACAGCTGAGAATGCACCAATGCAAACAAGCATGCAAAAACCGTCTTGGACCACGTTCCTTCTTCCTGCATGTTAAAAAATTCTCAGCCTATGCAGATGAGGTTGTATAGTACCATTAGCTCAGCAGCAAAATGCTGATCTCTGCTATTATTTCTCAGCAATAAGAATTACAGTTGGACAGGTTATTGCTTTTAGTGCACTACTTAGTTTAACTTGACTAAGGACTTTTTCCCACTATATACAAACACTTGGTAAACTCCATGTTAGGCTTTTAAAAGTAAAAAGGGTCATGCTACATATTTGTGCAAAAACTTTCCACTCTTTTTACACCCAGCACAAGGTTTTGCCTGGTGTGTGCTGTCTGTGCCATCCGTCTAACATCCTTGGAGCTCTTCATGAGTCAGTTGTGCGTGTAGTTCAGATCTGCATCCGACCCCATCCACCCCCCACCCTCCCCCTCCCCCTCCAAAACCAGCCCTGATGGGAAGTTTTGCTTGAACAGCAGGGATGTTCCTGAGTCCGTGATAAAAAGACTGATTATTTCCCACTCTTCCCCTTTCAGGAGTCCAATTCCTCCTCTTCCTCCTCCTCTTCTTCTTCCTCCTCCTCCTCCTCCTCTTCTTCTTTGTTACGCTCTTGAATACTTAACTGCAATTCAGTTTGATTGATAGCAGCCTCGTTGTCCATCTGCCCAAGAGCCTGGTATGACAAAGAGTATCACTGCTCAGTTACTAAGAGGAATAATAATGCTGGATACTAGAAAAGGAAATAGCTAGGAACGACTAAATAAACCTCAGCCGCTTTTTAAACCAGCGCTTCTCAACCTTTTTTGGGGCCAGGACCCATCCGTGAACACCGATGGCCAGTGCGGACCCCGGCGGTGGGGGACAGGGGCTGGGGGAGCCCCAAGCAGCTGAAACGCCGCCAGCCTGCAAGGGAAAAGCCACAGCTTCCCATGTTTTCCTCCTTTAAAAGAGAGCCCATTTTAAAAAGTTGGTTCGCGTCCCTTTCGTACATTCTTGCGACCCACGGGGCTGAAAACCACCGTTTGAGAGGGACCTCAGTACCGGACTCCCCGTGCTGCTGAGCGGCACTTTCTCCGCAGCTCGCGTGAACGCCTTCTGAATCCACCCCGCGCTCGGCAGCCGCTGCCACCTGCGCCAGGCCTCCGCCCCGGAGCGGGAAGCGCTTCCTCCCCGCGCCGCGCGCGCAGCCTCGCGGCCCGGGACTCCCGCCGCGGGACCACCAGCCCGGGGTCGAGACGCGCGGGGGCCGCCGCAACCAGAGCGGCCCCAGCCGGGAGCGGGACTGCCGCCGGAGCCGGGCCCGGGCCCGGGCCCGGACTCACCTTCTGCGCCTCGTCCGCGGCGACGGCGGACGACGAGACGGTGACGGGCTCCTCCCGCGAGCTGATCATGGAGCGGAGCGCCAGCTCCTCCACCTGCAACGAGACACCGATCCTGACCCTGCCCCCGGCCCCAGCCCGGGGGGTGGGGGGGTGGGGGTCGCCCTGCCCCTGCCCCTGCCCCTGCCCCTGCCCCTGACCTTGAGCCGCGTGAGCTGGTCGTGCAGCGCCGCCTTCACCTGCAGCAGCGTCTTCTCCTCCTTGCGCAGCTCCTGCAGCCGGCTCAGCATCGTCCCGGCCCGGCCCGAGCCCCCTGGCGGCCGCCCGGCCCCAGCCCCGCGCCGCTTCCGCCCGGCGCAGCCCGATGACGTCGGCGCAGGGCACGTGACCGCGCGCCGGCGCCATCTTGCGTGCGGGCGGAAGTGTCCGGAGGAGCGGCACGTGCGGGCCTGGGCGGGAACGGGTCCGTGTGCCCCTCGCCCGGGGGGGCGCCGGGCTTTTAGTAGTTGTGCTGGCAGCGGGGACGGGCTGGGAGAGGGGGAAATAACAGCAGGACGAATGAAGGGGCGGCACCGGGATGGGGGGCGGCGGCGGCGGCGTTAGGGGCACTCCCTCGAGGGGGAAACGGCAGGAAGACCGCACGGAGCACCTCCCCATTCGCCTTGCTCCATCAAATGGGTTTTTGCCATTTTATTATCACCATAGAATTTACGGTTTTATAAAAGGGTAAAGCGGCTGCCCTTGTAAAGGGGCACACGATGTCCCGAAGTCTTCACTGGGCCCTAGCAGCCGCACTTGTTGCTTTAGGTTTGCACATTTCAACCTGCAAGCCAGCCCCGCCTCGCCTGCAGGAGCACCTCTCTGGGTTGCCAAGTGACTGAAGGTTAGCACCGAGAACGAAGAGCAAAACTCACTCCCAAACCTGGTTTTACGGCAGCAGCGGGGCCAGGGCAGAGGGTTTCCACCTGCCCCCTCGCGGCTCCTTGCAGAGTTCTTCAAACCACTGCAGCCCTCACAAAGCCCCTCTCTGCGTGAGTTGGCAGCTCACCAGTTTCAGATTTCAGCTGGTTACTTCTGAAGTTACTTAAACTCATTGACATCACCTTAATTTCCTTTGTCAACTGCCAGTCCTGCTTTATGTATTCATTCCTTCCTGACGTCGGGGGTGGGCACAAAAAGTTGAAACAGGTAATTAATATTTCTACTGCATGAGGTTATGGGGTGCGGGGAGTGAGTTTTGGCATTGCTAAGACAAGCACTTTGTTTTGAGCTGTATACTTCCTTTTCCAGTGAATTAGTTGTCCACTGAGAACATGTATGCACATATTCCAGGCTTGAACTAAATGTGCAAGAAGGTGGACGGACATGGACAGTATTGGCAACAGTAGTCTCAGCTTTGGATTTGTAATGCTGGGCTGTGACTTGCGTACAGTGCTCTGAACGCAGTAGAGCAGCATTTCTCAACCCAAGCGCGTCACAAGAATATATGAAAGGGTCATGAACACACTTGGCTCGGGGGCCGTGGGTCAGGAGTAATGTTTACGAACGGGTCCTGGTACATAAAAGGTTGAGAACCGCTGTTAGAGATGTATACTTCTCCAGGTCTTTCCGTAGGAACATTTTTATTACCTTGACACCATGGGTTCCAGTCAGGATCAAAGACCTTTGCACACACAATGTGGAACAATTTAATTCTCACCAATTTCAGGCCCCATTTTTTAATGTAGTTTACCTAACATTCCAGTTTTAATGAAATATATGTATTACTGGGGGAGAAGATGCTGCTGCCGCCATCTCCCTCCCCAGGGTACACACATACTTGCTATTCAGAGATTTGAATATTCACAGTGCACCACACCAACAGGGTGGGTTGGGGCAAGCACCCAAGCTCCTGCCTTTGCATAAGCAGGCATGGATTGTGGGGCAGGGCAGAGCCAGGCAGGCAAAGGGTAAGCATTAGGGATGGGGAGGTGGTGACAGGAGCAGCATGTTCTCACCCAGAAGCAGCCGCAGTCTCCAGGCACTGTAGGGGAGCCCCACACTTCCAGCTTCTCGCAGAGGCAGGGGGTGCAAGGGCAGCTGTGGGGTCTGATGGGGAGTCCTGTCAGTATATGTGGGGACCACCAGAGTGGACCCTGCAAATGGCAAGGGTCTCCTGTATTTACATTTTTCCAAACTGAAGCCCGATTGTGTGGTACAAGACAATCTTGTATTTATGTTAAGTGCTTTCCATGGTCAGTGAGTGTCTTTCCCCACCCCCAAAAGGTGTTTAGCAGTGTTAAATAACTTCACAACATTCCAGTATCATAATACATTTTATTTGTAGTAAATCTATGAGACCGCTTCTGGACAACAGCTGGATGAAACTGGTTAAGGCTTATGCTGCAGCCTTTGCATTTACTTTTGCTTTTTTCTCCTCCTTGAGTTTACGCTGTGAAAAAGAATCAAACCAGGTATCAGGACCATGCATAGTGTTTAGCATTTGCATTATACAACACTGATTTTGAGTTGCACTCACGTTTTGAGCATGACGCAGCATGGTATTGCGTCGCAGTGTCTTGGCATACGGGTTCAATTTTATCATGACTCTCAAGTTCTTCAGTGGATTTTTCTTGAGGACCCTACGGTGAATCTTTTTGCTGTGGAAAAAAGGCCCCACAAATCAGAATACGAGGTGAAAAATGCCAACTGTTAGGCATTTTATATCTATTTGTCCACTTTTTAAAAAAACCTTTTCTACATCTACCATCTGACTAAAACATTGCTTTAAATGTGCTTACTTTTCATATTTCTTTTGGTTTGGAAATATGTAGGAGTGGTCTTTCGTTTCCCCAATTCCCATACAGTAGCATAAGGCTACAGGTTAACTAATACACTGCATATACCACAGAAAGTCTGAATCAAGACCAAACACTGGAAAACTTACCATAAAAAGACCTTCAAATTTAAATCATAGAATCACTGAGTCAGAAAGGACCTAGACAGATCATCGAGTCCGGCCCCCCGCCATGGGCAGGAAGGAGCACTGGGGGTGACAGGGTCATAAGACCCCAGCCAGGTGCCTGTCCAGTCTCCTCTTGAAGATCTCCAGGGAAGGTGAGAGCACCACCTCTCTGGGAAGCGTTCCAGGCTCTGGCCACCCTTACCGTGAAGTAGTTCTTCCTAATATCCAACCTAAACCTCTCTTTCCGCAGCTTGTGGCCATTGTTCCTGGTGACTCCAAGGGGGGCCCTGGGGAACAGACTTTCCCCGAGTCCCTGCTGCTGGCCTCTGATAAGGTTGTAGGCAGCCACAAGGATCCCCCCCTCAGTCTCCTCTTGTGGAGACTGGAGAGATCCAGGTCCCTCAGCCTCTCCTCCTAGGGCCCCAACAATATGAGTGCCCTCCTCTGGACCCTCTCCAGGGTCTTCACGTCCTTCTTGAAGTGCGGCACCCAGAACTGGACACAGGACTCCAGCTGCGGCCTGACCAGTGCTGCACAGAAGGGGAGCAAGACCTCTCGGGACCTGTTACTGATGCCCCTGTTGATGCAAGACAGGGTGTGGTTGGCTCTGCCTATTGCTTCGTCGCACTGGCGACTCATATTCATCCTGGAGTCAGTCCTGACTCCAAGATCCCTCTCTCTGCCTCTGTGCTGCCGAGAGGGGCAGCCCCTAACCTATAACCATAATGCTGGTTCCCTCTCCCATAAAAGGTATCATAAAGGTACATTCTAAAGCTGATTTTTGCTTAGCTCCTGAAATTACTTGACATTGTCCCTTTAATTAACCACATTAAACCAAGGAATTGAAGGGCTGCTCTCAGGTTATGTCTCCATCCCTAGAGTGGAATGAAAATGTCCAAACAAAAGTTCATCTACTTGACCATGAGAATAAATAATGATTACTTTGGTGCACGCAGGGCTCTCTGGATCTCTTGGCTCTTCAGGATTCTTCCAAGGTCAGTATTGGTCATCTTATGCATCGGCAAGCTGCAAACAAACATTTACAGTCACAAGTTGGACAGAACATGGAAAATGCCCATAGCTACTGGTATGACAAAAATAGCCATCTAGGAAACCTACACTTGGAGGAAAATCCCTTATTAGGAGATGCATGGTGCTGGCTAGCACAATACCATTTTTAAAGTTAATTCTACCCAGACCAGATTCCAGATATACTCACTTATAGTTACTCTTCAGGCTAGCAGGTTTGCGCCAGGTACCATACAAGTCATCCAGTTTGCGGAAGGCACTTTCAGTCCAAATGCAGAAACGCCCAACATGCCCACCTGGAGCAAGTCTCAACAGATTCAGCTTGTTCACATTGAGAAGAGTAATTCCTATAAAAAAAGGCAGAAACACAGCACAGACATTTTACTTTAAACACACAATGGAAAAAACTGGATGTTTGGATCAAAAAGCTCTAGCCTGAGTGTACTAGCTTTAAAATCTTTATTTCTACAATGACTTGCGCACAGTATTACCAAGATATCTCACACAAAATCTCCAAGTTAGTTTTTCTAGGATATTCACATGAGCAGAAGACAGACCAGTAACAAGTTATCTTACCACTCCATGTGACAACTGGTTTGTTAACATGACATCCTTGTTGAAGCAGATTCTTAAAAATAATGCTCTACCACTTAACTAGACCAACAGTCAGAACTTCCACAAAATCATGCGTTTCAGAAACACGGACCAATGAAGTGGAATCTCATCATTTGAGTGCTCTAGAGTAGAGCAGAGCTCCTGCCAAGAGGTAACTGCCCTTTGTTTTGTAATTCAGTTACCTGGAATATTTCTGAATGCCTTGATGATACCATTGTCCTCATTGTAAATGATGCAGGGTCCCCTGCGCTGGATGCGACGGCGGTTCCTCATTTTACCCTTTCCAGCACGCATACGCTGAGAGGCATAGACCTACAGAGAAACAAATGTGTTAAAACTAGCCACTGCAATTCCTGAACACAACTGAACATCAGCTACAAGTCAGAACTTCACCGTCATCACAGTTCATCTGAAACACGGACCAGTGAAAGGTTCATCATTCTTACAGCAATAAACTCTTCAGTTAGGTCAAGTAAATGGTAATGTGAACGAGTAAATCAAGAGTAATAAATGTACTTTTCCTGGCCTACAGTTCTGTCTACAACCTAGTGCAGGGCCGGGCAATTATTTTGGGCAGAGGGACACTTACTGAGTTTTGGCAAGTCATCTAGGGCCATATGACAAGCAGCCGGGGCAGATGAATATTAATTTTCTAGATTTTTTTTTTAGGGATAGAATGGCCTGGTAGGCCACATCTGGCCCACCCCTGACCTAGTACATACTTTGCAGTGACATATTCACCAAACAGTTTGGAACCTGTGCCCCATAATATCAGCAGTACTTTAATGGTAATTTTGAAAAGCTCCTTTAATGAAGAACAAACTCACCTTTTTGATGTCATTCCATGCTTTAAGCTTCTTAAGAAGCAGAACAGCTTCCTTGGTTTTCTTGTAGTTTTCCACTTTGTCCTCTACTACCAGGGGAAGTTCTGGGATCTCCTCAATACGGTGACCTGATTAGGATTTGAAAATAGATCTTAAGTTACTTATTGCTTTCACGCAGTAGATAATTTATTTGAAAATAAATATAAAATTATTTGTGCAAGGAGCGGGTCCATGCTGGCTTCTCCATATAATTCCACTAATGTGCCTCCAACTATATGTATAAGGAACACTTCCAAGGCTGAGGGTAGCTCCACCTCAACTCTCACCCTCCAATACAAACAGAAGTCAGAACTGGAATGTGACAAAAGACTGCTATTTCAGTAGCTCGCTATCCTGAACTACCAGGGCAAAACCTAGAATGTTCCACACCTAGAATGTTATTCATGATAAAACCAACATTTTGGAGTACTCAAAATACCTACCTTTAGACAAGACCAGAGCTGGAAGGGCTGAAGCTGCTAGAGCAGAACAGATGGCATAACGTTTCTGGGTTGTATTAACCCTACGATGCCAACGTCGCCAAGTCTTGGTTGGGGCAAACATACGGCCCCCACGGCACATCTATACAGCTACTGTTAAGAAGAAAACATTCCAAACTTCACTTGCAGGTCAAGACCTTTCTTAAGCCTTGCTCAGCATCAATCATTCGTCAGCCATCTGTACCAGCTCATCGACAGCAGGCAACTGTCACTGAATACAGAGTAAGACGCAAATTACGACATCATGGCAAGCGAAAATACTGCATTCCGATCTCAAAATGTGCAAATCAATTCTTCATTCGTGGCAATCAGTGAATGTGTCTGTTTATTTTAAAAAAACCATAAAAGCTTTGAACCAGCACAGGAAATGCTATTCTTCACATTACAAGCTCAAGAACAGTTTCTAGAGCCTAAACTATAGTATGCTATTACCTCAAAGGGGAAGAATCTCCAAACTAACCTTTAGATAACTACTTCTGCTTCTTCTCAGTTATGTTGTATAACTACTTGGGAGAGGCAGCCAGAAAAAGGATACATTCCCAAAAGCACCTTGGCCAGAACGGTGAGTTCCACCACCTCGTACTCGGGGAATACGGGCAACAGCTCTCCCAGTACCCCAAGATTCAGCACTGGTCTGATGACCTGAAATAGTAAAGATACGAAACTCAAGAGTGTGAAACAACACTACTTTCCCATATAAGAAAAATACAGAATTCAGGATGGACAATCAGAACTTCCACTGATATCATACAGTTCAGAAACACGGACCAATGAAGTGGAACCTCATCATTTATGTGCCCTGGTCTGGTACTCTGTGCTGGTACCACACTTCATTTCTGAAGTAAGCTGGTTTTCAGTTTAATAAACAGACTCATACCAAAAAGTGCATGCTAGGACCACCCTCTGGCTGTGTCCTTCAGGTTAGATATCAAGTTGTGACACTGATGGCAATTCCATGTTCCCCAGGCCTTTTCCTGCTCAGCCAGAACCACTCCTTGCATGTTTAATTACCTACAGTCATTTCTGCAGCATGCATTTACAATTCCTTTTTTGTTTTTTTTAAACTACCGCTTTCAGAATGCATCTGTGTCATTTTGGGTGAAAGATAAATACCTAAATGTTTTATTGCATGTATATATTTAACTCAATTTGAAGTGTATTTGCTCTTCAGTTTTAGTTGGCATGAAAATATTTTAAGAGTCAGCAAGTCAAAATTTATGACCGATCTGAATGGTCTTATGTCGACAGATGGGACAAGCCCCAAGGACTGAATGGTAAGACATCAGAGGGTCGGACTAGACAAACAGGGGGTTGGACTAGATGATCTGCTCAGGTCCCTCCGACCCTAGCTCTACAAAACTACGATCTTATAGACAGGCCAGTTACACCATTACAAGTACTCAAGAGTCAATCCAAACCTAACAGACCCATTCCAGTTCGATGTGCTACACTCCAAGTCATACCTGCAAGTTCACTCACGGCGTAGGGCTGCCTGTTGTTCTTGCGCAAGTTGGTGTGAACGAAGTTCACAATATCTGGGCGAATGGGAGCCTTGAAGACAGCAGGCATGGTGACATTTTTGCCTGATGTCTCCCCCTTTTCGGAGTAAATCGATATCAATGGACGAGCACAAGCCTGAAAAACAAAACAAAACAGTTTTCCTCAGCGCAAGTCAATGGTGCTTCCCACCCAGAAACGTAACGAGCGCTGCTCAGAGTCAAACAGTCTTCAGCTCAGCAGTGCCGGCACGCTGACAGCAGGCTACTGTCGCCGAGCGCTGGATACGTCGCAAATTACATCATCACAGCAGCGCTTCTTCCCCAACGCATGGACCCAACGGTAGCAATACAGCACTTAAAACGTTAATAACAGCACTTGAAATGCTGAAGGCGCTGTACAAGCAGCAGCACATCCAGCTGGGGATAGACCGGGTTCATCACAAGCGCTCGTTCCTGCCCAGGGCAGGAGGTCGGACCTGATGATCTGTTCAGGTCCCTATAAACCATGAGAACGCCCATCAAAACTTCATCAAGCTTCTCCTGATTTGAGAGATCCGGGAGTGATGTTTCCCCTTCAACACCCGCTCAGAGCCTCCCAAACACCCGCGACGCGACCCCTCAAACCACGTGGCAGGCCGAAAGCTGCCCCCTTCCTTCTTCCTGGAGGGGGAGGGGAAACGGATCCCTTCTAACCCACCTCCATTGAGACAGCCCCTGACCCCCCACCCAGCGCTGTAAAGGGGCGACCACCCCCTGGCCCGGCCCGGCCCGGCGGGCCCCCCCCGGCTCCACGCGGCGCTGACGACTTCAAAATGGCGGCCGCCATCCCCCACCCGCACCCGTGTGCGGCCCGGTGCCCCCGCCCGGCTCCACTACGGCCACCCTTCGCCCCACTCCGGCTACTCCTCTCCCAGCACCGCCGCCCCAGGCCACGTCTCACCATGTCGGCGGCGGAGGCTGCGGCCCGTCTGGCTGCTCGCTCCTCCGCGACGCCGGCCGGAAAAGGAAGGATTCAGCACTTCCGCCTTCCTATATGTAACCTTCCTCCGCGCCCGCCTCCCCTAGGACCCAACAAAACACCGCGCCGGGCAACCCCCACTCCTCTTCCTTGCGCCGCCCCGCCGGGGCTGGCAGTTATTCCCGGTAGCGCCGCCTCCCGCGCCTCTTAGGGCCGCGGTAGCATGGGGACTATTTTGTCGGCGGAGGGATTCTGCAGGAGGCGGTAGAGGCTGAAAAGACTTGTAATAAAAATGTGTTTTTTTAAAAAAGCGGCTCTGCGCGGAGTCGCTGCAAAGGAGTGCGCTGCGCGGAGCTGTGTCAAACAAAGAAAAAAGATGTTTTTCTCCCGCCGGGTGCGCGGCGCGGGTGTAGTTCCGGCGGGGCGGGAAGGCGCGCGGTTCGGATGAGGAGGCAATGGCGGCTGCGCTCAGGCACAGCTCGGCCACCGGCCTGTACGACCGCCTCTTGCGGTGAGTCTGTGCGTGTGTCCCGGCCGGGGGGTGGCGGCGGCGGCGGCCCCACGAGCTTGCGCACGCTGGGGCGGGCCGCCGCCGCCGCGGGGGCCATTGACTTCCATAGCAATGGCGGGCGGGCCGGGGTCTCCGGTCGCCGGCGGAAGGCGCAGGGGAGACCCCGGGGCCGCGGTCCGCCGCCAGCAGCCTCCACAGGCCGGGGCCTCGCGGGGCAGCTCACAGCCGCACGCGCATGTCCCGTGCGCACCCCACCCCCCTTCCCCCACACCCAACCTCCTTCGGCACACAATCACAGCCCGCACGCTCACACCCCCCTATACCCACCCCCCTTCCACATGCATTCTCCCCCCCACACACATTTGCACTCCCCCAGTTGTCCCCTTCCACACACAATCACAGCCAACCACCCCCTACGTACACCCCGCTTCCAGACAGCCTTCCCCTCCACACACAATCACAGCCCACGCTGAGCCCCCACCCCCCAACACAATCACAGAGCACCCCCTTCCACACACAACACCCCCCACATACCCACATGGCATTCCCCACACACAGGCCTCCAGTCTCCCAACCCTCCTCTGCACACAACTTACAGGAGTAAGACGTTATTTTGAGCTATTTTGCGATCACCTCTACATACACTACACAAACACAGGTGAATAAGGACAAAAATATCTTTTGGAATAAAATATGTTATAATACATGTTTGATTTTTAGTATGTGATTTAGTTTTTTTTCTAGTTCCAAGATGGCAAGCCCCTCTTCCCAAAAGGAGTGCTTTTGGGGGCAAGGGGAGGGACTTGTGGTGGCAAAGGTCAGGGGTTAAGAGCAGGACTTCGAGCCCCAAGATGGTGACCGGGGGCAGGGCACCTGTCAAGGGCAGAGCTACCCTTGCAGCCCTTGACAACTCACCAAAACTCATTAAGCCAAAAATAATTTTCCACCTCTGACCTGAATAGCATGCTGTACAATGGCTCCATTAATCTTGATCCTTTTTCCGCAGGCCTCTCCCGCCATCGATTAGTGGAGGGGCCCAGTGGCCTTGCTGCTTGCTCCTGATTGGCCTGGAGGCCAAAATGGCGGTTTTAAATATGCCGAGGTTTTTGCCTCCTTCCACTGATTGGCAGAGGGGCCCCGGCAGCCCTGCCGCTCACTGCTGATCAGCTGGAAGGCAAAAACCATGGCATATTCAAAACTGTGGCTTTTGCCTCTCAGCTGATCAGGAGCAAGCGGCAAGCAGTGGGGCTGCTGGGGGCCCTTCCCCAATCAGTGCGGTGAAAAGAAGAAGATTAAAGGAGCGGTTGCACAGTGCACTTCAAGTGTGATTTCTGTAGATCCCTAGTTGTGGACGTGGTGTACACCCTGAAGCATCACGGCCACACTGTGCATGGGTTGAGTGGTTGAGCCTTTTAGGAGAAACCTAGAAAAGCTGTTGAACCCAAAGGCCCTATGTCACAAAGCAGCAGAGAGCAGATGCAGAGAGGGAGAGTGAACTGGGTCTGAACAGGGGATTTTCCCACTGTTCCTCTTTCAGTTCTTGCATTTAAGGTCTGGTTCAGATGCCGTGCCTCTCACTCCCATGACCAATAGCTACAGATGCCCCTTCCCCCAAAAAATATAGAGAAGTCAGACTGGAAGGGACCTCCAGAGGTCATCGGGTTCATCTGTCTGCCTGAGGCAAGATCATCCCTATCCAAACCGTCCAGGCCCTGCAGAGACTCCTCTATGGTGCTGGTAGCCACACGGTATGGAGCCACTTAGGTCACGCCTTCCTCCACCGCCTTCAGGGGTTCCGATAGGACTAGCAGCTCTTCCACCTGTGAGGGCTTCCCCCGTGGGGGTTTCTACCAGGACCTCTTCAGGGCCTGGAGGCTGGTTTCCACCTCCGTGTTCCCAGGGATGGTTGCCCAGGGTGCTGACCGCATCGCTGAGCCCCTGCTGAGAAATCCACAGCTGGTGGTGCCAGCAATAGAGGTACCCTAGGTGCACCAGGGGATAGTCCTGGCCCCCATCACTTGTATCAAGGACCTTCTGGACTATGCCAAGCAGGGCTGGGCAGATCCTGCTGTGCTGACCTGGTGCATGGAGGTGTCCCCATTGCATGCGCCCTGCTACTTACTCCAGGAGGTTACGGCTGCCCTGCCTGCCACTGCCCTCATTTACATCCATCAGGATCTGCATGAGGGCAGTCCTGCCTCTCCCCCACCCCCATGTCCCCCAGCCCACTGGAACTCATTATGGGGCATTTGTCACAGCAGGCCCTGCAGCACTGTCCTCACCACCTGAGCAGGCTGGAGGACATGAAGCCAGTCTATTTCCATACCGTGGATCACCGCCAGCTCTACACGCTAATTAGAGTCAGCTGACACATGGGGGCTGGCAGGCAAGGCTGCTGGGCTGGCAGTAACATCTTGGGAGCTGGTGAGGGAACATCAGTCAGCAGGAAGGCTGGTGCTCCTCAGTGCCAGCAAGGAGGAAAACATCTGGAGGTTTGTGTAGGAACTAAGGGGATGGAGGAGGTTCCTGGGGGACTCAGTGTGGGGGTCCAGAGCCCTGAGAAAGGGGCTGAGTGCACAGGGGCCAGGTGAGCCCTGAGTGAGGGGCTGGATCTTTGGGAGACCTAGTGAAGGGTTTGGGGGGACCCAGTGAGTGGGGTGGCTATTGAGGGGTCTGGATGAGCCCAGAAGGTAAGGGGCTGTGTTGGGGAAGACCTATGGAGGGCTCTTGGCATGCCCAGAGAGAGGGAGCAATCTATGGAGGGGCCCAAGAGGGTGGACCCACAGAGATGAGAGGTCTCACAGCCAGAGGACTGACCCTGGGAATTTCAACTGGCCTCTTTGGGGACAAGGCCCAGGAGGAGCCGAAGGGTGAAATAGAGACTGCCAGAGCCGGGAAAGCCTGGAGTTCTTGATGGGCATGAGATGGGGCCAGAGCCCAGGAGAGGCTGGATGGTCCTTATGCGGCTGTAGCTGAGAGGAAAGGGTCAAGGGGCATGCAGCCCAGTATGATGATGGCTGGTGCTAGGTCATCTGAGGGGGAGCAGTCGAGGAAAGGGGTCGTCTGAGAGTGATCTGGGGGCCAGAGATGGAGGCCTCGGATGGCAGATGTAGCCAGGGCCAGGGGTCCTGGTGGTTAGCAGCTCAGAAGAGGCATAGGAGATCTAAGCGGAGCCCAGAAAGGGACAAGTAAGATCAGATAGGCCTGAAGACTGGTCCTGGGTAGGACCTGAAACTTTGCCCTACTGGGGCTGGTTAGTGTGGTGAGGCTGCCTGTAGTGGGGTGGTCTCCATGAAATGCCACGCATGGGCTGCTGAAGGGAAAGGCAAGGATGGAGCACCAGAAAACCTCAGCTCCCACTGCTTTGTGGGTTACCCTATGGAGGGGGAAGGCTAGGGGAGCACAGCCCAACAGAAAAGCAGTTGGCAAGGAAAACCAGGACCACGTGGGTTCAGTGGCCCAGCAAGGGGCCGGGGGATAGAGTGCAGGACCAGAGGGGTCCGAGGGCTTGGAGAGTGGCCAGGAAAGTGGAAAATTAAAAGGGTCCAGGAGAAGAGGGCAAAAAGGTGCTGGTGGCCTGGAGAGGGGCCAAGAGAGAGACCAATGAGCCTGGTAGCCCAGGGCGTGGTTGTGCGAGATTGAAAGGTGTGAGAGCTCAGAGAGCAGCCAGAGGAGGGACCAAGGGGTCTGGAAACCCAAGTGGGGCTGAGAGGGGGACCGAGGGGTCTGGCAGCCCAGGAAGGGGCTGTGGGGAGAGACCAAGAGGTCTGAGACCTGGAGTGGGGCTAAGAGAGGCCAAGGGGTCAGAAGGCTCAAAGAGGGGCTGCATCAGCAAGTGGTAGAACATCAGTAAGGATGCCATCTGCAAGGCATGGGACTTGGTATAGGGAAGGTACGGAGCCATGGAATTGGCCTGGAAGGCTGGGACTACAGTCTGGGTGGTCATTGTAATAAGACCAGGGCAGCTGTCCACAGTCTGTATAATAACTAACATCAAGGCATGGTGGGCAAGAGCTGAGCAGACTGCCCATCGAGCAGGGTCTCACAAAAAAGAAATGTTGAGTACCCTGTGACACAGGTTACACATTAGGAGGTACACTTGCATTAGTTCACTCAAGTTAAATAGCAATCATAGTTACAGTGGGTCCAAAAGCACAAGTCTTAGGGAGGCCTAATAGGATGTTTGCAGTCTTCTACTGTATTTTAGGATCTGCATCCTATCCGACTGGCATCTTGTAATATCAAATAAATTACCTAAGATAATATTTTAGATGTTCTGATAACACAAATGGGTGTGGAAGGAGACCCTGAATAGAATGAGTGCTGTTTTTTCTCTGTTCAGATGCCTTGGCATTTTGGATGAGATCTGAAACCTGTTTTGATCATTAACAAAGATCACCCATTTAGCTACTTAGTACTTTTGCTTTTGCCTTCCAGGTGTAGCTCAGTGATATGTAGGTATACCGCCTGTAAAGTGCATTGGGATCTTTCAAGATGAGCGTTTAAAGGGGTGCTATCTGTCAAATACTGTTCTTCCATCTGAACAGTTACTTGCTGTCATTGCAAGTAATGCTTAAATTTAATGTAGCTGAGAGATTGGTGAATAATAGGATTTTTTTTATATTTTGTTTGTTGAATTCACCTGTCATCTATTTATTTATTTATTGTTATATTGCTGCTTTGTTTGTATCTTGTGTACAATAAGACAAAGAAAAACATTTTGAAAGAATGGAAATACATTGTCTAGATTTTCCAAACTGGAGAACCGTTAACTCTAGTAGGGGTCTGCAGGATCCAGGGGCTATGATTGTGAAACCACAGAAATAGTCAGGGAGACTGGCAGGAGTTAAATGTGAAACTTTGGAGGTTCTTAAATTAGCTAAACCTACTGATTTAAAAAGTTGCAGAGAATATCAGCTTCAAAGATGACACTTCAAACTGAGTGGTCTTTGTCATATATAGAAGGTAACAGTGTCCAATATATTGCACTGATATTTGAGGCTTATTTTGGCTTTTACAGATGAATGTAGTATTTGGGTAGGAAAAAAGTAAATATATCATTTATTTTTCAGAATTTATACTGAAGGAAAGCAAGGTATTCTCAAAGATCCATTTCCCTTTGAGGTAAGTACTTTTATCTTATTTTAAAAAATTCTAAAGCTCTATAGATGATTGTTTTAAATTTTATAACAAAAACAAGTGTGTAGGAGGAAAGAATGTAATCGTTGGATCACGGCAAGTTTGATGTTTAAAACAAAATAGTAATATAAATAACTGACTAGACAAATTGTACAGTACCCTGCCATAATGCAAAACCAGTCTTTTTAGGTTCCTTTTTTCATTCACACTCAAGAGCCTGAGCAAGAAAGTCTAATATGCTGCACACCTTGAGAAAAGAATTGCTTTTGGTATTTGGGAATTTGTCCTCTAGGAATTAATTCCCAAGTATGCTGTCCCTTTATGGAGCAATTCTTAGGAGTAGCCCTTTTGCCAAGGGGTTTCCAGCTTAATATTACCACAGACTGCAATTGCAAGAATATTCCGTAAGAAGAGGTTATTCTCTCGGGTCCCATGCCTTGTGGCTTTTATGGATCAAATTAAACTTTCTTTCTAGAAATCAGTATAAAATATGAATTAGAGTACAGACATCATGTGCTCATGGTGAGGTATTTTGCATTTGAGATGAAGTTTTGCTATTTTCTCTCGAGGTGAAAAAAGCCTGGATTAATTCATGGTTGTAACTGGAGAAAAAAATATTTTATAGTGTAATGCAGTCTTTTAATATAAAAGTGTCTCCTGAATGTGACCCAAATGCAGCACGTTAACAAAGTTTTTCTTTTCTTTTGTCAGAGTGATGTCCAAGTACGTTTTATTGGTGAGGGTTGTAAAAGTCCTGTTGAAAGTTTCTGGAACGGGAGTAGTATGATATTCATTATGGAGAAAATTGTAAGCGTTGGTTTATTTAAATCTAGACTTCTCAACTTCTCCGGAAATATGTTCAAATATACTCTAATCTTTAGACCTACATGTGTATTTCTTTGAAGGGACATGAAGAAACTGATCAAAATAAAGTGCCTCAAATAAGCACTGCTGATCTTTCTGAGCTTTCGCAACTCAGTAGTTGTGGACCAGTTGCTGTTTCTGTTACAAGAGCAAAGTAAGTTTCCATAAAACTGTCATTTTGCTTAGAAAGAGCTCACACCATTCAAGATGGGAGTACGTTCTGGTGCAGTGTAATATAACTCATTTATAGAAAATAAACAAATCATAGGAATTTGGAAAACAGTTTGAATTCTGTGCACAAATATGTATTTCAGTTGGATTGTAAGATAAGTAAGGAAATATCTAAGTTTCTCATATTTTCGTGTTATCTTCACCATTATTAAAAAAACCCCAAAACTGCCTGTCAAAAGCATGAGCCAGGAAGAGAACACTAAAATTGACGGAAAGACTCCTTATTAGTGATAAAAACATAATGATCTCATCTTCATTAGAAAAGAAAGATGTGCTATTAACCTAAAGTAAAATCCTGGTGTAGACAAAGTGGGTTGTAGTTATTATATGACTTAACAGCTTGAGTTAAAGACTGTGTAGCTCAATACTGAAAAAGTTTGGGGCTGTAAATACATGTTGGCCCTTTTGTGCTGGAGTGACTTGTTCTCTGTATAGGCATTAAAGAAGAATTTCCTTTCTCTTTACATTTTTTGCATGTTAGATCAAATCCAGAATACTTTGTCTGACCCCATAAAATCAACAACTTCTTGGTGTCTCTATACTAATGGGGAGATGATTATATTTATTTGTAAAAACTAAAAAAAGGAGGGAGATTCATACCCACTGGAAATATTCTTTGAAGATAAGATATACTAAAGTCCTACTCTTTCAAATGTGTTTTTGACCAGTCTCATTAAGTCACATGGGGCGACTACTGTGTAGGTTTAGAATGTAAATATTTTCTGGATGTATAACTTCAGCTCAAAGTAGTGGTCACTTTTCCAAGATAAAGTGGCTGCATTTTTAAAAAATTATTAATGAAAGATAACAAGTTTGATTTAATTTGAAAAGCTGAATTTTCAAAGGTCTAACTGATTTTAATGGGTTTAAAAGAACAAGAACTTTGTTAAACTTGTATGTGATGCATCTTAAATAAAGAATGTGTTTGTAATTCTTTAATGAAATGTTTTATTATTTACTTTCCACTTCTGTGTCTCTTTTTTCCTACCTATAAAATGAGAATAGCAAGACTGACCATTTTTGTAAAATACACTGAGATTAATATATCACTGTTACTATTTAGCTCTATTTCAGGGTCTAGAAAAGGATAGAATGAGTGCTTTCCTGCTAATGTTTTTTCTTTTCTATTTTTTATATCTAGGCAGCTGATTTCACTGTATACAATCACGCAAAATCCATTCATGACCCATTTGAAAATAAGCAACCCAATTGTGCTTCCTCCCCTGTGGGTAAGATGTGATGGATCTGATCCTGAACACACCTATTGGCTAGGAGCTGAACCTCTCAAAACTGGGAACAAAATCACAGGAATCAATCTCCATACAGTTGCATGTAATGGTAAGGTTCTCCTAGCTATAATGATATATACAAAGTTAAGTAAGGGGAGTCTGACGGAATGACAGAGTATTATGACTGGGACTGTTGTATTTTTCCATGACATCTGATCACTCTTGCTCCGTGATTCAAATTTTCATTTACAATAAAAAAGAAAATCTTCCATTTAGGACAAGTGGTGTTTAAAAAACAAACAAACTTTAAAGTTTGTTTTAAGTTTAAAGTGAAATCAAAGGAATGCTAGTATAACTCTGATGGTCCAGAGAATATTGGATCAGCAAATAGAAAAACTGTATAAACCTGTATAAAGCTATAAGCTATAGATGCAAACATGTAATTGGTCCAGTAAAAGGTATTGCCAAACAAATCCAGTTCTTACCATGAAATCAATATAATCAATTCTTATGCAGGTCTGTGCTCAGCCATGGCTAACATGCTGACTTCTTAAAGAAGTTAAATTGCTTCCATTTATGCTATTGTGCTGTGGTAACTGAAGCTTACTATATATATTTAAATGTCATTGTTCTTTTTTGTTATTGATTGTATGAAAGCAAGAAAGATCATAGCGTTCTGAAGAACAGTGTCACTATTTAAGCATGACATTCAAGTTGTGGTTAACATTTTTTCTGAAAAAGTCTCTTTTCCTTTTCAAGGTCCTATAGCTGATAAAACCTGTTTTGCAACTCTAGAAGAACTCAAAAAAGTGCACAAAATCAGGCATCACTCATCTGTGGTGGGTTTTTCCTGCTGTTCTGCTCTTCAATGTTGTGTATTTCTGTTTATAAATACAAGTTAGATGATTGTATTTGTGCATTTTTGGGGAGGTTTTTAAGAAGTTTTGTAGTTGGTGTTCATAACTTGGTCTCAGTCTAGGGGAGAGTCCTGCTTATTCAGGAACCAAGAAAGATGTGCAGCATCTAACCTATGGAACACCTGCATTGTTTGTCTGACACAAGGCAAATTTTATTTTTAAAATTCTTTTAAAGATGTTTCATATTGTTTGGAACTCTGCCCAGATCTATTCAGTTCGAGCATTTCAGAATTTTTTTGCAAACTGTGTGATACAGCTTTTCTGGTGAAAATAGCTTTTGAGCATAGTGAGACTTGATTTAATAAATATGTTTAAAAATATATTTATTATAGGTGACCACCAAAGGCTTTGCTCAGTATGAGCTCATGAGATCTACTGCATTGGAAGACACTATTGTAGAATCCGAGGGTAATATATATGTTGATATTTCATGGAATACTGTGGACAAGATTCTGCAGATGCCTCCTCTCACTTCGACAGCAACATTGGTAAGCTTGGTACGGGCTCTGGGTCCACTCATCGGGGTGGCCCTGATGCTCTCTGGCAGCCACATGACTCTGGCTCTTCAGGGTACTCTCCATGCCTCGCAGATGTTACTTTTGATCCAGACATAAGCTTGTATGAGCTTCAGCCCTCTTGGCTTTGGCCTGCTGGTTGCCTTAGCTGGGGACTTCTATGCCTTGATCCACTGGCTCTGGCCCAGCTTCTCAGCCCTGGCTTCTCCTCAGTCATGCTTCACTCTGTCAAGGCTCAAGCTCTGGCCATCTTAGCCATTAGCCCGCCCCTGTCTTGCCTTTGGGGTGTAGGCTCTGGCTTCCTCAGCCTTTAGCCTGCCCCTGTCTTGCATTTAGGACACAGACTCTGGCCTCTTGGCTTTAGCCTGCCCCTGTTTTGTCCTCTGTACACGCAGAACCTGGACTTCCACCCAGTCCTCCTTTGGTGGTAGTCATCTCTAATGTATAGAGTCAGGGTAAAAAAAGGAAGAGAAAACCCAGTCCTTCTGGGGACCTACAAAGCCAAAATCAGATGGAACTCAGAATTGTCCCACCACGGGGTAAACTTAAAGAAGGCAAAAGAAAAAGAGGCTTCTCCACCTGCATAATAGCGCTTTCCTCACTGTCCTCTCCTAAGCCCCGCCCCTTCTGGCCAGCTCGCCCTGTCATACCCAGAGTTCTTTCATTGGGCAGTTCTGCCCTGCTTGGGTTTACTGCACCTGCTGTAGGGCCACTAGTGACTGTGGAAACCCTGTCTCCATTTCCTGTATTCCTGCATCCCATTTCCTGTCTCTGCTCGCAGTTCCCCCTCTCTAAGCCATAGAAACTCTCTCCTTAAAGACCTTTGCAGGTCCTGTCTGTCCCCAAGCCTTTTCCCAATAACAGGATGAGGGTTTCCTGTTACAAAGTGCAACATTCCTGTCATTGTTTCTAATGAGTATTGCAGAGCACAGAAATTAAGCTGATTTTTAGTGGTTACATTATTTATTCAATTACTACATTAGCAGAAAGGTATGTTTATAACGTCAGTATTAAATTCTGTTAATCTAAATTCCATCAGCTGGGGTTTTAGCAAACTTTAATTTCAAAGTCAGGGTCTGACATGGCATTTCCAAATTTTCAGAATATCAGGCTGGCATTGGGAGATCCCAGGAGTCCTATATACCAGCTATATAGAGAACTGCAGTTTCTCCTGGTAAGTAAATACATGAGATCCTCATTTCAAATAATTGTGGTTGTCTGTATATCAGGAATGAACTCTTCATGCTTCAGTTGCCTATTTTGTATGGAATTTCAGAGCTATTTAGAAGGTTTTTGGAAATGATATAAGCATGCAAATTGCAAACATTTTCCTGCAACTTTAGGAATGTGGAATCAAGCACTCTAGTCAAGAAATCTCAGAAATTTATAATTCAGTGTTAGTCTGATAGGATTTTGTGCCAGATTGTTGATGCATCCCAAATTCAAGGTTGCATCTCAAATTCTTGATGGTAGAAGTTTCATACAGCTCTTAATTTCGTTGATACATTTATGTTCATTTTTGTATTGTATGCTATATGCAAAACAAACTAAGTTAGTTACTCTGAAATTTTTATGCTGCTAGGTTTTGGCTGAAGGCATGAAGACTGGTGTGACTGAGTGGCCAGAGCCTTTAGAAGCTGAATCACCTGTTGAACTTGTGCAGGAACTCCTGGATGGTATTTGTTTAATATGAGAAGCTATGATTGGGTGAGGTTGTAAAGAGGAAAGTAAATCTTGTAATGACTTTTTTTTGTTGAAAAGAAATGGAAAGAGGCTTGAAATTCCACATAAGTTATTAGAATTGGAAGTGCTAACTTGTAATGCGCTGTGGTTCATAAAAAGTATTCCAGAAATAGGCTACTGACTTACTCCATATACCTAACACTTCTGGTGAATGTACAGTAGTCTTTCTACCTTTGTGGAGAGTAGGAGGGAAAATCAAATAAAAATAGGAACTGTTTCTAAAAAAAACTGACAGATTGAGAGTTCAGAAGGAACACAAACATCATAGCTGATACTTTTCAAAAGTGACTGATTTTTTTGGATGCTGTGATAATTTTTTTTTTTAGTGCCTAACTGAATTATGACCAGCAAGCACAAAAGCATCTTGTTAGAAAATCTAAAGCAAGGGTAGGCAACATTTTTTGGCCAGAGTGCCTAAAAACTCACAATGTCTACCTTGGAAGGTGCCGGAGTGCCAACATGCCAGAAAAACAAAATTGTGGGTGGGGGGGAGTACATAGCAGGATGCACTGCATATTAGTATATTTAATAATCGTAAGTGTTGCCTTTGTTCTGTACTTTTTTTGTTAAGGATGTTGCAGTGAGAGAAAAAAAAGAGAAAAAAGAGAAAGAGGAGAGAGAGAAAGAGAGAGAAAAAAGAAGAAAGAGAGAAAGGAGAGTAGAGAGAGAACCAGGCACATACACATGCGCACAGTAAACCACACACACACACAGAACCACATGTGCACAAACACAGAGAACCAGAACAGACACATGCACACACACATCCAGAACCAGACACATGTGTGCACACACAGAACCAGATGCATGGGTGCACAGAGCTGGGCTGTTGGGCCACTGGGCAAAGTCCAACCCAACAATGCCTTGGGCCTGCTAGAGCCCCTGTGCTTCCCTGGGGAGCCAGCTCCGGCATCAGCTCCATGCTGGCAGTGACTGCGTGTGCTCCTCAGAGCAGACAGTGGGAATAGGGCCTGGCCCTGAGACAGTGCAGCCCTCCCGCTGTCTGCTCCAAGGTGCATGTGCAGTCACCACCAGCATGGAGCTGATGCCGGAGCTGTGGAGCCCAGCACAGCTGTTCGCATCCTGCCGCTGCTTTCTGCAGCTGCCCAGAGCCCAGGCTGACTACCATCAGCTGTGCCAGGCTCCGGAGCCCCACCATTGCCTCTGTGCTGGGAGTGGGGGAGAGACCAGGGTTGCACTGCTTCAGGCCCCTCCCACCACCCGCTCTGAGGCACATGTGGACACACCAGTACAGAGCTGATGCTGGAGCCTGGCACAGCTGTTCGCAGCTGGCCTGCTGCACCCAGCCCCGGATCTGGGTAGCTGCTGCCAACCACGGAGCCCAGCTTGCAGCAGGGCTTGCAGCTTCCTAGCCGCCACATGGGAGCAGCCCAGGCTGTGTAGTTGGCAGGAGCTACCCGGAGCTGTGGCTGGTGGTGGCGTGCCGAGCAAAATGGCCTCGCTTGCCATGCTTGGCACGCATGCCGGGGGTTGCCGACCCCTGCTCTAAAGTTTTCATAAACATAGATAACAGACACTGGATCTAAAACATAGGTGCAGGGGGAGTCTTCTAGTATAATACTGAAATTATGTACAAATAACTCTTTAAGAGGGATATGTTTTTATTTTTGTGTGTGTGTGTATCTGTATATAATTTGTGTGTTATTTATATATAATTACGCACACATGATGCATGTAGACATTATTTGTTTCTTTGTTTCTCTGTTTAAAAAAGGTAGCTATAATCTCTGTGTGTGTATGTAGCCTGTCTTATTTTAGACTGTATGCTAATTTGTAGGTAATTTCAATGTTAAAGCCTGTCCTCTAATCCTAAAAGAATGAATGTGTATTTCAGCAAACCAGAAATGTGGATTAAACAGTAGGAATCAGAACTCATAGCAGAGGTGATATCTTTTATTAGACTAACTAGATATTTGAAAAAAAAAATTCTTTATTTGCAAGCTTTCAGGCACACACCCTTCTTCAGGCATAGGAGAATGCAAAGTTTGTAAGATTTCTCCTAGGTGGAACACTTAACCAGTAAGAACATTTTTTTTCACCCTTAGGCTAGAGACAGAAATTACACACAAAATAGTATAAGTGATAGGAAACCAGTTCCAATCTGTAACACAACAGAAGTTCAGTGCACATAAACCACTTTCAAAATGGCTGAAATGAGTTTAAGATAAACCTGGTTGGATGTGGTATCAGACTGAACTGATTTAGGTTACATCTGTTTGTTGAACTTCTGACCCAGATCCCCTCTAGATTCAAGTTAACTCACAGTCCTCCAGCATCTGAGGATGCTTTGCACCCCCCTGACAAACCTCTCTTCACAGGGTGGATGGTTTTTCCTTGGCCCAAGCTGTCTGCTCCAGCTGAGCAGGGAGGTGTACTCTAGTGCACCCTAGCTTCTGGCCTGGGTCACTACAGGCATATGGCTGCATTTCCAAAATCAAAAGTGACAGTCTGTTCAATCAACACAGCTTCAACTAACCTGTGAAAATTGAATCAATTCAGCCTCAGACTTTCTGACTGCCTATACTTACCTTTAGTGACTAGAGGATAGTTATTAACAAGTTGTGCCTATAGGTGAGAAAACAAATTAAACTGTATTGTTAAAAAGGGACCCTCAAATAGAAACTTATCTAACAAGGACAGTATGAAAATAGTCTAACACATCCTGCTATTAAGCAGCGTAATAGTTGAGAACAGGAATAATTTAAATGCAGAATTTTTGTGATGTTTCTCAACATAAAAAAACCTAGCTTTTTTTTCCTAGGAAGGGTGGGTTACCCACAGCAGTATTATAAAATGTAAAACATATAAATACTTGGACACAAAAGAGAAGGGGAGGATTTTTTCACAACCCCAGGAAGAAGCCCTTCACAATCCAAATGAATCTAAGTAACCCTTTTTAAATTATGGAAACTCAGAGAAGAAATTACAAAGTTGTGTGATAATTGGATACTGTGTGTTAATTTTATTGTACTATTGCATATCAGGGGTTTAAGTTGTTCAGCTGTACAAAATTTCAATTTTGCAATCTTTTCCCCCTGCTCTAGATTTAAAGAATAAGCTGGATGTTTTTAATACTGCAGTAATTAAAAATGATCCTGAGGTACGTGGAATTTTCAGCCAACTTCACTTCTTCATTTTTTCAGTGTCATCATACTAGTCTGAAATGGTAGAGTTATTTATCTATGCATACTGAGGTGTCTTGCTATTTCTGCTAAGTAATGACAATGGAAGAGATTTTCAAAGACCGACATGACAGTTTGGTATTTCATTTCAGTGGAAAATGTCACATGTACCTTCTGAAAAATATCCTTCTGTCTTTTACGTGTTTCTTCCACTCCTTTTTTTTTTAGCCATTACAACCAACATTAAAAGCTAATTGTGATCTTATTCGGTGGACATCTGACAGCTCTGAGGGATGGAAACCAATTGGGTTTGCTTTCCTTTTTTCCTTCTTTCAGTCTCTCCATTGGGATTGCATCATTTTAACCTTCCCTGACTGCCTTCTCTTGCCTCCAGTCTTATGTTGCTGGTACCTTCTTGCAGGAAGCCATTCAGATGTGAAGAAGGGCTTGTCTGTATCCCTCCTAACAGTTGGTCCAATAAAAAATATTAGGGCTGTGCAAAGCTTTGGTCCCCGATTCAATTCAGCAGAGATTCCCAATTTGGTAGCCGAATTGCCAAATCCGAATAGAATCAGGAGACCCTTTAATCTCTCCGAATCGAATCAGAACCCTCCAGATCGATTTGGAGAGATTCCATGATTCAGGCATAGACACAGCTTTACTTTTTTTTTCTACTGCCTCAAAGTACCAGGAGCAGCTTGTGAGTGCGGTGATGCTGAGGAGGATGAAGCATCCCTAGAAGCACGGGGCACTCTCTAGCACGCTTGGCAGCAGACCCAGAAGTGGACTAGAAGCACTTCCGGACCCTCCTGTGCTCCCCCCAACTTGGCAACTGATGCTTGCTGGGTTGTGGGGGGCACCTGGGGTCCTCCCACAGTTGATCATAGAGCCAGGGAGGCATGGGGGGTAGGGGGGCAGCATGGTCCCTGGTGAACTCAGAAGTGGCCTGGAAGGACTTCTGGTCCACTTCTGGGTTCACCACCAAGCACGTGGTGGGGTTTCCCATGCTCCTGTGGGATGCTCCATCCACCCCACCATCGCAGCATTCACGAGCTGCCTGCTATCATGAGGAATGTAGAAAAAAACATTTAAAGCTGTGTCTATGGCTGAATCGCTGATTCTCCAAATCAACGAATCAAATCACTGGCCTTGATTTGGATCAAATCCAAATTGAATACGGCCCGCTTCGCACACCCCTAAAAAATATTACCAACACGGATCCTTGCCCCTCACCCCAACTCCACCTTTGACCTTTTTGACAGTTTAATAATATCACATGTGACTTCACTGGGGCCTTTCTGCAGTAACATGACAAAAATGGCTTGTAGTCTATGTACATCCTGTTGTGAGGTGGGGGTAGGAGGTGCAAGAGTCCTATCTAGTACAGTCCCTGGAGGGAGCTGCTGTTACTGCCACTGCTACTGGTTCTGTTGTCTCCACTGCTGCTACTGTCACATGCTTTTCCCATCCCCGTTCTTGTTCTTAAAGCAGCAGCAGCTTGGTGTGTGTGCACCAGTCCTTGATGCAAGAGCAATATTATGTGGGGCTGCTCTTGCTGCTGGGGATGGCGGACAATTTTGATGCCCCTCTCACCTGCCCATACTTACGCTACTGCCTGTCTGTCTTTGCTAGTTCTGGTTCAGTGGGGAGAATGAAAGAGGTACGACACATATAGTTCTCTGTCACGCTTCGTGCTATTATTTTAATACATTAAAGAAATTCAGGCCATGTTTTGAAGTCCTTTCTGAGGATACTAATAGCTTAAGTCTCTTTTCCTTCAAACCCACAAATAGTCCAGACTTTTTTCGTATCATAGAAGACTTCAGTCAAATAAGTGCATTTTCCATTTTATTCTGAAGACTGTGGTAAAATATGACTGTATACCAACAAAGCCATACACTTTTGTCCTAGATCAAGAGTATAGGAAAACAACCAGTTGCTTAGAGTAGAATTGCAAGATATATATACGAAAAACAACACTCTCGCTGAAAAATAAAATGCGTATCATCTGTAAATTCTCTGCAGCAGGTGGGGCATTCAGTACCAGTGCTTCTCTGCTTTCATCACTGCAGCAGTTATGCTATTATTTTATAGTTACACTAATACAGCTTATCATAAGGTATGGCAGAAGGACAGGCTCGAGGGAGACCAAGACTGTTTTTACTCATCCTGCATAAACAGTCTAGTCAAACCCTACTTTGCGCTGACTCAAAACGCTTCCTCTGATATTCATCTTGTTCTTGTGGCTGGGAACTAGCCTTTTTTTAAATGTTAGGACAGTAGCTAATCCCTAATTTAAGACTTAAAAACATATTATGACTATGAAATATCAGTTTGTAGAACTACTGCGTGGGATGGAGAAGAAGAGGAAATCTTGTAATTAGACTAGCTTGTTGGAGAGAATATGGATTTATATGGACTGTTGAATGTTAAGAAATGTTAAGCTTTTCTTTTGCAGTAGTTTTTTTGTACACCTCTTTTTCAGAAAGTCAAATGTGACACTGCTGCAGTGGACAGTTCAATAAAATCACTCTTTAGTGAGCGAGGTGACCTAGATTTTGCTGAACAATTGTGGTGCAAAATGAGAAGGAGTAAGTGTATTGCTGTTTCTCCCACTGTTCTGTAAATTTGTACATTTTTTGTATTTGCTTTTATTTGGGGAGATGGATGTAACATTTTTCCCAAGCTTTAAAGACTTATTGACTCTTCACAGTAGTTATTTTTTAAAAGGAGAGTGTTTCATCAAAGATGGCATCCTTTAAACTATGCTTTAGGAAAGGCTGATGAATTGTAAAATTTCTGGTATGTATTTTTATTTTGCCAAATTCACTGTCATTTTTATAATCGGTATAGTTCTTTATCTAATACATCTTACTGTGTTTCAGGAATTTATTCAAAGTAGATAAGAGTTTCTGAAAACCTATTTGCAGTCATGAAGTCATACTAATAATATCCAGTATTACTTTTGGAATATCATGTGAGAGTAATGGCATAGAAGTGGCATTTTCACTTGTGAGGCTGACTTCGATAGTGTGGCCATTTCTTTCCCATGTGGATATTGCCACGTAATCAATGCCTTGATAACATCAAAAGATGACTGGAAAAGTTTTCTACATCAACATGCTGTACTCAAACAGTATCATCACCTGAAGACCTCTTCTGGTGCATAATACAAATATTTGTTTCTTATATCAGACAATGAAGAGGGTATAGTAGCTTCTACAGAGCATCTGTAAACTGTTCACTAGGCCTGCGCAAGCCGGCAGTGATCCGATCTGGCTTCGGATCTGGTTGCTTGGGATGGCAGTGATCCGACCTGGAAGTCCAGGCCAGGTTTCCACCTCGATCCAGCCGAAGTGGCTCTGAAGCTACGGAGCCACCTCAGAGATCCGGCCATAGGGTATAATGGGGGAATCAATGAAATATCTATAACTTTGTTGTTTTTTGTCTGATTTGAATGAAACATGCAGGGTGGTAGTGTCTGCTGAGAGAATGAAACCTGTCAAGTTTCAAGAAGATTGGTGTAGGGGTTTGGGGGGAACTGTACCCCAAATTATTGAAAGCCAAACTCATGTCATGGCTGTGTGTTACACCACCGGGGCGGGCGGGGTGTGTGAAAACTGCAGGGGTGGTGGCCCCTGGTGAGGCCATGGAGCCTGCCAAGTTTCAAGAAGATTGGTGCAGGGGTTTGGGGGGAATTGTACCCCAAATTCTTGAAAGCAAAACTCCTGTCACATCTATATGTTACACCACAGGGGGGTCAAAGTGCAGGGGAGGTAGCTCTTACTGAGGCCACAAAGTCTGCCAAGTTTCAAGGAGATTGGTGCAGGGGTTTGGGGGGAACTTTACGTCAAGCTGCGGACAAGCAAAACTCGTGCCATGGGTGACACCGTGTTAAGGCGCAGCAGGTTGAAAGCTCCAGGGATGGTGGCCCCTGCTGTGGCCACAGTGTCTGCCAGCTGTCAAGAAGATCGGTACGGGGGGTTCTGGGGCCCTGCACCCCTAGCTGCTGATAGACAAAACTTGTGACATAGGGGCAGTTGATTGTATTGATTCTTTCTTCTTAGCCTGGTTTTGTAGGTGCTAATTGATGGCAATTAACTAGCTACACTTGCTAGGTCCTGTGTATTGAGCTGGTCTTGATTGATTGGTAACTGGTAACACAGTAGCTTAACAGCCAGGCCTGCAGTAGTGTCTCCCAGGCCCCAAGACAGACACGGTCAGTCCCACAACCACGCGTCATGAGTTTTGCCAGCTTGGGGTGTGGGGCTCCAGAACCCCACTGTAACAATCTCTTCGGCAGCTGTCAGGCATCGTGGCCACAGCAGGGGCCACCATCCCTGCAGTTTTCACCCCACTGTGCCTTAACACACGCAGTGTTACCCATGGCACGAGGTTTGCTTGTCCACAGCTTGAGGGGCAGTTCCCCAAACCCCTGTACCGATCTTCTTAAAACTTGGCAGGCTTTGTGACCTCAGCAAGAGCTACAAGCCCTGCAGTTTTGATCTCCTTGTGTTGTAACACATGGATGTGACAGGAGTTTTGCTTTCAAGAATTTGGGGTGAAGTTCCCCCCAGGCCCCTGCACTGAACTTGAAACTTGGCAGGCTTCATGCTCTCAGCAGAGTCTACCACCCCTGAAAATTTCATCCAAATCAGACAGAAAACAAAGTTATAGATATTTTATTGTTTCCTCATTATACCCTATGGCTGGATCTCCAAGGCAGCTCCGAAGCCTAACACGGCGAGCGCTTTGACCCAGGTGTGCTGCTTCAGACCCCGAAGCATCCAAAGCTTCTTTGGATCCAAAGCTCTGTCCGAAGCCTCGCACAGCTCTACTGTGCACTTCGATCTGTTGCCTTAACTAGAATTTGAAAGGCTTGACATAGTCTGGGATTTAGCTGAGAAATTACCTCTCTCCTTACGTACTGTTATGCTAGCCATAAGCAGAATTCCTTTTACTGTTGGCTTTTTGGGCCTTGAATAGGGTTGTTATCCATAGAGGACTACTGGGTAACCTGTTCATGGTGACTGTTTGACAACTTTATGGTGCAGTGGTAGACCTTTTGGTTCATTTAACATGCATTTAAATTATTTTTAGTCTATTCCTAGCAGCAAAGCTATGGGGGTTTTGAAGCTGCTTGGCATGTTCTGACCAGTATTTTCAGTGAGCTAAATACACAGATGTTTTTGTAACCATTATAAATAAGATACAAAAATACCTTCTTTTTTCCCTTAAGGTGTCACTTCCTATCAAGACTTGGTAGAGTGCTTCACAACAATCATAAAATCCCTCAAATGTGGTGAGATACAGCCATGGGTAAGTATGTGCTGCATGATTACATTTTCATGGAAAATGTGTATTGGGTTGCATGCTAAAAGCATGATATAATTACTGTAGAAATGAGGAAAAGTTCACAAATAATGTAGAGTTTGGTTATTAAATTGTTCACTATTTGGTCCTGTCTTCATGGTATCCTATATTGTACATTTCTTGTAATATTATAGATGAAACAAAAAAGTCTTATTTTTTAGATTCATCAAGGGAGTAGCAGTTTACTAAGCAAATTGATTCAACAGTCTTACCATGGAACAATGGAGGCTATTTCCCTCACTGGTATCACTCCAATTAAAATGCTTCTAGAGATTGGTCTGGACAAAATGAAAAAAGATTACATCAGTTGTTTCATAGGTAAGTGTGCGGTTTCAGGAGCTAGCTGAAAACTTACAGGAAAAGATCATTTTTTTCCAAACAATTCATCACCTTTTAGATTTTTGTTAATGTTAACTTCTCTGATGATCAGTCACCTTGATCTTAATAATATCTACTCTATAAAAATCATTTCTTTCCATTTGAAGTATAGTCTTTCTCTTAAGTAGAAAAAATTAAAGCCTCTCAAAATAGCTATGTTTTATATAAGTAGGCTGTAAGTTTTCCTTTTTGATCCATTTTTACTCTGAAAAAATCTGGTGTAGACGTTGGAGTAGAACAGCAGTTTTCTGTTTACAGAGCTGTTTTTTGTTTTGTTTTTGCATATAATGGCCTCTATCTCCTTAGTTTAAAAAGGGATTGCAGGAGGGAGGAGAGACAGATAAGAATACTGACAATATATTTTTTTAAGTGTAAGTCATTCATAAATAACACCTTGAAAAAAAAGCTAATGTAAGATTATTTCTAAAAAAAAAAAAGTTACTTTAATTGAGTTGCAGTTTTCTTTTCCATCCCATTTCCTTTCTTTGTTTCTTCATTATGTGTTTTTGTTTCCTTATTTGTTGTCACTTATTCTTATTTTTCATCAGGACTTCTCTATTAACCCACTTTTCTTTCCCAAATCTCTACCTCACTGTCAGGTTGCCTGCAGTCATTCTCCCTAAGTCCCCTACCTCTCTTTCTGCTGCTGCTACTTCTGTGGTTCTTAAAACATGGATAACATTGAATAGTTATGGTGGCCTAACTGGTCCTGACATCTGATACACCCCACTTCTGTTACCGCTCTGAATTTTTGAGGCAAACATGGTCTTTTTTGTGGGAGGTACTTCCAGTCAGTGTTTCTTTTGGTACTTAGAGCAGAAAATACAAAGAGGTGTGGAGATTCAAGTGCTCCCTCAGTGGCTTCCCATGCAACTATTTGTCTGAAGTATAACATGTTTTTGTTTGTGGGTTTTTCATTTTTTAAGCATTTATATTTGTTTTACAGGACAGGAACTTGCAACATTAACCTACCTGGTGAGATACTCGCAAATCTTTTATTTGGGAAGCAACATACTTGACATATTCTTGTTTAAATTAATGTTTCTCTCCAAATTCCTAAAACATTTTTTTCTATACCATAATATGTATTCTGCAATAATACCTAGCTCTTAACCTTGTAAATACCTTTATAAACTTTAGTTATAAAGACTTGCTTATTTTTCTTTAGCTGTGGTGAGGAGGAGAGTAAAAAGAATTTAGATCAAAGTTTGTGTGTCAACCTTGAGTGTCATAAACTAAGTGCTGCTATCTCTTGAAAAATATAACAGAACTATCCCCAGGTTTATATAGGGATTTGTCCCCGAGTTTGGATTTACTTCTCAACTGAGTGGCTGTGGCTCTTAATTTTTCTTCAGTAATAGGGAAGACTTTTTTTAAAATTTGGCTGTGGAGATGCAGGCTTCAAAACAGTTGATGCTGGTGATAGGAATTAGCTGCCTGTGAATTACAGTACCCCTGAAGATGTTGTCTGACACTTTTCAGAAGTTAGCCAGAAGGTAGGGGAAGGTGGCACCTTAGAGATTGACTTGTTTGGAGAGACATAAGTTTTTATAGATGACAGTCTACAATGTAATATAGCATCTGACAAAGTGGCTGGTCTCCTGAAAAAGCTTGTCTTTCCAAACAAGTTAATCTCTAAGGTGCCACCTTGCCATGCCTTCTAAATTAATTCTAACATAGCTAACGATCGTCTTTTTTCAGAAGTTAGTACTCTGACTTGGTGTTTGATATGTGTTTGCAGTGAGTACTGTCAAAATACGACAGACCTAAAATTCTTTTTTTTTTAATATATTCATTCATATTCACATTCTTGACCATGGAAATGTTGTCTTTTAAAATTAAAGTTGCTGTGTGGATAAAATGTCAACGTATATCTGAGCTTAAAAGATTATGTAGTTGGTAATACTCCTATGTGCAGGGCACTAGGCACCAACTAGTAAAGTTTTGGCCTAACTGACCACAAGAGTGACCTTGAAGAAAGATTGCTAGTTCATTTGTTCTGAAGTATGTATTTTTCTCTCCAGGACTACTTCATTTCCTCATCAGTAGGTCTGCAGGAACAAATTCATCGTGTTCAGAAACTTCACCATATGCTTGAAATCTTGGTCAGCTGTACAGTCTTCCTTCAATTTAAACATGAGAACCTCTTCCCTTTGACACAGTTAGTATTTCATTTTCAGTTTTTTACATTTAAATGGATTCTCTCTCTCTCAAAAAAACCCTGTACATAATGAAAATGCAAGCTGACACTTCCAATTTTATTGCAAATAGTTGTGGCAAATGAGCACTGCAGCCATAATGCTGGATCTTCCTATTTGATGTTCCTCTCTGATTTTAATATCCTGCAGTCTTTTCCTACACATTTGTGAGGGATTTCAGGAAATCATTAAAATTCTTATTTTCCTTTTTGTTTCTAAGCTGACAGAGATTCTAGCCATTTTTTCACCATGAAACATGTAAAACAGGTACTCATTAGAAAATACATTTACAATAACAGTGAAAACAAGTGAACAAGAAATAGAGATACTTTTTGGTTTTGAAAATTTGCTTTCTCCTTGTAGGTTTGCTTTTTTTTTCTCCCTGCATGTCTTCTCATAGCTGGTTCAGGTCATGGCTCCAAAAGTTGCAAGTTTTTAGTCTGCTTTGGTCTAAGCTGTTAACCAATGGAAGTATTTTAGAGCAGAGCTTCTCAAACTATCTGATGGGGTGGACCGGCAATTTTTTTTCCAGTGGGCCAGGGACCGGTGCCCGGTTCAGCCAGTGGCAGCAACTGTGTGTAACAGCGCTACACAAATGCATGACCGGCTGTTTCTTTTTCACAAATGCACGACTGGCTGGTTCATATTTCTCTTGTGGTCAATCATGACCCCCAAGTCCCTTTCGGCTGTGGTACTAGCAAACGTAGCACTGCTGAGCTTATAAGTGTGCTGCGGGGTTTTTTCCCCCAGGGCGGAGTACCTTGTATTTTTCAGTATTGAACACCATCAGGTGTTTGTCTGCCTATTTTCTGAGCCTGTCTAGGTTGGCCTGGATCACAAGCCTGTCCTCAGGTGTGGACGCTTTACCCCAAAGTTTGGCGTCATTGGTGAACTTGGCCAGTCTGCTTCTGACACCAATGTCCACATCATTAATGAAGATGTTAAAGGGTATAGGCCCAAGGATGGAGCCTTGGGGGACCCCACTGGCCATGGCGCATCGCAGCGATTTACTTCCGTCTATTACCACTCTCTGGGTCCAACCTCAAACCCAATTCCCCAGCTATTGGACTGTGATGTAGCTGAGGCCACAGTTGGCCAGTTTTTCTATGAGATGATCATGAGATACTAGATCAAAGGCTTTTTTAAAATCAAGATATAGGATGTCAATCTCTTCTCCCTTGTCTGGGTGATATGTCACCTTGTCATAGAAGGCAATGAGATCGGTTAGGCAAGACTTACCTGTGCTGGCTATCCCTCAGGATGTTGCCATCAGCCAGTTTGTCAAGAATGGTCTCTGATAATTTTTTCCAAGATCTTCCCAGGGATAGAGGTCTGGCTGATAGGCCTGTAGTTCTGCGGATCTACTTTCCTCTCTTCCTTGAAGATGGGCACCACATTCACCTTCTTCCAGTCATTGGGCACTTCACCTGAGTGTCACAAGTTCTTGAAGATCCATGCCAGTGGCTGAGCTATGATGCCTGCCAGCTCCTTAAGTACCCTAGGGGGTAGACTGTCTGGGCCAGCTGACTTGAAGGTGTCCAGCCTCTCAAGGTGTTCCTTCACATGGTCTGCATTGATGTAGGGTAACTATTCTCCCTCACCCTGGCCATCCTGTACTATATTGAGAAGGGCTGTCCCTTGGGGCTGGTGAAAACTTGACACAAAATACCCATTGAGCATGTTGGCTTTTTCCTGGGTGTCAATTGTCAGTCGTCCCATTTTGGTTTAGCAGGGGTCCAACATTACCCTTGCTTTTTCTCCAGCTAAAAAGGACATTTTATTGTCTTTGATACATGTAGCCACTTGGAGTTCAGTTGCAGTGTTGGCTTTCCTGGTTCGCTCCCTATAGGTCCAGACCAGTGCAGAATACTCCCTTCTTTGAGGTGGTTCCAGTCTTCCATCCTTTATAGGTCTTTTTAGACGCAGGAGGTCCACAAGTTTCCTGCAGAGCCAAGGAGGCTGCTGTCCCCTTTTGCTACTTTTCCTCCGAGATGGAATAGACCTTGCTTATGCTTTCAGGATTTCTTCCTTGAGGAGCAACCACTCATCCTGAGCTCCCCTCCCTTTCGGGTCATAGTCCCTTAGGGCCTTGCCAACAAGCCACCTGAGCTTGTCTGAAGTCGAGGACTTCTGCATTGCTGACTGACTTGCCAGCTTTACAGTGGATAGTGAAAGTGATCAGCTCATGGTCACTGTCTCCTAGCTTCCCTTTGATCAATAGGTTGCTGATTAGATCATCCACCCTTTGCCAGTACCAGGTTGAACAGCGCTTTGCCTCTTGTTGGTCTATAGGCTTCTTTAGATTCTCTAAATCCTGTTTGTGATAGCCTCATTTTCCACTGGTTTTGGAACCAGAGCCAAAGACATTTCAGAACTTGGATCTCCTGCAAATAATAGGAACTGTTGATCTTTTGCTTTAGGCCCAGCATGAAGACTTGGTTAGTTTTGTACTTTGTTTTTCTTGTGTTGAATTGTTGCAGAAACGTTTATCTGAAGAGTATAAGGAACAAGTGCAAAGTGCTGCATCAAGGGAGAAAGAACTGCTATCATGCCTATAGGCTGGGGGGCAACCTTCTCAGCGTCACCGAGGCAGAAAGAGATCTTGGAGTTAGTGTTGACTCCGGGATAAACATGAGTTGTCAATGCGATGAAGTAGTCGGCAGAGCCAGTCGCACCTTGTCATGCATGTGTAGGTGCTTCACAAACAGGTCCAGGGAGGTGATCCTCCCTCTCTACGCGGCACTGGTCAGGCTGCAGCTGGAGTACTGTGTCCAGTTCTGGACGCTGCAGTTCAAGTGGGATGCGGACAACCTGGAGAGAGTCCAAAGAAGGGCCACTTGCCTGATTGCAGGTCTTCAGGGAAGGCCATATGAGGAAAGGCTGAGGGACCTTAACCTCTTCAGCCTCTCCAAGAGAAGGCTGAGAGGGGACCTTGTGATGGTGTACAAATTCATAAAGGGAGAGAGCAACATGAAGTAGGCAATGATCTGTTCACCAGGGCACCCCCTGGAACAACAAGGAACAATGGCCATAAGCTACTGGAGAGTAGGTTTAGACTGGACAGTAGAAAAAGGTTCTTCATGGTCAGGGTTGCCAGGATCTGGAATGGGCTCCCAAGAGAGGTGGTGCTCACCCCCTCCTTGGGGTCTTCTAGAGGAGACTGTTCAGGCACCTGTCTGGGATCACATGATCCCAGGTTTGGTGACCCTTTTCTTGCCTGCCGGGGGCAGGGGATTGGATTAGGTGGCCGATTGGGGTCCCTTCCGACCTTAGAATCTATAAATCTATGAAACACTATTTAATTCTTGTTATTATAGGTCCTGCATAAAATATTACAAGGAAAACCCTCTGGATGAGAAACATGTGTTCCAGCTTCCAGTGAGGCCAGCAGTAGTCAATAAGTTCTATCAAAAGTAAGCCATACCTCAGGTCTTGTAATACTGAAATTTTGGATCATGACTGAGTACATAATTGTTCATTTGCATTTTTGTGCTATTTGATTCCTGCAGTGAGTACCCACAGATATGGAGGGTGGAAATAAGTAGTGGACACGGACAAAGGGAGATTAAAACAACGTGGCAACTTAGCACTAATGCTCCAGTTGAACATATGACTGTGAACAACTTAGGTAAGGCACCATTTATTGTATGGGAAAATGTTAAAGGGACACTGCCAACTTTTAATATTTTAATTTGTATTTTTAAATCAAGTTTCTTAAACAGTACCCTTGAAGGAGGATATACTGTATTTTCCTTGTTTATTAGTCTCTTCAGCAAGGAACAAATGAACTTTTTATATAAACAGTGGGCATTTATACACCTACATTTGTTTGCTCCGACATGTTGGAGATCTGGCGCCCACGAGCTGATGTGCCTGGTGCTGTGCCGCATGCATTTGTTTAAATGATGAAATGCGTATCAGGGCTGAGAAAATGGCAGTGGTGCACTTTTGAACTAAAACATCTTTGTGTTTTAGTTCAAAAGCGTGCTGCTGCCATTTTCTCAGTGCTGACATGCATTTCACCAGTTATACGAATGCATGTGGTGTTGTGGTGCAAGCTTGTGTACAAATGCCCAGTGAAAGTGAAACGAGGTGCATCTGAATGTACAATGTAAACGGATAAAAGTGGACTTCCAGTTAAAATAATCTTTATATCTTACTTGTAATCATTGGAGGTACAAAATTTTCAGAGCTACCTATAATTTTTTAATATTCTACTGAAACCTGAAGGGAAAATTCATTTAAATGGTTGTTTAGTAACTCATTCAATAAGATCGTTTTACATAAATGCTGAAATATTTTTCAACCCCTATTCTGCTGTACAGACCAAATGTGTCATTTGGCCTTTTGTTTGTTAGTCTGACAATAGCGGCAAGCCTTCTTATCGATCTAAGGCAGTGATGCTCAACCTCTGGTCCACAACAGTATGTCATCTGGCCCATGAGTCTCCCCACAGGTCCAGAAATTGGGCAACAGGGGACCCAAGGCAGTGTTTAATTGCAGCTGCCCTGCTGCCACATTTCCAGATCTGTGCTGAGTCCCAGAGGCCTAGATGCTGTGGCCCTATGTACAAGATCACGCTGGCTAGCAGGCAGTCAGATCTAGTATTGGATCAGGCCTGTATAACTATCCCACATTTGGGATCCGGGCTGTGGATTGTCCTTGCATGCATCTCTAGCTTGTGGAGCTGGAAGATTAAATGCCACTGATCCCAAGTAGGGAGTCAAACTCATCTGGCCCTGCAGACTGGTTGAGGGTCTCTGGGCCAGTCTGCAGGCTGGATCCAGCTGCACTGGAGCCAGTAGACAGGACCAGTCTGATGGGGTGCCACATGCAGTGCACTCTCCATGCCAGTCCCCTGTGCCACAGTTGGCACATTCTGGCCCTGCTCTAGGGCTTGTGCCGCAAGAAGCGCGTGGTCCGGACCTGGCACTGCAAGTACCACGAGCAGCTAGGGGGTCAGCTGAAAGCACATGCTGCATGTGGCGCTACACTAGACAGCCCTGCGAGCTGGCTCCAGGGCCCATCAGGATCAGGTGCCAGGCTATTCATGTCTCCCAGAGCCATATGGATAGTCATGTGTGTTGGCCCCCTGTTCCGTGTGCAGCGCTTCTGGGCTGAGGTCCAGTGTGTGCCCTGCAGGCAGCACAAGCCCCAGAGCAGGGCTGGCGTGTGGTGTATGGAGCATGAACTGGACCCAGTGCTGGGGGCACTGTTTGCACTGAATGGGACCAACGTGGGGTACACAGTGCCTCGGGCACCCTGCCAGACAACCTTGCTTGCTGGCTCTGGCACAGCCCAATTTGGACTAGCCTGTGCACAGGATTGGCCTGCTGTAAGCACTGCATACAGCTCACAGCCTGGACCAGCCCCCTGTGCTGTGAACAGCACATGGAGTGCAGGGTCCAAGACCCATCTGCCAGATCATGTGGTTCCCTGGGCCAGATGTAGCTCATGGGCTGTATGTTTGATATCCCTGGTCTTTTATCCCCGATCCCTGTTTGATATCCCTGATCTTTTATTACAAAATAAATGTTCACTGCCTATCAATTTTTAGTGTTTGTAAGAAGTTCTTGAAGTTTTGTCAAACTTTCCCTATGATCTGTTGTTTTTAGACTGCCATGTTTTCATTTAATTTCTTTTTTTTACTGCAGGCTTTCTTTGTGATACAACAATTAATGGAAGCAGTGAAGAAAGAGTGCATTTTATTGCAGTAGCTAAGTGCAGTCATGTGCATTTCACATGAAAGAATGCTGCTGAACAAACATGCTTATAAAGTATGTGGAAGTAAATGGAAGAATTTCAGCTTATCTGCCTCCCATTCATTTGGTATTTATTTGTGGTAGTGTATTTAAGATGCAACGTATACAGCTGCAGTTCTACAGGACATGTACCATTTGTTTTTATATTTTAATTTTATTTCAATTTACAGCCATTTGTTAAAAATAAACATACAGTATAATTCCTTTGAAAGCAACTGTTGTTATCTTGTACTTTATACATTTTTTAAAAACTTTTTTTGAATAATGTTCTTCCTTCTATACATGTTTTAAACGTTTTGTTTCGTTGCTTAAGAGTGCAACAAAGCAAAGTTTCAAATTTGGAGCAATGCAACAGGCCCAAATCAGACAATATTATCACATCTTCTCTAGTGTCACATGATAGAATCATCAGGAAGACCTATTTGGAGAGTTATTCTTTCACCACTTATATAGCCTACATAAAAATACTCTGGCATTGCATTTATATTTTTGAGTTGCTTTCATCATCCACTCCAAATTCAACATTTCTTAAATATGAGGTGGATTGATTTAAATTGTGCTTAAATATAGCCTCTATATTACGTATGATACTACTCTATGCTAACTAGAGAATATACATTTAAGTAATTGTATAGTGTAACTAGGGTTATAAATATAATTTAAAAATATTTGTTTAACCTCCTCCTAATTATATCAGCTAAACAATTGATTGATAAAACAGCAGCTCTGACACACCTGCTGCTGGGAGCTGCTCCCCACTCCCCAAACCCTTAGACTGGGGGAGAGCTGGGAGGAGGCAAGCCCAGTCAGACAACACTGTGTGAAGCCTTGCACTGGGAGGAAGGGAACACCTGGGAACCAGCAGCTAATTGCTTAATTGGTGGGTCATTAAGCCACTCCCTGTTTTCCACTTAGGTTATGGGTACTAGTCCCCCTTGACCCTCTCCCTGATTCCTCCCTCTCTCTGTTCTGCCTGCCCTACTGCCTTCTGATTCCTGCCGGGGTACAGTGGGCATTCCTTCCCCTCCGCTTACCTGCTAAACTGTACCCATCCAAGGTAAAGGATAACTCATAAGCTAACCAGTTATCACTGCACTTATCAGTTAAATGATTAAGTGTTTAACCTTTCACATCCCTAAGTATATGTTTATTGAATAACTGGAGACAAGTTTTACTAACATTTAAGAAAAAATAAAGGCCATCTTTTGCTCCCTTGTCATGAAAATAAGTTTGTAGCACATATATACATATTTTGATCTTAAAAAATGAGTAATATAATCAGGCAGAAATATATAAAAATAATTAAAGCTCAAGGAGACTCCATGAATTAATGAAATATTAAGCTATCAATAGAACATAGAATGCTTATAGGTAATATAGATTGCTTATACATTCAAATGTAATTTTTAAACAAAGTTAATATTTTAATTTAAAAGATCCAGTTTAAATCTGGGTCTTTTAATTCCTCTTTTTTATCTACCCTGCTTAATACAGGATGCACTAAATATGCCTATTTTTAACACACAACTGTCCTTAGAATTTGACATACACACCTGTGGTGGTTTACTAAAGAAATCTTAGGGAAAGTTGAATATGAAGCTTGATACCATTTTTGGCAGGAATGATTTCAGATTTGCCAATGGCAGGCTACTGGCCATATGCTGGAAGCAATAACAGTTCTTTGTATGCAGGTGCCTCCTGTGAAGCTGGTCCTGCTTACAGCAAGACTGAATTTGGTAATTCTTGTTTCATGTTACTTGGGCCCCAGAGAACGCATCTTTATACACTGAAGAGAAGATGTATCATGAAGAAGGTCCTGGTGGTTTGAACACTAGATTGGACATCAGGATTTCTAGTCCTGGCTTTGAATACAAGTCCATATTTGGCTTTGGATGAGTCATTTAATATCTCATTTTTTTCACAATGTATACAAATTTGGGTAATAAAACATGCCTTACTTGTAAGGATGCAAAGTTGAATTAGTTAATTGTTATTTTTTAAATTATATTCTGTAAATAGTCCATGTCTTCATTTTTTTAAAACAGCACTTACATGATAATTAAAAAGTGTATTGATGAACAGATTGTTCAAAAGTTCTGTTTTCAGTCTACCCTTGAAATCTGGAAAGGTTTGAATAAATTTCATCTTGGCCAACGTGAAGAACACATAATGTTTTGCAAAATGTTCAAGATAAAATCTCTAACTGAATTTTGATTAAAAATACTGAAACAGATGCATTGGTTTTGATAACATTTCTAAATTATGTCTTGGAGACAAAAATGAATAAAATATAGAAACATCAATATGTATACAAAAGCCATATTTCTTTGTCGTTACAGCATTACAAAAAGAAGGCATCTGTGGAAACCCTTTAAAACAATGCAAGACTATCATGGCATTTTATTACTTATGCAAAATGAAGTGTGTGTAAACTTGTAATTTTAGTTGCACTTCTGAAGGAAGATTGCTAGTAGAACAGCACTGATAAGTATGCAGAGTGTGAAAGCTATAGGCACAACAATCTCGGTCACCATTTCCATGTGAGTAGTCAAAGAATCTGAAATTTGAGAAAAGAAACAATACCAGATAAAAGTTTGGTTTAACAGAATTATTTTTAAAGTATTTTGTTCATTTTTATTTTTAGCAGAATTCAACAGTCTTGAATCTGTTTTTTGGACATAGTTTTTATAAAGCTAATATTTTTTGTTACCAATTGATAGCTGCATTTCATTAGCATTAGCATACCAATTTAAAAAAAAATTCTAATACTAAGATGTTTTATACATTTTGATAATCTCAAACAAGTCCATGCCAGGTTCACCTCATTTTTAGCGCTCAAAGGACTCAAAAGTTGTTTGTGCATACCATGAATTAGCTTAGTATATTAGCAACATATTCTGCTGTTCCTCTCATTTTTAGGAGGGGAGAAAATTATCAAAGACAGGTCTTTGGGAAGCACCTCAATCCTTTGAGGACTGTATTCTGTCTCTGCAAAGTATAAATTATATAGCTATTCTAAGCCAACTTTTATTTGGGGGTGAGCCTACAATCTGTTTTGTAGTGCATGCAGATTACAAAATAATAGGAGCCCTTGGAGTTGAATAAGTAGTACACTTCTGACTAATGTATTATTGCACAGGGGGCTGCATGTGTGACTTCCATTCATGGACGCTTTGCAAGATGCACTTACCTAATCTGAACTGTTCATAGTTTACTTGAGGGGATGTCAAATGTGGCCTGTAGAGCCCTGCCATCTGGCCCCCGGCACTGCCCCGGGTTTGAGTTTTTGGGCTGGACCAGCCCTGCATACAGAGCCCATGACAAATGCTGTACATAGTGCCTGTTTCGGCTAGTCCGTGATCCATGTGACGCCTTCCCTACCCAGACTGCACTGCACATGGCACATGTTCCAGCTGCTTTGGGATCCACACTGCACATAGCACCTGTACCAGCCAGTCCAAGACGTGCTGCATACAATGCTGATCCCAGACTGGCTGGGGTGGGTGCTGTGTCCTAAAGTGAGTGGTGTCTCTACCGAATCAGGCACGTGGGGTAGGCCCATGGGTCAAATGCAGCATTTGAACCAGCCCTGCACCATTCATTCAACCTACAGGGTCAGATGTGTTCAACACTCTTGGCTTAATCCTACCCTACAACCCGGACAGACATTATGTATCATCCTACCCTTCCTTAATATTTCCAGAAATCTATTTTAAAAGTATTCCTTCAATTTCCGGAATTGCCAAACACCCTAGTTACCCCTTCAGAAACTTCAGTCCATCTGAACTGTGAAGTCTCACTTCCCATTTGTATAGTTCATTATGTAGAAGCTAGATTTTTTTTTGGCTTTATTTTCCTGCTTCATAACTGTCCTGGCTTTGTTTGGTTTGAATTCACCCTTTGTTTTTTAAAAGGGCAAGCAATCCACTTCTCACTATATCCCTAATATTACAGGTTTCCCTCACTTTATGCAGGGTTCTGTATATGGGAATTTGTTCTTATGTGATTACTGTTTTTACACACTAAGTTCATTACTTGCGCGGTAAATTGGTTATATGCGAGGTAAATCTCTAGGGGGAGGGGCACGGTGCAGCCCAGTGGCTGCACGCAGGTGGCATCGGCAACTCCTGGGGCAAAGCAGCGGGAACTGGCAGTGGGTGTGGGGTGCGGGATGGAAGAGGTGCAGCACTTGCTGCTATGTGCACCCTGGGGGGCTGCACCGGGCTTTTCCCCGGGGGGGGGAGGGTCTCCCCAGATCTGTGTGTGGGACAAGGGCAGGCTGCTGTTGTAGGCTGGGGCCAGTGGCAGCACCCAGCTTTTCCCAGAAGGGGTCGGGCTGGGCCGTGCTGCATGTGGGGTGGGCAGGGTGGTGCTGGGGTGGGGGGGCTACAGCCCCCCTCGCAACACCAGTGTTGCCTGCCCCGAGTGCAGCATGGCCCAGCCCCAGCCCCCCACTGGGAAGAGCTGGTGGCACCACTGGCCCCTGCCCGCAGCAGCCTGCCCTCGTCCTGCATACAGATACGGGGGCGCATGCCCCCTGGGAAGAGCCTGGTACAGCCCTCCAGTCCCCAACTCTGGAACCTCTGCAGGGTGTGTGTAGCAGCAAGAGACGTGGCCACCCCGCACACACTGACAGTTCCCTCCACTTTGCTCCCTGCTGCAGCCCCAGGACCTGCCCATGCCACCTGCCTGCAGCTACTGGTCTGTGCCGTGCCTGTCCCCCACCACTTCCTGAGCCCCAGCCCCAGCCCCAGGCCCACTCGCTCCCTCCCTCCCTCCCTGCCGTGGGAACGTACCCCTATTTGTTAACCTTTACACACATAGAGGCAGTTTTGTTTGACCCTAAAGCTTACAGTAATTATCAAATAATTGTGTCTTCTGAAGAGGTTTTTTCAGGGCCCAGTTTTGACATAGTAGTAGTCATGGAAATGCTTGGCCTCTAAATTCACAAAATATGCAAATATAAAATGAGTAAAGCAGAATAAATATAAATACCTTCAGAAACTGGTTGGTTTGTGGTAGAACAAGTCTCCAAGGCCTTGTAATACCAACTTTCCACCTAACAAAATTGACATGATATTAATAATGGTGATTTAGTTTTAAATCTATTTAGTCTTACAGCAACAACTGCATTTGAGCTTTAGCCTGTTACATTTTTGGATTTTTCATTTTTTTTTATGTTGCCAATCAGAGTGTATTGTGTATTTAAACCAAAACTTTGTCTGTAAAGATTAAAAGACCATTTAACGCTGGAAAATTTACATTTTGGGTTTTGTGGTCACCAAAGGCTGGGGGAGGCGGGGAAGACATTTGTTTCATTTGGAAAGCTCTTAATCATTCCAGACAGCCATAATGAAGGAGCAGTAATCCAAGATTAGCTTTCATTTATATGAGGTTGACACATTCCTGAATTAAATACATAGGTACACTATTGTAATCCAAGGATCAGGGGTGGATCCAGAGGGGGTTTATCCTCATTTAATCTCCCTGGGTATTGCCTGCCAGCCCAGGAGCAGGGAGGGAAAGCTGTTGCCACGGCCAATGTCTCCAACCAAATCTGACTCCCCATGCAGCCTCTCCTTGGCCCTGCTGGAGGGGGCAGAAGTGGCAGCAGGTGGGTCCAGGGACAGAAGTAGGGAGGGCTCTGGGACACCCCATCCTGCAGGTCAGCCAGAGATAGTGGCACAGCCGATAGGGGAAGGGACTTGGACATGCGATTTAGTACAGAGGGAAGGGAAGGGTGTGAATTCTTATCTGATTAGAAATGTAAAAGTCCCTGGCTGCTGTTCCTGAGGTGTGGTCTGCAATGGGGGATCAAATGTAATGTAACTGATATGCTATCAGACTCAGTGTAGGTTTTGACCAGAATTTAAAAATAAAAACTGAATTAATGATTAACCTTACCTGTCTTAGATTTGGAAATCCATTTGCACTTATGATTTTCTTGTAGTACTGAACAGATGCCTTTGGGTGTCGAGGTTTGTTCTTATTCTGAAAATCAACATGGTAGAATCCAAATCTCTCAGAGAAACCTTTATTCCATTCAAATTTATCCAGCAGAGACCAGGCAGTATACCCATTAACATTAACTCCGTCATTTATTGCTGAAAATAGATTTAAAATGTTTTGTTAAATTTGAAGTGCTGTTTAACAAACATGGTACTAATCAATCATACCCTGTTTTATACCAAAAAAAGGATGGAAAAAAGTGGCAGGATAAAATTTTTAAAGGTCTTAAGTCTATCTGAAAGTTAATGGGACTTAGGCAATTTGGATAATGTTATCCTTAGTCTAGATCAGGGGTGTTAAAACTCACTTCCTGCCCTGGGCTGAATGCAGAGGGGGCTGCTTGTGGGCTGGATCCAGTCCAGAGCTCCAGTGCAGAGCATGGGGTGGCTGCAGGAGCAGTGGTGGCTCTGACTATTGGTCATGTGTCGCATGTCCCATGCTGGAGTTGGAACTGCTGCCCAACATGTGTTTTGTGTCAGGACTGTGGCTCTGGCATGGAACAGAGTAAGGGTGGTGATGGCAGCGGCATGACAGCTGATAAAGCTGTTACAATATTAAACACAATGTACTTCAGAGAAGTAAAAGTTTAGAATATAAAAATGTTAGAAAGCAAATTTAATTGTGCTTTAAGCTATTATTTAAAGTTCACCTTTCAGCATCTCATTAATATAACCTTTCAGATATTCCATTCTCCATTCGTCACATAGTTGAATACAGTATATCTTTTCAGAAACCCCATTCTCTGTCACGTAAATCAGAGGGTTCCCATAATGTGTCTGCAAACACAGATACATATTGACATTGGAAAGTTGTACTTCATACAACCAGAATTAATTTTATTTTTCTAAAACACTACATTTCTAGCAAACTGCTTCTAATTTTACATACTCAGCACGGTTACTTTTAAAGAATGGTATAGTCACACATTTAAAATTAACACTTCTTATTACAGCATTGCATACAGATACCAGTTAGTATTATGGCCCTTTCCGAAGATAGGTACATGGCAAGGAACAAGGCTCCTATATTCTGGTAAAAATGCTGGAGGTCTTGGATTTTTGCAGTTGACCATGAAAAAATGTTTTATACTCTTGTCTAAAACAAAATTAATTCCTTTCAAAGAAGGCTTAGTCTAAAATTACCTTAGCAAAGTTGAGTAACCTTCTAAAACCCCAGGGCACAGAGTATAACCATTTGGATCCTGGGTTTGGCCACTTTGGGTCTACCAGTTCTTGCAAATCACGATCAGTGTAGTAACTGGGCCCTTGCACGGAGGGATAATTCTTCCGAGTAATGTAGCGAGTAGTAAAGTGACCTATTCCCAGGAAATCTGATGTGCCTTTAATATAGCTTTTCTCTTGTGCTGAGAAGATTGGTAATCTTGTCAAGCCCAAGCCTTGTTGGGCACTCTTTCTACCTATCAAATAATTTAAAAAAAGGAGAGCTGTTAAATGATGGTAACAGTGTCTTTCATGCAACTGAATTGTTCTGCTTTTCTTTACCACACCACCAACACAACTAAACTTTCCTAGCTTGAAAGACTGATCTTGAGTGACTGGTTTCTTTTCTAACACGAGGATCTGCCTCTTTTCCAGTTACATGAAGCAAATTAAGACTGAGAAGATAGTCGTTTAAGCCGGGATTTTCAAAGAAGCCTCAGAAATTCTGAGTTGGGTGCCTGAAATTCACTGTCTCCTTTGAAAAACTCAGTCAATAAAGCACAGGACAAGGAGTCAGGTACTTTGCTGCTTTCCTTGGGCACATCACTTCCCTACTTCCTTTTATTTTCCTATTTGATTAATAGGAATAATCATACTTTGAAGAGCAAGTACTATTGGATCCTTACAATTTTTAAAATTAAAAATACCCCAAAAACATATAATCAACTTTGACTAATTTTTTCCATCATAATAAATTGCAACAGTATTCAAGCTATTAAATAGTCAGTATGCCTTACCTATATACTCTTTCATAACTTCTGGATAGTCTCCTCTGTAAATAGGATTTGCAAACCATCCCAAATAAAACTGAACATATCTCTCAGCAGCATCTATGTCGTCTTGGTTACTTAGATCCATAGGTTCACCCCAGGCACTTGTTAAAGAAATTCCAACCATCCCTTAAAGTAAAAAGTGACAGTTCTGCAGTTGGGCATAATCTTTTAAATCCTTGCTACAAATGGAGACATAATTTTACGCGTGCTTATTACCTTGCTGCTCCCTGCGCCATGTCTTATCATAAGAATGCCAGACCTTTGCATGAGTCTGTAAGTAAAAGAACACACACACATTATCACACACACACACACACACACAGAAGCATACTGTACAGAAATCAGTACCAAAAAACAATGAAGAACTGAGGGGAAACCTGTCACACTAATGCTTGTTTGAGAATTTATTATATTAGGATTTTCAAAACTTTTTTTTCTCTTCCTTATAGAGAAGCTTTTCTGTAGAAAGTCTAGAGCACCAGTACAAAGATTCTTTGCAACCTCTTGACAGCTTTGTGAGGGTGACACACCCCAGTTCCAGGAGTCTGTGCGTGAGTCTGTATCTCAATTAAATTCTGGAAAACTCTCTCATTTTAGTGAAATCCTGGTACAACTGAAGTCAGTTGTAAAATTCCCATTCACTTTGATAGGCTAGGGTTTTACCTATTTAATTTTAGAAGTTGCCTTAATATGGCCTTTTTGGATCAATTTTGCCATATTTAAAATAATAATTTAAAAAAATCTCAAATGCTGCAGAATAGTGCTATATAATGCAGCCACTACAATGTCTTTATTTATTGTTTTCAATGCCAGTAGTTTATAGTTTAGATTTAATTACTGGATGCTTTTAAATATGCTATTCAAAAATTCATACTTTTTTAGCAGACGTTTTCCTAGGGAGGGAAGGGGAGAGAGAGTTTCATAGTTTCTAGGGTCGGAAGGGACCTGAGCAGATCATCAAGTCCGATCCCCTGCCATGGCAGGAAAGAGTACTGGGGTCAAACGACCCCAGCAAGGTGAAGTAAAGCCTTGTCTTAAAGACCCCCAGGGTAGGAGCCAGCACCACTTCTCTTGGAAGTTGGTTCCAGATCTTAGCCACCCTGACCATGAAGTCGCGCCTCCTGACGTCTAATCTGAATCTCTCCTCTACCACCTTGTGACCATTATTTCTAGTCACTCCTGGCAGTGCTCGGGGGAACAGGGACTCCCCCAGTGCCTGCTGGTCCCCTGGGACTAGTTTATAAACGGCCACTAGATCCCCCCTCAGCCTTCTCTTGTGGAGGCTGAACAGGTTCAGGTCCCGTCGCCTCTCCTCGTAGGGCCTGCCCTGCTGCCCCCTGACCATGCGAGTAGCCTCCTCTGGACCCTCTCCATGCTGTCCACATCCCTCTTAAAGTGCGGCGCCTTCAGATGACTGCATGCACATGCCCTGCTTAATTCAGACATAAAATATCAAATAATAAATGAGGAAACATTTTCTAGTTTTACTTTAATTATGTGATGAGCTGCTTTATATGCCCCAGTTCCACTGAGCTTCAGTCCTGGCGCGTGTTTTCCTGTCTCATAGCCCTCTTCAGCGACAGCCTATAGCAAAAATAATTTTAACTATAGGGTAATTCCAAAAATTTGGGAAACAAAAATGTACATCACTCAAAACAGTGGGAAAGAAGATATCTGTAACTTACCCAAGGGTTACTAAAAGTAATCCAGTATTTCACACGATCACCAAAAGTCTCAAAGCACAGATTTGCATAATCATTAAAGTAATTTATTAGGCTTGCATTCTGCCAGCCCCCGTACTTTTCTTGGAGTGCCTGAATAAATAATAATTATAAAGCTTAACATGTATATTCTTTAAAATACAATATACCATTATTTGTTGATAAAGTTGATTTGGTATATAACTTTATACACTGGACAATGACATGCACTGCAAAGATTTAATTCATCTGATAAGTAGTGTGAATGAGGCAGAGTTCACTCTCTCAGGATGAAGATGAAAATGCAACAGATAACAAATCAGTTCTGCCTACATTTGAAAGTATACTGGAATTTTTAAAATTGGTTTGTTTTAGTATTCCAACCATTTCTTATTTATACAAACACATTTCCTACTGGAAATATTGGATTAAACATGAAAAATGTAAATATTCACAGACCTGTGGAAGATCCCAGTGGTAGAGGCTCACAAAAGGGATAATGTTGTTGTCCAGAAGACTATTAATTGTATCATTATAGAATTGTATTCCCATTTCATTTACTTCTTCTGCTGTGAAAACACATATTGAAGAGCTTGTCTGAGTTGTTTTTTGTAGAACTTGTTCGGAAAATATTTTCAAAAATTATTTTCTGGAATTCAATATATAAACTAGAGGGCAACACTGAGTGCAATGCTGGTCCAGGGCTGGCTGGAGCAGGTGCCAAATTTGGCATGCAGGGGACATGTGGAGCTCCCTGTCCCTCCTGCAGTGTGAACATTGAATTTGGCATGCGAGGGGTCCCAGACTGGTCCCACACGGAAGCCAGCACTGGCAGCCAGATAATGTGGTTCAACGCGCTAGGCCATATCTTTGACACCCCTCCACTAGCTCAATGGGCTGGTAGGCTCAAAGTGGACCTTTGCTGTGATATCCTTACTTTTAGGTTTCTAGTTAAATGGCTATGCTTACTTTTGATGCCAGTAGGCAGAATGCGAGGCCATGATATGGAGAGCAGATAGTAATGGACTTTCAAATCCTTCAGTAACTGAATGTCATCCTACAAAAAAGCAAATCCACTTGAAATAACTTTTGGTAATCGCAAAAGAGTAACTCTTCAGTCTCATTAAGCTGCGAATGAAATCAGTGGTAAAAAAAGACTTCAGAATGGAGAAAACTTAAACACAGAGAAGATTGGCAGAGCACATTATTTTTGGGGCAATCACTTCCTGTATTTCCTTTGACACACCAGTATTAAGTGCAACAGATTTTTGCATTCTTGCAACAACAGTGAATTTAGCCCAAAGCTATTTGTACATGCTCGTTATGCATCTTAAATCATTACCAGAATATAAACTGAGCAAAGCCAGTGTATTTCAAAGTGTTGGAAGTGTTTCTTTGCTCACTGAAGCATCAAGTGTTGTGCATTTCTCAACAGAAGCTATATACTTTGCTTAGTATATATTTTGGTATGTTTTAAAATACATTAAGAATGTATCATATAAATGAATTTGGGTCATATTCACTCTTGATGTAAGACTGTTTTTCCTTTGAAATGGTGATGCTCATTTGTAGTCCTATAAAAACATCCTCCACCAGGTTCAGTAGAGAAGCTAAACTTGTGTGTTTTCTCTTACTCTGTTGCCTTGGAAACTTTGAATGTGGTGATGTTCAATTCAAGGTTCACTGAGGAATCAAGCGGAGGAAAAGGCAAGCTGTGAGAGAACAAGCTCTCTCACAAAATGTAGCTGACATTAGTCTTCAAAACGTTTCAGCTGACTCTCCTTTTTAAAAGAATAGCGAGGGCTGTGAATAAGAGGAAATAAACTTAATTAACTTCCTTCTGCCTGGGCTAGTGAGTATGTTCATATGATTCAGCTGCAGTTTGGGATGTGGTGGCAGGTTTCATATGTTTGAAATTGTGATCACTGAGAACTACCCACATGTTCAATCCATGGTATATGTTTGAGTACATCTGCTTTTGCATACTGATCCTACAAAAGTAGGACAAACAGCTACTTGCACATACAATGAGGCTTGATTTGCATATGTACGTATGGGGGTTTGAGCACTCCCATTTTTGTGGATGTAGTCAGGAGTGAGTCTGCAAAATGGGACTGAAAATTTGGCACCAAAGTACGGTAGTAGCTCTTTGCCAGACTACAGAATAATCTAGTAGATGCTCAGATTTATGCCAACACTCTTCAATATAGGGATTTTATACAAGATCAGCTTTAAATACACCACCCAATCATCCCAGTTGTGTGCACAAAATGTTATTACTTTGGAATCTATACATTTTTAGTACTGCCATATTCTGAAGCCTTCCCATTCAGATAGAAATTTGTAATTTGTAATTTCCTCCCCACAGTGACAATTAATTTAATCATTTGGATGTCTGTTATTGTATTTATGTTATTTAAAAACCACTGGAAAACTGTACATAATGGTCTTATTTAAAAATTCTCATTTTACTATTTTGCTTTTTTAGTTTTAATCCAGTCTCTGTATGAAGTTTTAGAAAAATGCCAATAGTGGTTATCATACCTGTTATAAATAGCTGGGATTACCAAGTAGGATGGGACTATACTGAGACAAATATTTTTAAAATATAAGATAGAAAGCAATTTAACTGTGTCTGGTTTACAATCTAAAACATCCTGCATATGAACAGTTAATTTACTACTATTGCTTTCCAAAGTTGTGATCACCAGATTTTTAACTATAACTCTATTTTTTTAACACTTTGATTCTTTATAAATTCCCTTTTTCCTGCCAGTAAGGTTCTTTACTGTTATTTTTAACTTCCCATTAGCTATCAATAAAATGACCTACTCTTACTTCAGAATAAGTTAGTTTTAATTTTAATATTTTTTTCAGTTTTTTTGTTACTGACCGCATCTCCCCTCATCTCACCTGGATCCAAAATACTCCCTTATCATCTGATAGCTGGCAGCAAGTTTAACTGCATACATCTCCAGCACATCCCTGACTGCTAAGGAAAATTCATGGTAAAATAAACTGCCTATCAGTCAAGGAACCTGCTTGCTGAGCCCTATCTCTTGAGTGGAATTGCTATTTAGAGACACTTTTATCAGAGCGAATCTAAAGGAAAATCAGAAGTTTACAAAAAAGCACGAAGGCGTAACGTGCCTTTTTTCTGCTAGTATTGACTAATCTTCCTATACAAAAGCAAAGCTCCAGCCAACGGTAAAGAAGTAATTTACCAGCTACACGTTTACCATTTATTTAGATCTACAGTAAAATCCAGCATCAACACCTTCCGCGATTCTAATGCACACATGCTCAGATGTTTCATATAAAAAAGTAAACTGAATCTTGTGGCTGCGTGAAACAATGCAATACAAAGCATCTAAGAAAAATGGGTGGAGGGGTTTGTGTTTTATACAAAATGCCATGTGTGGAGCATGTAGCTGGGCAGGTGAAAATTAATTTTGTAAAGCTACCTCAAAAGTTATGCCAGCTGCAGCACTGGATGAATGTCTAACTGCCACAAAAGTCTTTCTTTAAAGATCAGGGCTGAATACTGGGTGAGCATATATTACTATGAATGGCATTAGAAAATATAGCGCAATGTAATATAATGTGCATTAGTCCATTCATAGCATCTGACAAAATAGGCTGTAGATTATGAAAGCTCATGGTTCTCTGAACAAGTTGCTTTATAAGGTGCCAGACTGCATAAATATTCAGGAATGGTAAATGTTAAAGAGGGATTGTTGCAGACTCAGCAAACAATACCTCTTTGGGAATTATTATTTCATGTAATTATAAACGGGATTAAAAATTACATTGGGTAATAGGAAACGTGAGGCACACTGTTATTGGTGATGTTTATAGGCTATACCTTCTCTCAGAAAATGAGCAAAAGAACCAAAAGATGGTTCTGTGGTGAGGCTGGATCTGGATTCCTCTCCCTGCTTTGCCATAGATTTCCTGTGTAGCACTGGGCAATTCGTTTACTGTTAGAGTCCCTAAAGGGCTTTGATGCCTAGTAGGGTTTAGCTTTTAGGCACCTGCCCGTGGAACAGAGTCCAGAGGCCTGACCTCCCTGTATAGTACAGTTCTGTGCTTTGGGGTGGGAGTCCAAGCAGGGAGCTGGCAGCAGCTAGCACTCTCAGTGCAGTGCTCCTTGGAGAGAGCTGAGAGGACACAGTGGGCATTTGTATATGTGATGAAAAACTGCCCGTTTTTGTGGTTTGTGTCACATATTACATGTATGGGGGGGTGCGATTTAAATGAGTTTCTTACGTTGCAAACTAAACCACATCCCCATGTAGTTTAATTTGCGACATAGCTACTTGCAGCCTTTAATTTAACAGCTTGCCTCCTGGCCACGGGAGAACCTGACTGAAGGCAGAAGCAGCGAGAGGACCAATCTTTGTTTTTCCACAGAGCCGTCTTGCCTCTCCTGCAGCTGGGGGGCGAGCTGCCAGCAGGGTCCCTGAGCTGCAGGGGTCCTGGTCCTTCCCTCTGTGGTGGCGGCACCCCCCAGGTCTGCCCAGGTGGGCTGCTACTGGGCCAGGGACTGCCCCAGCTTGGAGGCAGCACTCACCAGATCCACCTGTTCCCTGAGCCTGCATGGGAAGCAGTGCCCTGTTCACTGTCCCCACCGTCCTCTCGCCACTGGGGACTGCCCAGGAACGGGCAGCCTTTCGCCTGGGGCAGCACGGAAAGGTGGCAGGAGGGTGGCTGGGTGTGCTGTTAGCCAGAGAGGGCAATGGGGAAGCCCAGGTGAGTTCAGGGGAACATTGGATCGGGTGCTTCCAAGCTGGGGCAGCCGCTGGGCTGCTAGCAGCCCTCCTGGGTGGCCCTGGGGGTGCTGCCATGCAGAGGGAAGGACCAGGGCCCTGTGCAGCTCATGGGTGCTTGGTCCAACAGCAACTTACCCCCCCAGCTACGGGAGAGGAGGCCAGGCTTTGTGTGTGTGGGGGGGGGGGGGAAGGATCAGGCCCCTCGCTGTAACAGTGATGGAAGCCCCTAGATGGAAACTGTGGGTTTTTAATCCTCACAATTAAAAACCCACCATTTCAATTTCGGGGACTAACCCCTCATCACGTGTACAAGCACCCAGTGAGGACATGTTTGAAATCCTGCTGCTTCCCTCACCATCCCAGATAGACCTTGTTGGCAACAACAGGAAGGTGCCTCAGCTCACTCATTGTTTGTTGAAGTGTGAGTTCAAAATAAAGTCACTTTGAATCCAATGAGTTTATAGACTGAAGCTAAACATTTTGACTTTTTAAACAAGTTGGGGTTACCTTTTGGCATTAACAGTTCATGAAAATGGAGATAAAACTGAACTATTTAAGTATTGCTAGATCTGCATTTTTTTGCAGAACAAAGTTTGGCCTAAAATTTCACCTGGCTGTAGTTGCAAACACCAGTTCATGGCTGCACAAGCCAGGTTATAGTCTTAACTATGAATGCAAGAGCATCAGAACGATACACCTTTCATTTTGCTGCTAATTGGAACTGCATAATGAACTGTTACTAATGGTTGCTGGATACCCATAATATAGAAACAGTATTCTTTCTTTTTTAATCATACCTTCACTCTGTAGTAACTTTCACATGCTGAATCTGCTGTGTCATTTTTGTACACTTTTCCCTTTTTATGAGTAAAAACATCCCAGATACTTGGTCCTTTTCCATCCTCCTCCCAAGCCCCTTCAGTTTGGTAGGCAGAACTGCCGGCACCCCATAAAAAACCTATAGGTAGCAATAAACAAACACACCAATGACAAAGTGGAGACAACTGGTTGTTCAGTGCGTTTCTCCAGTGGGTCACTAATTAATATCCACAAAGTACGTTAAGATACAAATCATTAAAACTTTCTTCTTTTAAAGTGTTCCAGATTGAATAAAAAGCTTGTATTTCTGACAAGTTGAGGCCGTTTTTTCAAAAGACCATATTAAACAGGAAATAAAATGTGGTTTAGAGCATGCAAAAAGCTACCCTCCTTTTGTGACATTCAGATACATCTAGGTGAGCTGGGTGAGTGCAAGAGGGGTATTTTAGGGTGTAGCCCCATGTTTCTAAATTTGTTGTAAATGATTTATCAGAAGTGATGAGTTCCAGGTTCTGAACCACCCTACCCCTGCCCCTTGCCTGATCCTGTACAGCAGGGGCAACCCTGGGGGTGAAACACTCAAATCAGTATGTACCATTTTGCTCTAGCATGAATATCTACACCCAAGTGCACTCCTGTGGAAAAGGCAATGGAATACATGAATGTATATTCTGCAAGAGGCTATGGTGACCCTGGAGTTTCACATCTGCCTTCTCCCTCTCCCCCCGGAAAGCTTGACACTGTGCCTGTGTTTTCCTTCCAAAGGACAATCTTTTACCAAGTTTCTTGTACAAAAACATCAATGAGACAAAAATACTGTAAAACCACAAACAGCTCGAGATGAAAAGTACCAGCTGGGAAAGTGCCGTAATAGAAGGAGCCAGGGTTGTTCTTTGTCCATTGGAAATCCTCAGCTGCATTCAGACACAGCACCAACACAGGCACATACCACACTCTCAAAACATTTGTCTTCATCACTAGTTTCTGCACTGCAAAGCGTTCTCTGCTTCAAACCCCCACCTGATAAAACAGGAGAAAAATTGCTGAGCTTTACTTCTCAGTCAGAAATATTGGAACGATGAGCTACATTGTCTGGGTTCGCCCAGTGATACAGCATATGGCATTGCTTACCAGGAACGACTCTCCTTAAATGAAGACATTGTAAGGGAAAGATTTAATTTGCCTTTTATGAATGTCCGTTATATTTCATTTAGTACTATGCTATAGTTTTTACTGTCCTAAAAAAAAAAAGGTTTTCTGTTGAAGTGGTTTTGGTTTGGATTTGAAACTCCCCTTGCGGTGTCTAATACAAATCTTGTAAAGCGAAAGTGATTTAGCTGTTAGCATGGTCCCTGATGAATGGGAAACAAATTTAATCAGAGCTGAAAAGGCAATTAGATTTATAATTGTTGCAGTTTTAATAATTACAGCTCTTGCGCTGATGTACCTCCCTTTCAACACAGGGCAACATTGATTTAAACTCCTAGCATTTATATTCTGAAGTTATTTCCAGCTGTTCAGGGTTCTTGTCTGCTGGTGCATGGCAATGCATTGGGGTGCTCAACTGTGCTGATTTTACCGAAGGCTGCAAACCAGCTTGTTAGAACCTCCTTTTCCCACAAATGTTTAACATTCACTACAAGGTCACCTTTTACCTGCCTAACTCTCTCCAGCTGGTGAATGATTCTGGAACAGAAAGTTTGAGGAAAGTCTTTTTTTTGTTTTGTTTAGGGTTTTTCTCTTGAATTTGAGGAAGGTAATAATAAAGTCTAGGTATGAACAATATAATTACACCTTGAGACAGGGCTACCTTTGAAAGGTGCAACATAGCATGGACGTAGCCATCAGGGAGATGATGCATTTGTTTTCTTGATATCTTGAATGTTTAAAATAGGCAAGGGTTGGTGCTCTCTTGGCTTATGCTCTTAAATAGGTAACCATATGGCCACTGCAGAACCAGGACAGGCATGTTTTGCGAAGCAGCTGAGGTCGAGGTGGTTATTATGGGCTTCTCCACACATTGGTTCAGTGCTGCCATAGATGACATGGTGTCACATGTTCTCTGCACCAGCTTGTATAAAGCCAGCCTAGAGACCTCTTTTGCAGCATGCAGAAAGCCCAGGTGCCTCTATGCAACCTCAGCCTGTGGATACCTTTTGCTCAGGTCCAATTCAAGGAGTAGTAAGTGGTGAAGAATTGGAAGACATAAGGTAGGTCCTCTGTTTGAGGGGGACTAGTCCTTTAAAAGCTGTTTTGTCTTTGCTAATTATAGGACTGGAAAAGGTTGTGTTCAGGGATGGATCAGCTAAGCAAGCTGTTTTGGACTAGCTTTGCACAGTGTTCTCTGATATCCCTTGTATGTAAACCCACAGCTTGAGTCAAAGTGCAGCAGGCGAGTCTTTCCATGGACTCCAGTGGACTTGGAAGTAACCCCCTTGCAATCTGCGGTGTAGGACCATGAGCTCTATTTAAGCACTTGTGCTGTTAACAGATAAGTTCTTAGTGACGACGAAAGAATGACTAACTTAAGACCAGGAAGATACAGAAAACATTTCTCTGGTCACATAATAAATGGAGGACTGCAGAGATCTCTGACACTTTTGTACTAGCAGAGGAACTGTACATCCGGCTTGGGGGGAAAAATATGTGGTAGTGGGATCTACACTAAGGGCACTTGTACACATGCTGGCAGTTTAGTCCTCAGGATTTTATTCTGTGCCCCCTAAATTGAAATGGTGGGTTTTAATTGAAACCCACCAATTCACTTTTCTGTCATGTTATGACAAGGGGCCTGATCTTTTTTTTTTGTTTTGCGTTTGTCAGAGCTGGAGCCTGCCTGTGGCTGGGGGGCCAGCTGTTGGTGAGCTGAGCAGGCTCTGAGCTGTGGTGGGGCCCCACTCTGTCCTTCCGTGGTGGCAGCAACCCCAGGGCCACCCAGGAGGGCTGCTAGTGGGCTGGGTGCTGCCACAGGTCAGAGGCAGCACCCGGCCCAATTCAGCTCTTCCCCAAGCCCACCTGGGGAGCAATGCCCAGTGGACTTCCAGCACGCAGACTTGGAGAAGAGTTGGATCGGGTTGGGTGCTGCCTCTGAGCTGAGGCAGCACCCAGCCTGCTAGCAGCCTGCTCGGGCAACCGCAGGGGGTACTGCCACTGCAGAGGGAAGGACCAGGGCCCCCGCAGCTCAGGGGCTGTTTGGCCCACTGGCAGCTCACCCCACCCCCTCCCGATGTGAGAGAGCTTGGGAGGCTCCACTGAAAAAAAACCAAAAAAGGATCAGGCCCCTCACCAGTTCTGCCTTCAGCAGGAGCAGCGAGGGGTCTAATCCTTTTTTTTCTGTGGAGCCTGCCTACTTCTCTTGTGGCTGGGGGGGCAAGCTGACAGCAATGTTGCAAATTAAACTACATCAGGATGCAGTTTAGGTTACAATGATGCAAACTCATTAACCCACCCCCCAAACTGGTGCACAAGTATTGTATAATGCCATTAAGCCACACAAATGACACTTCTGTCACATGTACATTGTGATGACTATCACATGTACAAGCACCCTAAGAGAGTGTAAAACATAGGTCTTCAGTCCCGTAATTCTTAGGGAGAAACTAAATGGGAGAAGCAGAGTGCTATGCACCACTGTTGGAAATGCTTAGGGTTCAGAGTAATGTGTGGGGCAAAGCAAAATGCTTGCATCTTGGTGGTGGGGATTGAAGTGTGGGGAGGAATCTTGCTTCAGGTTGGAGAAAGCCAAATTCACCATGAAAATGATGCCTTCTAATGATGGTGAGGCTGCAAAAGGCATGGGAACATCGGCCAGTCCACAAAGGGACTTTGAAGGCTGCCTTGAGAAGTCCTCTTACCCTGTCCTGTCAGTTAGCCAGCCTTTCTGAATCCATGGGTCATGATCAAAAAGTGGCTCACAAGAGTATATGAAAGGGGTGTGAACAAATTTTAAAAATTGATCAAAAAATTTAAAAAATGGATTGTCCTTTAAAGGAGAAAAATGTGGGAAACTATGGCTTTTCCCTTGCAGGCTGGCAGAATTCCAGCTTGCAGTGGGCTGCATGATTCCCCTGCTGCCCTGCCCCACATACTGCTCTACAAATTGGGGGGCTGGGGCCTAGAGATGGGGGGCAGTGGGTTGGGAGTGGCCATTGATGTTTACAAATGGGTCCTGGACTGGTACAAAAAAATTTGAGACCCACTGATTTAGATAGTATATGGGTATTGCTGAATAGTGTGTTCGCACTCTGCTCCACTAATTTAATAATGATAATTTAATATTAGACATAACTGCATAGATTCAGTCACATTTCTTCATAACAGTTTGTTAGTGTAAGTAATAATTTTGTATGTAGTGTATTCATTTCATGTGGGGACTATTACATTGCCCTGGAGCCTGGACAGTAAGTTTATTCCATTATCACTTTGGAATCTCATTAGCGCCAGCTGAAAATCATTGCGAGAGAGCAGCAGGGATAATTTTGGGGCACTCTGTAGTTGGGGTGTTGGCCCCTGGCATTGGTACAGGGATAGCAGTGCGTGCTTTGGTTGGGGGCATAGTTTGCATTGCCTAGCATAGCTTCATATATTTGTAATTGGCTGATTTCTGTTTCTGGGGAAAATAGTTTATTTGGATTAAGGAACAGACACTAAAACAAAATCAATTCCTTTCTTTTGGTCAGGTGACCACAGTAAAGAAAATTACAACATTTCAAAAACTTCATAAGGTTGCTAAAGATGCACATTAGGATCATATATGCATTGTACAAGAAACAAATATTAGACAAGCTCTTACGATTTCACAACACCCTTCCTGTACTGAAGAAAATAAACTTACTCCCTTTACCATTCCACGTGAAATGATTCATCGACCAATTATCTCTTCAAAGCAGTAAGTGCCTTTTTGAGTTGCTACTTGTTCCATTTCTCTATTACCAGCCTTCGCAACTAGAGAGAAAGCAGCTATTTAATCAACAACTAGCAGTAAGGAAAGGGTTTATTTGGCTTAGATACTATGACTATTACTGTATTCCTCAAACAGCCATTGCATTCCCTGGTTTGTAAGCATTCCTGTAAATACTGCTTGTGCAGCATGCTAGCTTGAATTACGTTACTATTCTACTGTTGCTGGCTTACCTGTTGTTCTTCCCTGTGCATGTGTTCTGACTGGGAGAGTCCTCCAAACTGCCAGAAATTTACCAGAGCATTTTGAATAAATTTACTTCCACAGAGCAGTCACACAGCATTCGTGCAACTATCACAAACCCTCGGGAGAAACATCTAGTTAAAAACAGCATTTTGTTGATTTAAAGCTGCAGCAAAACAGATTAATCCTTCTTTATTCACAGCCAATGATGCAGGAAACAATTTAGCTTAACCATACAAATCTTTTTGCAAAGCAGGTTTTTCACTTTGTAAGCAAAGTTAGTTTTATTAGTGCCCACCACACTGGTGCCTCGTTCTGTGTGGCCCTGCGTGGGGGAGATTATGCAGGCATCTCTATCCTGAACTGGATTTGCAGATGGCTAGAAGTATTGGTGGTTTTGCTTTCTCACACAGTCATTCTGGTTCAGGATTCAGAATGCAACCTTAGGAGAATAAGTACTTTACTTTTTCCCCTCATTACTAGATATGTAACCCACTAATGAATGTAAGAGAAGAACCCCTTGCACTGACACACAGAGGATATAGATTTTTACAACCCCTTCCAATACAGGCTTGGCTAGTTCAAGCCGTAGCCGATCGTTCTTTTAGCTCTGGAGGATACTGGTTCAGTTCCCAGTGGTTTTTGAAGGTAGCTGTCATAATCATGAAGGCAGCTGTCACAACTAGAGCAATGGACTGACATTCAGGAGACCTATGCTCTGTTTCCAGCTTTCTCTCTGGCCAGCTGGGTTACCTTAAGTCACTTTACCACTCTGTGCCTCAGTTTCCTCATCTGTCACATGGGAATACTGTCCTAAAGCTCTTGTTCCCTATGGAGCTCTGAGATCTAGAGACGAAAAGTGCAGTGCAAGAGCTGGTGTTATCATCAGGTCATTAGACACCTTTGTCTAGATGATGTACTCATAAGATATTTTATGCAATGAACTGAACCTCCTAAAATGAAGGAGAGCTAGGTGTACAGTTGGTGACCATGATTCTCTCAGTCTCCATTCTCAATGGCCATGCTTTGGCAGTTCCCATCTATTTAAATGGCAAGGAGAAGGGTCCTGATGTGCAACGTTTGAGCCCTTACCCACCCTTCAAGTGCTAAGTCCCCTCCAGTTTCTCCCTATATTGTGTTAGCTAAGCATATTTGCCAGTGGAGGGCCTGTATCTCAGATTTGCTCCTGGAAAAGAAGTAATTACAAGCAAGTGAAAAACTCAAGATAAAAATGTGAGGAAGATCAGACAATATTTTCCAACTATCATAGTAATTAACCTTTTCATTATGATGGGAAACAACTTGCTTCCTTTTAAAATAATTGCATCTCTCTCCTTTTCCATTTGATTAGATGCCCTTGTAATTATATCCGATGTGATCTGACCTAAATTAATAAGCCAGGGCTTCCTGTCTTGCCAATCGCTTTATATATCAACACCTTTGCCATACCATGAAATTGAAATTCAGATTAAGACCTTTTCTTAGGAATGTGTGCTATTGTGTTACCCCTTACCATTGTTCAAATGTTGCCCATACCCCCTCTGACTTGGTGTCTTGCCTCAGCATTCCCTAATCCAGCAACCGAGTTTTAGCCAATTATGTTTACACAGGCCTCCCATAGTGGGACCGGGGATTGTACGGCCTGAGATGCCTATTAAACTTACTTCTACTTAGAGGTGTGTGTGTGTTGGGGGAGAGTCCTTTATAAATCCAGATTAGAACTGGTCTGATAAATGCTGAGCTGGGTGTGGGGGTTGATTAGCACTTGGAGCACAGCTTCCCCATCGTGCCGTGCTCCCCTGCTTCCCCGATCCCAGAATTCACTGCAGTCTCTGCTTCAGGCTTTCTGTTCTCCATCTCTCATGTAAACGAATGGTCATCTGGTCCCATCTCGGATGCAAATGAGACCTAGGGCAGTTGTTGCACTCTTGTCACCCTTATCCGGAGGGTTTTAGGTGTCTCTCACTGCATCTTAATCAGTTTCTGTTTAGGTAAAGGGCGGGGGGGGATTCTCTGTGAGTCAGACAGTCTGTGTCCTGTGTCAGGGTTCCCCAAGAACATGGAGCTGAGAGGTAACATTGAACTGTGTGTTAACCATGGTAGTGTGATAGTCTGTTCTGTAGAAAGGTATTTTCCAGTCGCTGTTTTACAGAAATTATCAATAGAAACTGCAATGCGTTATCCGGTAAAAGAAGTTAGCGAAGACTCTTTGGATAATGTGCACAGAAACTTTATCAACAAATCATCAAGAGTATAGTCCCACTATCTTTAAAGTACAGAAAGGCAATTTCCAGTTATAACAGCTATGTCAATACAATAGCTATTGCTTATCTGTGAATGCCCTCAAACAAACCGAAAGAGATAATTAAAAATTATATGCACCATACAATGAGAAACCCATCACTTGTGTGGCTGTCAGCACTGCCTAATAAAAAACAAGTGATGACATTTGTTCCATGAATCCAGCCCAGGTTCCCCATCAGAGCCTGAATATGTCTGTACTTCCTCTTTGAGCAGCATGCCAACTGCTTTACACTGCTAAATAACACTTTCTGGTGTAACAACTCATTGGGCTGGTTATATACATGTCCTGCTGCCTCTTTCCTCTGCTGTTCAGTGTAGAAGTTCTCTCTTTGGTCGCACATTATAATCACTGCAAAATTACTGCAAGTGCCATGGTGTGCTGATGGATATCTCTTTCCAGCTTCTTCCATGTACATGCTCAGGATCCTGCCACAGTGAATCTAAGCAATTTCCTCTTCTTTGGGTTGGGGAATCCCAAATATCCAAATCCCTACCCCATGATTTCTGACATACTAGCTGTCTCAATCATGTGTACCTCACTGCTTTGTCCCCACACACTTCCATCCCAGCACTACCCACCATAGACTCCCTGCTTATAAACAGGTGCCCGAATTATTCAAGACCTACCCAACTTTTACAGAGCAAATACTGCTTTCTTCCCCTTCAGGGAGCAGTGAGTGTGTTCTGATGGCTTAGAAGTATAGGATTGGAGTAGTCTCACCACACACAAGGGTACAATTAAATCTCTCTCCTTGTATAAAGTAATATGTGTCCTGATGCTTATCCCAGAACAGATGAGTCCTGCTAGCCAGCTGTCTTGGTCTTCATCCATAGCAGAACTCCACCCAGGGACTGAAGGGTACTGGGAGGCAAGAAAAAAACAAAACTGCAAGCTTCTGGTCTTTCTGTCTTGCTCTTCATAGGTCTTGACTCATCACAGCTGCCTCCAACCCCTGCTGAACAGATTGCAAGAGAAATGGTTCTTGCCAAGTATGGACGGAGAATAACTTTTACCCTGCTTACAGGAGAGGAGTTCTCGCAAATGCTAAAGTAACAAATGGGGGTCTCCTCAGGGATTTATGAGTTGGACCTCTTCTCCCACAACTCGTTGGGCTCCTAGAAGGGCTTTCTATGCCATTCAGAGACTGTTGCTTTGTAGAGCTGTGCTGCTAATGGTGGACAATATAGCTGCAAGGCTGGGGTTCTGGGGCCACTTCTTATTACAGCAATCCTGCCTCGCTGTTCTATGCTGTCCCCTAATCTGTCTGAATCCTGTTGCCTCTTTTCTTGCACTGTCTATTTTATGGCTGTCTTCCACAACTGGGTCTGCATCTTGGTTATGGCTCTAACATGGTACTTGTTTAAATAGATAATAATTATCACTAAAAGTATGAAGATGAGACAGAACTGCAACCAGACCATCCTTGCAGAAGAGAATGCCCAGCTTGTTGCACTGATTCACTTACAAGGGAGTAAGTTCTTTCACTTGTACATGCATGGAGACATGACCACAAACTACTAACCATGGGATGTTTTGTAGGAAGGCTGGATTCAAAGGCCATTGAAAGTCAACTTTCAGTGCATCCTGCTGTGAGTTGAATTTTTACCATTGATTTTAGGGAAGTTAAATGCAGTGATCTGAGAGTCGACATTTAACTTTGTGGACCTCTCTCTCTCCTTCAGACAAACATGGCTACTTGCCTCTAGGTGTTATGTAGAGTGAGGCCATCTGCTGGCTAAACTTCATACCTCAGCTGGAGAAACCTCAAATTAGGGACAGAAATTACACACAAGCTGGTATAAATGATCAGAAACTGGTTCAAATCTGCAAAACGAGAAATTAGTGCACGTAAACCACTTTCAAAATGGCCAAAACTGGTTTAAGATAACCTGGATGGATGTAATATCACACTTAACTGATTTAGATTAAATCAGTGTATTGAACTTCTGTCTCAGAAACCCGCCAGATTCAAGTCAACTCAGAGTCCCCTAGCATTCCAGGCTACTTTGCATCTCCCTTATAACCCCCCCGCCCAACAAAGGGTGGGTGGGCTAGTTTTGGCCCAAGCTGTCTGTTCCAGCCCAGTAGGGAGGTATGCTCTAGGGCCCCTTGGCTTCTGGCCTTGGCTACTGCAGGCACGTGGTTGCATTTCTGGAGTCAAAAGTGAATGTCTGTTTATTTGCTTATTGGTTCAATCTACACAGCTTAAATGAACCTGTGAAGATTGAACTGACTCATCCTTGGGTGTTTTGACTATCTGTACTTAGCCAAGGAGTTTAGTTACCAGAGCTCTTAATTTCTCAGCTTGGTATGTCGTAATTTTCATAGATACTGCTCACTAAAGGAAGTTCAGCGTTTTGGCAGACATGCAGGCATCTAAAATGAGAACTGCAAAGGAAAAAAAAAAGACAGGTTTCAATCCCAAAAAAGCACATGCTTAGTTGCTTAATTGTAACATTAAACATGTGAATGGTAGTGGCTGACATCAGTTGACCTGTTAATACTAGTACAGGTTAAAATAGTTTGAGGACTGGGGCCTTAATTAGAAAAACAGCACTGAATGAAATAGTCCTGGCAAGACTGTAAAAGGACTAGGACCCACTGCTTGCTAGGAGTGAAAACATGTGCCTTAGACAATGTATGCTGCTCACCTGGTATTTCATGTGGTCAATTCTTTCCCTTTGCAGCACTTGCTGTTTTGGAAGCAACTTTCAGTTTCTGAAAAACATCATAATTCCTTGAGTGGATGAGGCAGGACAAGGAGCAGACCTTTTCCCCTTCCTGCAAACCATCATTGAGCTCGGCTGTGAAGATTCTGCATTTGCTGGATGCCTTGGGGAAACATTAGCCTTTGTGCAGAGGACATTCACTTGAAGGCAAAAGACCAGGGCCAAGAGGGGTATCTTGAACCCGGCAGCTGCAGTTCTGAAATCTGTAAGCGATTTCTCTTAATGACTCTGTTCAGTATTTCTGAAGCTATAATGGCTCCCTCTGGTGGCTAATTTAATGAGAGAAAATTAAGTTAAAAGTTACTGTTGCCTGGTAGAACAAACTTAGACTAAATCATAATGTGTACTTATAATGCACAGTGTATATTTATACACTATCTTTCATCCCAGACACGTTTAAAGTGCATTGAAACTACATACAAATGGTGTACAGAGCCAGTGAAATGCAGCCAGCTCTTGAGTGGAAGGCTATGCTCAACCTGCTCCCAACTTATTGCAAAACAGGGGAGAGAGAAGGAACTTGAGCCAAAGACATTGGGACAAAGATCCTATTGATACTATTATTAGTAATAATTAATAATTTGTGTATTTTGTACCATCCCATCAAGTACTCTGTCCAAAGCATTGACAAACCCAAATATTGGTCTACATCAAAAACCAAATCTATATTCATAGTATGTCTTTATAGGACCTGCCTTGTATCAAACACTTTGTGTGCAAATACACAGGTGCTGAGGTAGCAGGTGGGGAGTCACCAGGGACATAGAGTACACTTCATGGGAGGTTGTCTCATTCTGGTTGTATTCCATAGTGTCCTCCTGCCCTACCGCAGTGCAGCTGTTGATAGGGAAAACCAGGAGCTGCAGCAGCGCCAGATTTAGGCACGGGCTAAGCAAACTATAGCTTAGGGCCTTATATTACGAGGGACCTCTAAGCATTGGCTGCCAGACCAGAAGTGATTGCGGACCAGCAAACCGCAGTCCTGCACAGCTGGGCAGAGAGGCCGCAACTCTTCCCACAAGGCCCACGGTTGCGGTTTAGCCTACCCCCTGCCCAGGGGTGGAAGTACCTTTACCTGTGTTCTGGCCAGAAATTCCAGCCACGGGGCTCTGCGCGGTAGTCCATAATTTGCCAGGCTGCAGCTGCGGCTGCTTCCAGTCCACAGTTTGCTGGGCTGAGGCATGGGAAGGTTGGAAGCCCCTAGTTCAGGGCCGCATCCTGTTATAATCTGGCCCTGAGCTGCAGCTTGGCCAGTTTACTAAGACATCCCTGTGCAATTCCGCAGTGCCCCTGCCCTTGCTTCAGCGAGAGCTCTTAGAGTTGTGAGCACTGGCTGTGTTACCTAATAAGTCGCCCATCTGCTGGCTGTAGGGTATTCTCCACTTTTCTTGACTTTCCCAGGTCTCTGAATCAGGAAGAATGTGGTATATGACAATATCAAGGTTTTACTGGCACTTGTGAGTGACTTGGATAAGCCACTCACAAGTGATTTATTATTAGTGACCTGCTGGAAGCCACAACCACAACCAGGAGGAGACAGGTAGGGGATGAATCATTCTGTGTAAATGTTTTCCACCTTTAGCAGCCACTCTACCACTGAGAAGATACCAAGCCAAATGGGCCTGTGGTCTGACCCAGTGTGGCACCTCTTACGTTCCTACTCCAGCAGTGCCAGGGTCAAACCCTAACCCAGTGGTTCTCAACCTTTTTAAGTCTCAAGCCACCCCTTCATAATTTTTTTTTCCGAATTTAGAGGCACCCTTGCTGAAAACCACTGAGCCAGACTGTAGCTTGTTTTAGGCAAGGTGGGGGTTGAGGCAGGCCTTCAACCCACTATGCCTTGCTGTTTCCACCATCTGCCTCCTCCCAGCCTATACCTGTACCTGTACCTGAGGGGGCACACAGTGGTGTTTCACTGGGGACTTGAATGCTGACAACCAGAGCCATGTATACCCATGGCCCCTCCTGCTAGCCCCAGGAGCATGAGAGGAGGGGAGGAGGAATGGGGGATGGTATGGGCTGAAAGTGCAGTCCTCCTGTCCCATAAGAGCATAGGAAAGCAGGGCTGGAAGAGACCTAATAAGGTCATCTAGTCCAGCCCCCTGCTTAAGGCAGGATCATCTGTGACTGAACCACCCCAGGCACGTGGCTTTCTAACCTGCTTTTGAAGGTTTCCAAGCATGGAGAATCCACAGCTTCCAGTGCCTGAGCACTCTCACAGTCAAAGTTCCTCCTAATCTCCAGCCTAAACTTCCCCTGATGCAGCTTGAGGCCATTGCTCCTATTCCCTTGGCTACCTATTTGCTCATGCATGCGTGCATGCACAGCACAGAACACTGCTGGGAGCACTGGGGCTGGCATGAGAGCTGCCAGGGGGTAGGGAGAAGCCACAGGCACTGCTTGTCTGTGGGATGCCGGGTTGCCCAGCACTGGGAGAGAAGAGGAGTGATTGCTTGCCTCCTGGCACTGGGGCTGGCATCGCAACATCTTTGGAAGGATCCTGTGTCGCCCCAGGATCGCTGCCCTAAAAGTTTGTTGTAATGTGGCTGCCCCAAACCTCATTTAACTGTGGCTGTCCAAGACAGGTTGCTCCATTTTCATCTGTGTTGCTCAAAATTCTCTTGACATGTCCTTATCTCTGGATGTTGTCACTTGGCTTCTCCTGTAGAAGCCCCACTTTTTAAAATAAAGAGACTAGATGTTTATGTTACCACCAGGGAGCTGTCATTTTCCCCCTACTGTTTCATCTTGGAAAAATTTTATTAGCAGCAATTTTGGGAAGAAAAAAAAGTGCCAGAACCATGTCCAGGCTATAAATCCTCTTCATGTAAGTTCTTTTATTGGTGAGTTACAAGCAAGTAAAATATTTAGCCAGTGGAATCTCTCCAAAACCGCCCTGTGACTGCAATAAAATATATGCTGGAAGGTAGATTATATGATTGGTTTCCTGCAGGGTATTGTGAAGTTGGGGATTGGTTTCCATTGTAGGCTAGTCCAGGAGCTGCCTGTCTGTCACTCAGGCAGGATATGTGCACCTTGCAGTCATTTAAAAATCTAGGTGCTGCTGGGTACAGCCATACCAAGGCGACTGCTGTACGTGCATGTCTGCAAGTAAGCGTGTGCTGCTGCCTGAAGCCACTGAGCTCTCCTTGGCTTGTTCACTGCTGTTCTTTTTCTTAGTACCTTTTGTTGTAAATGTTTGGTCTTCAGCCAGGCACCTAGAGTTGGAGGCACCCAAATTACTGCCTGTTGTATTACTTGGGGCCTTTACTATTCAGTGACTGGGTAGAACCAAGCGTTGCTTATGACCTCCAGTTCTAATCATTAGCCAGCATTTCTGTAACGGAGTGGTCTGTCCCCTTAAGGAGCAGCCAGCCATGGGTCTTCTGAAAAACTGGGAGAAGACACTCCCTCATTAAAGACCTCAGAGGAAAAGGCTGAGGAAGAAGACTGTGAAGGGGCAGGTTGAGAGGAGGAAGCAAGCAGTGACTATAGCTGCATGTTAAACAAGTGGCCTGGGTTGTTGCGCTAGGAGCCTCAAGTGCCCAGGATAAGGCAGAAGGGTTTGGTTTTGTTGGCTTATTCCTTTATTTGCTTATTACCCAAGGACTATGTCACTTATGAGGACTGGCTGAGGGACTCATAAGGGAGGACAGTTGCCTGCTGAAGCTAGCAGGCTAGGAAACCCATGTACAATTCCCCTCCTGAATCATGGTACCAGCACTAACCACTAAGTCACACTCCCCCCTTAACCTCACTGGGACCTTTTCTGTCTCTGCAATTTCCTTCTGATTAAGCAGCCCCAAGAATAGCATCCAAGCCTTCCAAATGTGTGGCCTCAGCCTCTGCTTTGAGATGCTTCCAAAAACCCCACTTGTAATTACGCCTTTGAACAAGAGCAAGAGACCAAGAGCACTGCTGTAATTGTATCCCGAGTACCATTTGTGTGTGTGTCACAAAATTACCACTGTTGCATCACGCTTTCTCTTCTGGGAGGTTTTTCACCTAGAGCTCAGCTGTGCCTGTTTCCTGGATCTGCCTGTAAGCAAAAAAACAGACATTCTGGAAGCAATTTGCATGATGATGTCTTGTTTCAGGATAAATTGCGTTGCTTTGACTTGAAGCCCTTGGAGGAGTATAGGTGTTAATTTAGAGAAGATGTTCTGAATCATTAGTTGTGGCTGAGTACTTTCTGATAGAAGAAATGGGTGTTTTGTAAATGTGAGAGATGCATTTTACTGCCTATAAAGGGAAGTGTGGAGGGAAGAATCCAAAAACCCTTGTGAGAGTTCATTCCTATGTAAAGGCTTGTACAGACCCTATTGCTCAAATGATGCATGGCAGATTCACATACCAGGTACTGATTCCTTTAGATCAAGAAGTAACAGTAGCTTTGAACTCTTGCCATTTGAGGCTGACTTGAATTTTGGATGATACCCCCTTAAGTAATGAGCTGTGATGACCCATTCATCTGAGCTGATTATAGCTGCCTGAGAATAAATGAAGTTGGTTACTTCTTGTGTATGAATTGAGATCCCAAAGGTGAGGAAGAAATCCATAGCTGTAAAGCTCAGTTTGTGCTCATTTGGAAAGTCCTAAACCATCATGAAAGCTAATGGTCAGATAATAATTTAAACCCATCCACAACTTCAAGTATCTTTACTGTATCTCCACCACACCTTTTTTTAAGCTAAAAGGCTTAGGGACAGTCACATGAATTCAAAGTCAGATCTGTCCATCTTGGAGAGCTGGACTGTAATGATTGGGGTAAGATGCTGGCCAATTTGCTGAGTATGTCATAGAGTCACAGAATCACTGAGTCGGGAGGGACCTAGACAGATCATCGAGTCTGACCCCTCACCATGGGCAGGAAGGAGCACTGGGGGTGGAGGGGTCATAAGACCCCAGCCAGGTGCCTGTCCAGTCTCCTCTTGAAGATCCCCAGGGAAGGTGAGAGCACCACCTCTCTGGGAAGCCTGTTCCAGGCTCTGGCCACCCTGACAGTGAAGTCGTTCTTCCTAATATCTAACCTAAACCTCGCCTCCCTCAGCTTGTGGCCATTGTTCCTGGTGACTCCAAGGGGGGCCCTGGGGAACAGACTTTCCCCGAGTCCCTGCTGGTCCCTGATAAGGTTGTAGGCAGCCATAAGATCCCCCTCAGTCTCCTCTTGCAGAGACTAAGGAGATTCAGGTCTCTCAGCCTCTCCTCATAGGGCTGGCCACGGAGGCCCTCAACCATGTGGGTGTCCTCCTCTGGACCCTCTCCAGGTTCCCCACATCCCTCTTGAAGTGCGGCGCCCAGAACTGGACACAGGACTCCAGCCGCGGCCTGACCAGCACCGCACAGAGGGGCAGCAAGACCTCTCTGGACCTGTCAGTGATGCCCCTGTTGATGCAGGACAGGCTGCGGTTGGCTCTGCCTATTGCTTCATCGCATTGGCGACTCATATTCATCCTGGAGTCAATCCTGACTCCCAGATCCCTCTCTGCCTCTGTGCTGCCGAGAGGGGCAGCCCCTAACCTATAACCATAGTGCTGGTTCCCTCTCCCCAGGTGCAGCACCCTGCACTTTGTCCTTGTTGAACTGCATCCTGTTCAGATCCGCCCACTTCTCCAACCTATCCAGGTCTGCCTGGATGTGGTCCCTGCCTGCCAGTGTAGTCACTTTACCCTACAGCTTGGTGTCATCAGCGAACTTGAACAGGGTGCTGTGAACTTGAACAGGGTGCTCTCCACACCCTCGTCCAGGTCTCTAATGAAGATGTTGAACGGCACCGGCCCAAGGACTGAGCCCTGGGGGACTCCGCTGCCCACACCCCCCCAGGTCGACATCCATGCTGGTTACCCCTCAACATCCCTTCCCCTGCAGGGCTCTCACAAATGTGGCCCTTGATAATTTTTTCAAAGACCTTCCCCAGGATAGAAGTGAGGCTGACTGGCCTGTAGTTGCCAGGCTCTTCCTTCTTCCCCTTCTTGAAAATAGGGACCACCTTGGCCCTTTCCCAGTCCTCAGGGACTTGGCCCAAGCACCAGGAGTCCTCGAACAGCCGTGCCAACGGCTCCGCAATGACACCAGCCAGTTCCCTCAGCACCCGTGGATGAAGGTCATCTGGGCCCGCCGACTTGGACACATCTAAGCCCTCCAGGTAATCCTTAACTAGGTCTGAACCAACAGTCGGGGGATTCGCATCCTTCCCAGGCCTCTCTACACTGTCACCCGAGAGCGCCCCATTGCCAGTGGACAGGAACACGAAGGCAAAGAACTTGTTGAAGAGTTCTGCCTTCTCTCGCGCCTCCGTCACCTGCTGCCCTGCCCTGCGTCGTAGGGGTCCAACGTTACCCCGAGACTTCTTCTTGCTCCCTATATACTTGAACAAGGACATTTTGTTATCCTTAATCCCAGAAGCTAATCTAAGCTCTAGTGCTGCTTTCGCCTTCCTCACCAAATCCCTACAAGCTCGGGTCAGGGAGGTGTACTCCTCCTTTGTCCCTGCCCCCTGCTTCCACCACCAGTACGCTTTTTTTCTTTGCCCTCAGGCCAGCCTGGATATCTGCGCTCAGCCATGAAGGTTTCTTGGACCCTTTTCCTGCCTTCCTGCACAGAGGAATTGCATCCTGCTGTGCCCCAAGGATAGCCTCCTTGAGGAGGGACCACCTTTCCTGGACCCCCAGACTAGCTACCCCTTGGGCTCCAAGTGCTTCCTTGACTGCTGCCCTGAGCACATCGAAGTTGGCTTTCCTAAAGTCAAGCATTTGCGCTGTGCTTGTTACCCTCCCCACCTTTCTCTGAATAGCAAACTGGATCATTTCATGATCACTGTCCCCCAGCCTCCCTTGTACTAGCACCTCCCCCACCAGGTCGTCCCCAGAGGCTAACACCAGATCCGGTATGGCGTTTTCCCTAGTGGGGACGAGTACCTCCTGCGTGAGGTGTAGGTCCTGGATGCACGTCAGGAAACTTCGTGAGTGGCTAGACCTGGCCAACTGCTCCTCCCAGTTCATGTCAGGGTAATTCATATCACCCATGACCACAGCATCCCTTGCACGCCCGGCCTACCCCAGCTGCCTGGAAAAATCCAGATCTAGCTCTTCCTCCTGATGTGGTGGCCTGTAGTAAACCCCTACCGCCAGATCCCTCTCCCCCAGCCCTCCTTGAAGTTTGACCTGCAGGGTCTCAGTTAAGCCTTCCTCTGGTCCCCTCTGGAAGGTAGAACTGGTATACTGCTCCCTAACATAGAGCGCAACCCCCCACCTTTTTTCACCTTCCTATTTCTTCTAAACAACCTATAGCCCTCTATGTCTACTGCCCAGTCAAAAGTTTCATCTCACCCTGTCTCCACTAGGCCAACCAGGTCGATTTTACTACTTGCAAGCAGGAGAGCAAGCTCCTCCTGCTTGTTCCCCATGCTTCTTGCATTAGTGAAGAGACACCTTAATCCCCCCGAGAGAGCCCTGGGCACCCCCCCTTCCTGAGAAACAGCTGGTCCCTTGGTATATACCTGAGCTCTTACCTGGGCAGGTCCTACACCTGTCAGCTGTTCTTTCTGCTTACCTTTTGTTACATTGAACATTCAAGGGCTGCATTTTCAAAGAGGCTCCTAAATTGTACTGGCACAACAACAAGCTTTCCTGCATTCAGAGAGGGATATGATTTTCTTGTGACTTCAGTGGTGGGGCTCCCTATGTCTTTTAGTATTTTGCATGGCGGCACTGATATTTTTAAGTGGCACAAGTCTGTTATGGGGTTCTGAAAATCGCACAGTTGCAAATTGTATAGCACATGCTATCTAGGGGCAAGTAATAAACATACTAAAAGCTTGTATCTAAAAATCTAATTTGACTTACCTTCCTGCAGAAGGTTTAACACTAGGGCTTGCCCTGCATTTGACATGAACATTGAAAAGCTGCTGCAGCAGCCCACAGCTGACTGGAATGCACTTCTGTTGAGACCTAATTCCATCCTCTGCCATCATCTGTTTGTAATCATAGAGGATTAGTTTCTAAAGCCTGGAAATAAGAGAAGATGAAGTGTCTTGATGGCTACAAAATACAGAGAATGGCTTTGGATGTTTTCCCATTGCTAATTATAAGTGTGATAAAAAGAGCCCTGCTAGGAAGATTTGCTTGGGTGTGCCAAGGCTCCCTCCCTAACAGCAGCAACTGTAATGAATAGAATTATATCCTAATCATGAATAGTATAGTACAGGCAGTCCTCGCACTTACGGCGGGTTATGTTCCTAGAAAAGGCGCTGTGAGTTGAAACGATGCAAGTTGAATCTGATTGTGCCATAGAAAAAATATTGTAATAGGGCATTGAATTCCTGACCAATGGCCTGATGCCCAACTTTTTATAGAAATTACCATAATCATGGTATTTAAATCAACTAGTTAATCTGCTATAAATGATATACACTGTACAGTACAAAGCTTTCTAAAGTGTGCTGTATATAAATCGATTAAGCAGGGCAATACAGTAACTAATCACATAAAATTGTATTTAATCAGAAGGTGAAGGAACACATTCATTAGGGTCATGGAATTCAGAAGGGCTCCTTTGGGGAGACTTAGGGCCACTTGATGGCTTTTTGAGAAACTGATCCAGGGTTGTTTGCTGCCCTCTTTTTCTCATTGTAAATTTCCCTGTAGTGCCGTAAGTGCGAGGATCCAGCACCATAAGTAATACCATGGGTGTAAATGGCAGAGAGCAGCAAGTGCAAATTGCTGTAAGTCGAAATGCCATAAGTTGAGGACTACCTGTATTAATTCCTGGAGGCCTGTGAACATCATATAGAAAACGACCTATATAAGAAAACAAGGACAGTGATTTATAATTGGTATAAGACACCTGGCATTGACAGAACTGACTCCTGTCACCCATATAAAATACAGATTCTTCAGTGAAGAATCTTTACTGTACCATAAAGTTAATCAAAACTGCGGAGTTTGTGCTGGTGGCAGGAATGTTTAAAGGGCCATTTCAAAATACATAAGCAGGCAAGGTTCTTTGGGTAGATGTGATATCTTGTATTAGACCAACTAAATAGTTGGGAAAAGGTTCTTTGTAAGCTTTTGGGCACAAACACCCTTCTTTAGGCACTGGGAAACTCTGCTGCTGTTATGAGTTTTCCAAGGTAGAAAAGAAGCTGGAGTAAACAAGAGGTCTGAAGATGCAGTGAGTGGAAATTTGGAAGACAAAGAGTAGCAATGGGGGGCAGGAGGGAAAAGTGTGAAGGAGTGCCAGTGGTAAGCTTAAGGCAGGTACTTGGTGTGTCAGATGTCAGGCAAGTTGTAATGTATCCTAAATCCATTGTCTATGTTGAGTTCATTATTTTTGTATCCAGTAGATTTATGACGTAAAGTTCATAGGCTCACCTACGAAAGGTGTTTTGTAAGTTCCCTGTGAGGATTAGAACAGAGATCGGAGAGGGAGTGATTGTCTTATGAGAAGTGTGCACCCACAGGTAATTGGATATTTTTGTCTTTGATGGATTTTCAGTGTGCGTGCATTCTGGTATGCAGTTGTTGTTTGGTTTCTCCTATTTCAAAGTACATCACACTTGACAACTTATGTGCTGTGTCCTGTTCTCATCTGCCATGTAGGATGACATGCAACCCTCCTACATGGAAGTAACGGCAACAGTCAGAAACTGCGCTGGGAAGTTCAGTGAGCAGGGCAGATATACTTTAAGGATTAAAGACGATGAGCTCAATCCTACTCCTTTTAAAGTTGCTTTCAGGTTCCCTGGATTGGGAGCAATGCTAGGTCCATACAGACTGGTCGATTTTATTCCATTAAGAGGTAATACTGGATCATGTCAAAAACAGTGGACTGGGAATTGGGAGACCTGGCTTCCAACCCCGAGTCTGCTTTCTCATTGTCAGACCTCTGTAGTTATTAACTTCTCATTCTCTAGAGCACTTTGAGAAACTCAGGTCAATGATGCTACCCTGCATACCATTAAGTGGGAAGTATTTTTATTTAATTTGCTAATCTTTAGTAGTTTGCCAACAGAGACCTACAGCCAAACATGTCTTGCCTTCTTCATTAGCAATCTGCATTGTTTTGGGAGAAAACCAGCAGAATTAATTTTTGGAAGCAAAGATCTTTAGCCATCCTAGGGGAGATGTCAGTGGGAGAGGAGACTGTTTTATCCTTGACAGCAGAAGGCAGCTCCAATATGCTAATTCTTTTCAGTGTTTAAGATCTGAAAGTGGAGATGGGACTTCAAAGCTGCATGTCTGCATATTAGGCAAGTTATTGAACTGCACAGAGAAAGTAGAAGTGAATAGTCTTTTTACCTATTCTTTCACAGAGAGGGTGTATCTACATGTTCATTAATGCACTGTAATTATGGCGCATAAAGTTTAGTACCTGTAATAACAGATACTATATTTAATGTGCTGTAATTGGTGCTACTGTGCATTAGCACAGATGAATGCTTTTTAGGTGACGTCAATGTGCATTAGATTAAATCTATTGTGCATTAGCACAGTTTTTGCCAGCCATGCCAATGCACAGTAGAATTAGTCTTCTGTGCATTAAGCATCTTGTGTAGACATACCCAGTGTGAATGTTACATGGCAGATTGACTAGTTGGATGGTTTTGTAACTAATCTGAAAAAATGCAGTTGGTTTCATATTGATTTGATGCTAAATTTCATAGATATGGACTTGAATTACAGGCCACTTCCATTAGTGATGTCTTGAACAACCTATAGGACCCAATTCTGCAAGGTATTTAAGAACATGCTTTATTTTCAGTACACGCTTTTGTTCATTTTTGGATGTACTTAATTCCCACTACAAACCATAATTATTTCCAAGTCAGTGGAACTTAGCTATATGCCTAAAGTTAAGCATGAACTTCAGTGTTTTGCTTGATTGGAGTCCTAATTGCTGTTTTAGGGGCTGATCCAAAACTCACCCAGCTCAGCAAAATGTCTGTAGCAAACTGAATTTTGGTTTGGATTCAGTCCTTAGAGACCTGCCATTTAATGTCTTGAAGGGTTAAAACTTCTTAATTCTCTTTTCTATTTGTAAGGCAGCGAAAGCAAGAAATAATGGAAATAACTCACTGAAATGTTGGTGCGAATTGGAGAAAGCACTCATTAAAATACAACAGATCTGAGCTGAAATTATAAATTTCAGAAAAGCATGAAGAGTGGTAATTAGAGCTGTTATAAAATTCCTGTCCTAAGTTCCTCCAGATGTTTGCACTGAGAAGATTATGCTGTGCAACTTGTAGTGTGTATTGATCTCTTGAATATCCATGGGTGCAGTTCATATCTTCTCCTCTTTCTTCACAGCTACCTTGGGGATTTCTTTACAGTATTATTTCTTATGGAATCACACTCATAAATCTTTCCATGTTTGATTTCTAGAGGTGTTGAACATGAGAAATGACTAGTAAAAACTTCTTGTAAGTTCTGTTTTCCTAGCATACCTCTGAACAGAGTTGAAGAATTACAACGGTTTTGTGTTCTGTGGCTCAGAATCCCCTTTTATGGCCTGGGCCTAATATAACTTTTATGTGCGTTCACATCAGCAATGGGAAATGTTACATCACCCCCAATTCCTAAGGTTGGAGGCAAATAGGTAAAGCGGAATTGCCGTCTGTTTCCCTGTGTATTACAAGTATTCTTTGACTGTTTTAATAGACTGAGGGCATTAGATTGCTGGCTCTCTATAAATTATTTTTAGGGCATGGACAGATGTGTCTCTTCCCCAGTGCAATTGCCATTGATTTCATGCATGGATGTAAAGTGCACTGGGATTAGGAGTTACAGATGTGCAGCTATCCAGAGGTAGCTCATGCAGTTGTTGGTATCTATAGCACTGACCAGTACGAGATGGGGGATCAGATTGTGACAGCTGAAAATTATGTCTGTGTGATAAAGGTGCTTGTTGAAGGCTCTATGAAGATTAGACCAAGTGTTTTTCTGTAATTTGTTCAGATATTAAGCTATATGTTGTTGCTAAGAGCCTAATTAAAGTCAAAGATATAGTAAGGCCTAGGTAATTTAGCAAAGCCTTATAGAAGTGATGGTAGTCCCTGTGGCATAGTTAAAATTAACCTTATCAGAAGAATGCAAGGCTTGTACTGTTATTGGTCAGTCTAAGAACAGTTGAAGTAAAAAGAATCTGAATGGCTGTAAATTATCAGCATAGCTCAGAAGTTATAAATTGGTGGGCACATCCAGAAATCATTTAGAAGGAAAATGCAGCTTTGTGAAAGGGACCAATTAGCTGTTGACCTGAATCAGTGGGCCTGCGGGTCTCGAGGAGCCCAAGGACTGAATACCAGGGTCCTTCCCGGTATCTCTTGGACAGCGCTGATCAGGGGTGCCTGACTTCGCTGAGCTTTGCAGAAGAGAAACTTGTTGTACATCAGGCATCAAGATGGGACTGCCAATTAAGTTGCCAACACAGATTATCATTATCTGTCTTAGCATAATACATGTAGTTGTGTTTTTGTTAAGTCAATAAACCTTTCTTACCTTTGTACCCCCGGTCATACTTTAGATCCTGAACCCTCCACTGGCAGCTGGGACAATTGCTTTTAGTAACCAGCTCTCCTGGAGCTGGAGATAGAACAGCACTAACTAAAATGGTGTAACTCACACTAATTAAGTTTTACATCCAATTCTTTCAGGTTTTTTGCGTTAACTCCTTTAGATTGGGATAATAGTGGTTGCTTGGGTGTAAATGTTGCATCTGTCCATGCTCTCCCTTTCTTATTTAGGCAGTTTACCCATAGTTTAACCTGAAATTAAACAACACTAAGCCTGCAGGTTTCTCACAAAAAAAAAAATTCAATCCAATGCACTGAGCTTTGACCATTTTCGAGGTGTGGAGCCCACTATGTTTTGTGCAACTGCTTTCCTTGTATTCTCTTGTTCCTTTTCTGTAAAATGGAGATAAAAATATAGTGCTCTCTGCTTCAAAAAAGGAGTTGTGAGGCTTAAGTGTTTGGTGCTTACACGGAGACAAAAATGCTTTACAGTGTGTTATTTGAGGCAGGGGCCCTCCTTTAATTCTGTGTTTGTACAGCTCCAAGCAAAATGCAAGGGGCTTATCCATAATTTTGAAGCTTTAGGGTATTATTGCAATAAAAATCAATATTTCTCCTACTACTTACAACAATGATAATGATATATGGAGCAATAGAAGATCAGTACCAAAATGGGAAATGCTCTTTATTTTCAAAGGTTTTGTAATCTATTGGTATGCACATGTGTACACACACACACACGATTGTATGCATGCGCATACATGCACAATCAAAACCTGTAACCTGTAAAATTAAACTCATCTAATGACTAGGATTGCTATGCAACAGGTCTCCAAGCTGGTTACCTGGGTTTGTGATATGAATTTAGCTCTATTTAGGTCAGTGAGGATTTGGGGCATTATGAAACTAATGTTTTCTCTCTCTCAGATCCAAAGGGACTTCGCATATTGCTTAATCCCTCCTCTTATAGTGGCTTTTCTTGGAACTGATGCTTCTGAAGAGCAGCTGGCCTTAGTGGACGTTATGTTTATGACAGAGCAACACAGCTGGAATGTGTGAGAGCGGATGAGTTTATATCACACGGAGAAAAAAGTATTGGTATGAAAAGACAACAGAGGCAGCTTGCACATTAAAAACCCAACCAGAAGCAGCCTCAACTTCCCCTTCTGAAAATGGGAACAAGGATACTTGAGCTCAAAGCACTTTGACATCTACTGATGAATGTGCAGTAGAAGATTTAAGTGCTATTGTAATTGATTGCTAGGCACATGAGGGCGGATCTAAAATTCATAAGAACCTGTGGGCTGTGGCTCAGGGAGTGGATCCTCTTACTGTGGTGTGAGCAGCTTAATTTGGTCTAGTTAAACCTGTTCCAAAATAACTACCTACAGCTCCTCGTAGTTGCCTCTAGTTCTGCTCTTAGCTCCTAGCCCTGCCCCTGCTCACCAGGCCGGTAGTGGCAAGTCACAGCTGTACAGGTTGGGGACAGTCAGAGAAGGTTTCTAGACTAAGGGTGTGACTGCTCCAAACTCCGGGCTAGCACTAACACTGATCAACATTTCTGTGGCTCACAGTGTAATGTGTAACAAGGCTCTTCTTTGCTAACATTAACCCCCGGCCCCTCCCCTCAAAACTCTCACTTCTTTTCCTGTACAAAAGGCCAAGAAGAATGTGAATTATAATGGTAGATGAAATACTCCAAATTAAATAAGCTGAACCAACTAGACATTTGAAAGAAAGATACATTCTTAACTAAACCTTTCAGCTATGCCAAAAACACAAATTCCAGAATATATTTGTAATAATAATAATGCTACAGGCCCCAAACATGCCAAATTTCCAGTCCTGTGGCTATAAACTGAATGCAGTGTGCATTTTTCTTTCAGGTTTCATCTCTCTTCTGAAGAGGATATATCGGTGAGGAATAGCCTGAAAGAAGAGATGAGGACCAGAAGGATTGATCAGGGATCATAATTGACATCCAAACAGTGAGTTGCGTTTAGGTTTCTTAACAGGCAGATTTTTAAGTGCGCATCATTTTTAAATTCTTTTTTTAAAGATAATTATATGAAACAAACAGTAGGATACAAGAGGTAATTAATTTAGCCTTTTCTATTGCCAGGAGGGAAAATATGACTAAAGGAAAGGATCTTTGTGGGCGATTTCTTTTACTGGATCGACTGCATGGTTTTGTCTTAAAAGGTTTTAAAGGAACATTTCTATAGCAAAATGAAGATTCCAGAACATAAGTAGTTTGACTGATAGACCAGGTTCAAAATAGAAAGATAATTGTAAGTTATCATTTTTGTGCGAAAATTGACTGCATTGATCATAAGCTATTTGAGCTTAATTTTAAATTTTGCTGATTGATGAATTTTGAGAGAGTAGTTGTTGAGAGAACCTGAGCGATTTCATTATTTTCATAGGATTTTTGTTCAGACGGTTCCCAAACTGATGACACAATGTCATGTCAAGACCAAGTTTCCACCTGTATCACCCCAGACATTTTATAATTTTGGGGAGGGGGCACAGAGTTACAGTCTTAGTGGAAGGCAAAATACAGGATATTAAAAAAATTGCTGAGTCAAGTGGGACTTCTCCAAGATGAGGAGGCTAGCTAAAGATGACCTCATTTGAACCTGATTGGACCAAGTTTCATTCCTCCATGACAGGCCTTGCACTTGTTTTGTCCAGAGGACTTGGAAGGTGGTCCTTCCTGGCAGAGTAAGCATAGTCTGCACAACATAATACCGGAAACAAGGCCAAGAAGCCTCACTTATGGTATTAAAAAGGCAGTTGAGAGAAGACTGGTGTTTTCAACCCCCAGGACTGATCATCTTGGGCAGAGGAAGCCACAGCATTCGTAGCTAAGTCCCTAGAACCAGTCTCTCAAGAAGCGTGCTTGCAAGAAGCACTGTGCCTGTCTCTGCCGGATGCTTTCACTGCAGTTCTCGCTTCTATTCTTTGAGAGACTGTCAGAGCTGAAGAGTTCACAAGCTTCCCGGGTATCTTAACTATCTAATTTTCCCTTTTTGTTTTGCTTTCATCTTTGGTTTTTGTTAGCTGGGAGTTGTCTTCAGTGGCTGAATAAACTAAGACAACTGAAAGAGAATTTACCTGTGTTTAAACAGCCCTAAGTACTGTTTCATGCAACTCCTCACTGGGGTGTGTTCTGAGTCCTAAGTTTACAATGCCCTAAGAAATTTGAGATAAGAACCTGGAATACCTGGCAAATTTCAGTTTATAGAGAGTTTTGCTCAAGTCTGAGGAAGGTGGAAGAAAAGGTTACACACCACACAAAAAACAGATTGAAAGAGGAAACCCTGCAATTGTCTCTGGGGCTGTGGCTCAGACATGAGAGAGAACTTTGATTTCAGTATTAAAATATTTAGTCAGTTCCAAGTTATACATTTGGTTGTCTTGAGGGAAATTCTCTAGTTGGGACTTATAACCAAACAGCCACTTATACCTATTCTAAGGAAAGAATGTTTTTAGTATTACTCTGATTTAGTGCATTTGATGACTTAACACCAATCCCATATTAAGACTAGCATGTTGATTTGACCTGGATTTGATAGATGTGTTGCTTAATTTTTAGTTTATGTTAGTATTACTGGAGTTAATTGCTATGAATTCAATAAAAGGAGTAATTAAGCCTTCCTATGTGGTAGAGACAGTTTCAGACAATGATGGGGCTTCCTAAGGCATGTGCCAGGTCAAGGAGATTCCCTAACTGTAAATGCAGGAGCTATCCTGCTTGGCTTTGCTGCCTGTGAGCATCAGAGGCAGAAAGCTCAGCAAAGCTGCTCTGAGATGCTAAGAGGACACACAGCTGAGCTATTTGGACACAGAGCTTCCTGGAATGGAAGACGTGGGGATCTCTGAACCAGGAAACTATCTGGTGTTGTTTGTTTCAATTGCACTTAAGGGAACGGGACTTTCTGATCATTTGGAAAGGACTAAAGTTGCATCAGAGACTCGCACCATTGATATTTCCTATCCAAATGGAAGCAACCTTTTGAGGCCCCGAAGAAGAGTTAAACACCAGGCCAAATGAGCAACACTACTGCATAACCTCATGGTGGCGGGTGTTGTGAAGCTAAATTCATCAATGTTTCTGAAGCACATACTACAGTGAGGAGTGACCCATGAGGAAATTAATCATTCTGTATTCAGTGCGGGGATTAAATTATGTACAGTAAATCAGACCAAAGGCCACATAGTGACTTATGAGGACAATAAGAAAAAATCAAATAGCTGCTCATTAAGGTCTGTCCATCCTGCACATCAAATGAAAGTAGGGACTTTGGCAGAAACTGTTTTATAATCATGCACTCAAAAGCTCAGGAGAGGCTGAATTACTGTTGTACAGACACTTAATTCAGGGATGTCCTAACTTGCCAGTGCAGGTTATAGTCTTAACTTAAGTGCTTTACTCTCTTTTGTTTTTACTTTTTAATGTAAATAAGTAGTTAAATTACCTAAAAGTGTCTGGTACTTTAAGATATGCTTTTGCGAATACAGTTCCTTGTCTTAGACGCAAAGGCAGCTCTTTAGTTTGAGCAGGAAAAGACACCTTGTACCTTAAAACAATCATCTTACTCCTTGCAGGGAAAAGCTCATAGTTAACATCTTCCTTCAACTCTGCTCATAAAACTCTGGCCATCAGTCAAAGACCAACAAATCTCCTAAAATGAACAGGCGCCCCAAAGAAAACTGAATATCCTCCAAAGCAATTGTATCTATGGAGTGACATCACTACCCAAACATCTTAATCTTGGCTTTTCCAACAACCTTCAGTCAGTTATTAGCAGTAGAGCCAGTACTTGCAAACTTTTTATTATTGCTCCCTTGTGAACATGCTTTTTTAAAACACATACTTAAAGTGGGTAGGTTGAAAAATGAAGTGACTTGGACATATGTCCCACATGGGAGGGCTTTCTTTCGGGTCCTTGCTGTGTCTTTGTCCTTCAGCCAGCTCTGCTGTGCTGCTTAACAGACGGATAAAGAGGAGGCCTGTGGCAAGAAAAGTCTGCCACTCTGGAGCTGCTGGCTTGATGCCTGTGAAGACAGCTTGGTCCACTGGTTCTCTTTCTGGCTCTGCTATTCAGCTTGCTCTGAAATGATGGGCACCTTGGTGCCTCAGTCTCCCTATCTGTAACCCAGGAGTGATAAGAGGGATCTCCATTGGAAGGTACTTTAAGGTCTGCTGATGAACAGTGAGATTCAGAAGCAAAATATTATTAGCATTCTCTATTGGCACTTATACTCTTCTTGGGTGCCTGTATACACCCTGAGTTTTAATCCTCATTAAATTTTAAATAGGTTTATAAACTTTAAACTTGTTAATTTTGGAGCGCTGCATTTGTGTTTACATGCACTAGGGGCCTTTGTACACACCACAAAATTGACCTTTAAAGTGGCTTAAATGCCCTTTTGCACCATTTTAATGGCATTACTGTTTGCAAGTTCAGCAGCGTATTCCACTTTAATGGCATTGCTGTTTGCATGCTCAGTGGTGTGTTCCACTTGAAATGGCTTTGGTATGTAGCAAGATAAAACACCTTTTGAGGATGGGTTTCAATATGGACAAGTGCAAGGTGTTGCACCTGGGGAGGAAGAACCAGCAGCATACCTATGGGCTGGGGACCTTCCTTCTCATCAGCACAGAGGAAGAGAAGGATCTTGGAATCACTATGGATTCCAAGATGAACATGGGCCACCAACGTGGGGATGTGCTCAGGAAGGCTAACCGTACTTTGTCTTGCAGCCATAGATGCATGACAAGCAGGTCAAGGAGGTGATCCTCCCTCTCTGTGACACATTGGTCAGGCCACAGTTGGAGTACTGCATCCAGTTCTGGGTGCCACACTTCAGGAGGGATGTGGACAACATGGAGAGGGTCCAGAGGAGGGCCACCCGCATGATTAGGGGGCAGCAGGGTAGGCCCTATGAGGAGAGGCTATGGGACCTGAACCTGTTCAGCCTCCACAAAAGAAGGCTGAGAGGGGATCTGGTGGCCGCCTATAAACTTGTTAAGGGGGACCAGCAGGCAATGGGAGAGTCCCTGATCGCCCCGAGCACTACCGGGGGTAACCAGGAACAATGGCCATAAGTTGACTGAGAGTAGATTCAGGCTAGATATCAGGAGGTGCTACTTCACTGTCAGGGTGGCCAGGAGCTGGAACCAACTTCCAAGGGAAGTGACATTCACCCCTACTCCGGGGGTCTTCAAAAGGAGGTTAGACAGCCACCTAGCTGGGGTCATTTGACCCCAGCATCCTTTCCTGCCCATGGTAGGGGGTTGGACTAGATGCTCTGCTTAGGTCCCCTTCTGACCCTACCAACTATGAAACTATGAAAGTGCAACGGTGCACAGGGTGCTGGAAGCCAATGTGCTTGGGGCTTGGTAAGCCCTGCACAGCCCAGGGACTGTGGGACCTGGTAGCAGCCTGTACAGGCAGGTTCACTAAAAAAAAAAAAAAAAAAAAGAAAAAAAGTGTTGAGCCAGATCTTTTTTTTCCTCCCCGGAGCCTGCCTGCCTGAGCTGTGTGGGTGCTTCCCTCCATGACTGCGGCATGCCCCTGGGACTGCCTGGGTCAGGTACCAGCAGGTGGGTGCTACCTGGGGAGCCACTGTGCAGCTCAGGGAACACTCATTCCACCAGCGGCTTGCTCCTCCCTGCCACCAAGGAGGTAGGTAAGGATCGAGCCCCCACCCTTGGGTACATGCCATAGGGCTTTAATTCAGTTTAATTCTGCCTAAATTGAAGTGGTGTTTTTAAAAACCCACCATTTCAATTTAGGGAGAACTAAACCAATTTAAACTCCCATGGTGTGTACAAGCAGCCTACGTTTTCAAATGAATTAAGACTTGGAGCGTTGCATCTGTGTTTATACACATTAGATTTTCAAATGAATGAAGCTGGGCCCTGGCCAGCGCCACAGGAGAGTGGGATGGTCCAGCACTACCCACCTGGCTCGGGGGCCCCCCCAATCACCCTGTGCCTTGCCACACAGCTGTGGAAGCAGGAAAAAAACAGAAAAAGCCACATGAGGAAGGAAAAAAGTGGAAGCAATTTGGAAGTGAAAGCGATTTGAAGATGTTGAACTACTAAAAGGTGCAGTGCCATCTGGTGGACAAAGAGGCTCATTACATGTCTTTGAGTGCCTTTGTGTTTGCACACAACGAATTCGTGGATGTGACACTTTAATTTCTGGCAAGTCAAACTAAACTACTCCAAGGAGTTTTAGTTTAATGGACAAGAAAGACCTTTAAATCATCGGGAAATCCTGCTCATGCAAACAGACATGCAGCTGCAGCCCATGAAAGGGCAATAATCGTGGTGTGTACATGAGCCCCTCATGATTCTGGTATATTAGCACCTGATAAGTCTGTAAGTATATGAATTCTCATAGCACCCAATTTCCAGATAAGAAATCTGGGGCATAGGCATAAGGAGTTAATGCAGCTGAGATGGGATTAGAACTTGTGCTCCAGATATTATGTATGGGAATCTTACAACTCTCCCTTCCTGGGTGGTGTTTCTTGAAGGTAGAAGTCTTCTTTGTACATCTCTGCATTACAGTTATATTTTGAATCTGCCATCTCCCTTTCTGAAGTGGTTTTCATTTCACTGCTTTCATTAGAGAACTTTAACCTTTTGAATGATCATGTTCAGCTACATATAGTTTCAAATCCCTACAAAAACAAATGCCCTTGCATTTATACAGTGTAGCAAAATGTACCTTTAAGAAAACTTCACTGTGCCTATTCAACTTTATTGGCTATTAGAAGCCTTATAGTGTGTGGCTTGCATTTTAGAACTCTGATTGCAAGCTTAATGTGGTCAGGAAATATAAAAATACATTTATTTATGTCATCTACTAAAAATCTCAGCCTATTTTACAACTAGTCTAATGCAATCTGTGTTTATGTTGGAGATGAATGATCAGTCTGTAGGTGTCTGTATTTCTAGCCAGGCTGAATGGAATGATTCTGCAGCAGTACTGGGTTTTTTGTTTTTTTTTAAATTTTATTTACTGCATGTGGCAGCTATTTCCTTCCTCCCAGAACCCACTGCATAGCTCCCAAGGGCATTAGCTGTTGGACTGCCATATGATTTTTTTAAACTTTGCATGGTCAATACCTATACCTGATTACAGTTGCAAACTTGGCCTAGCTTAATTTCTCAGACTCATTAAAGGCACTGCCAGCTGACACTTGTGCACACTTTGTTTGGGCTTAGCCTTTTGTATATAATGACTAGTAAAATCATTTCTCCTTGTGCACTTGGGGCAGCAAGAGCATAAGACAGGATGTGAGATACAGTTCTGCCTTTAGCAGCCACTGGCCAAATTGACACTGAATTAAGAAAGAGAAAGGTCAGAGCTGAGACGTTTTCCAGGCAGGCACAGACTTTTAAGGTCCTTATTTTCAAAGGTGCTAGGCAGTCCCGGTTCCTCCCTGAAATCACCTTACGCTCATGTGCTTTGCACCTTTGAAAGAGACTCCCTATGCCTGAAGAAGGGTGACTGTGCCCGCAAGCTTGCCAAGAACTTTTTTCCAACTGCTCCGTTGGTCTAATAAAAGATATCACATCTACTCAAAAAACCTTGCCTGCCTATGTCCTTAGACCAACACGGCTGCAACCAAAAAACCCAGCTCTTAACTTTCACTCATTTTTGACTGCAGAAAAATACTAGAGCAATTCATCTGTTGCAGAGAATTCAGAAAGCCCACAACCGGTCAGAATATATTAGACAGTATGAATTCTGATTTGAAATCTCTGGATTTGTCCTGTGAGTCATGTGTATGTGTTTGAACACCTAACAGTGCTAGTATTGCATGGCACCCCACAGCATTTTAGGGTGAATCACTGCTCTACTGAATCTGCATTATCATCTTTCCAGGATACAACAAATGGGAAGAATAACATTCTTCTCTAGTCAACAGCAATAAAACAACTGAAATAATAAATAGGAGCTGACTAATAGGAATGTTGTATCATGTCTGCTCCTCTGTACAGATCTCAAGAGGGTTTGCTCTTGTTCCAGCCCTCTTTTAGCTCTCTATCTTTATATTGGTATAATCTGGCAACCACATCTCTGCTTTATTCCAAGCGTCTGATCCTAAGTCCACCAGAAGTATTTCCAGTGATTTCAAGAGGCTTTGGACCAGGCCTGTAGGCCACAGGACAATTCTGAAGAAGAAAGCTCTGACACCTTGCAGCGACAGGAAGTAGCTGGTTACTGACTGAAAGCCCTTCATATTAGCAGGTGATTTTCCTGTTGGAAAGTGGTAGGTCAAGGCAACTGGAGTCAAGTGACCCCAGAGAGGTGACTGTCCAGTCTCGTTCTGAAGATTTCCAGGGTAGGTGACTGCACCACCACTGGAGGGAATCTATTTCACAGTCTGGATACCCTGACTGTGAAGGAGTTTTGCCTGGAATTGAGCCCGAAGCGGCCTTCCAGGAGTTTGTATCCATTGGTCCTGGTCTTCCCCAGGGGTGCCCTGCTGAACAGCTGTTCACTGAGTTCTTGATGTACTCCCTGAAGTAGTGGTAAGCAGCTACCAAGTCCCCTCTCAGCCTTCTCTTCTGTAGGCTGAAGAGTCCAAGTCCCTCAGCCTCTCCTTGTATGGCTTGATCATACGGGTGGCTCTTCTCTGGACCCTCTCAAGCTTTTCCACGTCCTTGTTGAAGTGTGGTGCCCAGAACTGGGTGCAGTTCTCCAGCTGTGGTCTCACCAGTGCAGTGTACAGTGGGAATATCACTTCCTTAGTTTTGCATGAGATGCAACAGTTGATGCATACCAGCGTGTTGTTTGCCCTGCTGGCCACAGCATCGCACTGCCGGTTCACAATCATGCAATGGTCGATTGCTATCCCTATGTCCCTTTTGGTCGTGGTGCAAGTTATATTGTTGACACCGAGCCTGTAGGTATGTTGGGGATTGTTTGCCCCCAGATGGGGCACCTTACACTTCTGAGTGTTGAACTTGATCTGGTTCCGGTTCGCCCAGCTCTCCAGCCTGTCCAGCTTTCCCCTTATCTGCAACCTATCTTCTAGCATGGCCACGCTTCCCCATAACATGATGTCATCTGCAAACTTGGCCAGCGTGCTTTTCATCCCCACATCCAAATCATGGATATAGATGTTGAAAAGCACCAGTCCAAGCATGGACCCCTGAGGGACACCACTGTCCCATGGGGCCCCATATTTCCATTTGTTTTCCTTCTGCTCCCTACATACCTAAAGAAGAACTTCTTATTGTCCTTGACTCCCTTGGCTAACTTAAACTCAGTTGCTGCCTCAGCTTTTCTAATCATTTCCCTACAGGTGCGGACCACTGTTGTATAGTCCTCCTTGAGCACTGTCCTTAGCTTCCACTGTGCATACACCTTTTGTTTTCTTTTTCAAGAGGACTGCAATGTCCCTTTTGAGCTGGGGGGTTTGCCAGCCCTTCTGCTACCTTTCCTCTTCATGGGAACGGTCTTCCTTCATGCTTCAAGGATCATGCCCTTGAGGAACAACCACTCTTTGTGCACAGCATTCACCTTCCAACTCTGGTTCCACATTGCCTCCCTTACTAACGCCCTGTGCCTGTTGACATCTGCATTTTTGAAGCCCAGGGCTTCATTTCTGCTACTTAATTTGTCAACCTTGTGGCAGACAATGAACCTGGTGAGCTCATGGTTGCTCAGGCTACCCTCAATGTTCAAGCCAAACACCAGATCATCTCTTTTGGCTAAGACCAAGTCTTGGAGAGCGGTACCTCTGGTTGACCCTTGCACTTCCTGCATCAGAAGGAGCTTCTCGATTTTACTGTTAAGAAGCTACATGACCGAGCTGACCTAGCCTAGTGTTCCTCCCAAGCTATGTCCAGGTAATTAAAGTTGCCCTTGACAACCAAGTCCCTTGCATGCACAGCCTCTGTCAATTCGTGAGAGAACTCCAGATCAAGCTCCTCCCCTTGGTTCGGTGGCCTGTAGTAAACGCTCACAGTTAGGTCCCTCCCACCTGAGTTATGTTGACTCAGGGCTGCAGAGGGAATATTTCTAGAAAGAAGACTCAGAGGAAGACCTGATTGTTTTTGGGAGGGGCTCTGGGAAGAGGCTTGTGTTTAAATTTGTGCTGTTTTATTCTGAGGTTCTTTTCCTAAACAAAATCAACCATTTGGATGAAAAGTAAGTCTTAAACTTCTACAGCTTGTATGGATTTTGCATAGCGCAGGTCAGGGGAGCCAACTACTTCCATCTGGCGGGGCATGCATATAAGTATATTTCTAAAATATATGCCAGTTTACATAATCATCTGTATTATAGCTAATTCATAGTCTGAGACCACTGACCTCCTTGTGCACAAGAATGAGGGCATCTCTTAACCAAAAAGTTAAGAAATACTTTTTAAGTAATTCTTCCTCTTTCTTCTCCCACAGGAGTCCTGCCTGAACTCTATTCAGTTCCATTCTTTTGGTTCAAACCAAAATGTTGCCCACCTTTCCACTGGAGATGAGTTAACTGGTTAAGTTGAAAAGTCTAAGGTGGCCAGTACTTTCAGCTACAGCTCCCATATACCCAGAGGGAATTTTCTTGAGCTTGATTTTTCTAGTAAACAATTAGCCTTCTCACCTGCCCCTGAGTTTCTGTTTCCAGCTGGCATGAGAAGCAGACTAGCCCAACCCGGTGCAATTCTGGTGTGAATCTGCAGTTGCAGGTGGTGGTTAGACTATGTCACACACCTTTTGATAATCTGTATCACAGTGGGAAGAGTACCCACTTTCTAAAAACCAACCCTGCAGTTGGCATAAATTCATGCGTTTGGGGGTTAGAAGAGACTCCCGTGGTCATCTAGTCAGACCTCTTGCCAAGCACAGGTGTGGGACTTCATCTAGTGAGTCTTGAGTAGAGGGGTTGATGGTTTTTTGTCCCTGTTTAATTAATGTGGCAAAGCCCAGTTCCTCATAGGTGAATTGGAGCATGTACTAGAAAGCTGTTCAGATTCAGTGGCATTCACCTTCCTGGCAGACTCACCACAGATGCGGACAGGGGCCATGGAAGCTGATATACCCTTTCATCCTTAGTGCCACTTTTCTCAAGCACATTGGCAACTCAGTCTGGGGGAAGCCTGCACACACAGTTGTCTGTGTTTTTCCTCCATTGTGGATTAAGAGCTTAAGCTTGTTCCCAAGGCCATTGTGGTCAATGGGAATCTTTTCACAAACTTGGGAAAGACAGCGGACTTCAGTCTGAAGGGTGCCCCTTTTCCCAGTGCTGAATTAAACACCCTGATCAATAAGCACCATATATTTTTATTTCTGTGGGCATGAAGGACTCTTGCATACCTTGCCTGGCAAGTGATAGACACTTTGCTATATGGCATTTCTCTGCTTAACTAAAGTGACACATTTGAATACAGCTAACTTTTTGCAGCCCCACTGCTCTTTCAGTATCCATTCACTCATGCTTTCATTTTGCCTATGGTATCCTTGGTCTGTTTTGGGATGAAAACTGAGCTTCTTTAACTAGATAAAACAGGTGTAATTCCCTAAAGCTTGCAGAATGCTGTGGGCTTCTACACCCCCCACCTTTAATTTCCTGGAATGGGTACTGTTGAGAAAATCCAAGAGACACTTTCATTGCTGAGGTGGTCTCAGCAACGAGCCAAGCCCTTTTGGCACAAACACACTTAACCTTCGTTGCTGCTTATTTCACATCCTGTGTAGGTGGACAACAAATACTAATGTAATGCAAATTATTTCCTTTCAGAGTGAAGGAGCCATGATTAAAAACATACCGTCCACAAACTTAGGGGCTGGTCGAACCCCCCCCTGAACTCGGTGCCAGTATGGGTGTTGAGTTTAAGGGCAGTAAGATCACACTCTTATTTCCAAAAAGGCTTTCACAAGCAGCTGGAAGGCTTTTTAAAAGGACAAGGGCTGGTTATAAAATCAGCAGTGGAGGTATGTATCATGCTGTACAGAACGACTGTGATGCTTCCTCCAGGAAAACAGTCACCGAGAAGGGGAAATGCGCACTATACATCTCTGAATAGGAGAATACATTAGGGAGTTAGAAATGTGTCAGAAGAAGGGAGGAGTGGGCCCAGGGGAATCCTACCCTGTCAGTTGAGTTGTTTTTCCTGTGGGTGCATCTTTTACTTCTGCGAGCAATGAAAGTGAATACAGTTAGTATCTGTGATGTGAGCACAGCTCAGCTAGAGATGTGGTATGGGGCAGTGGGTCGTGCATTGTGTAGGGAGGCCATGAAATCTGGGTTTTTGTCCCAGTTTTGTGACCGATGTTGGACAGTTCACTTAGTCTCCCTTGTCCCTTTAGAATAGATGATCCAAACTAAAGGTCATCAACATATGGCCCGTAGAGCTGGGGAGTTGGTAGCATTTCAGTAGGGGGGGGACGAGAGGGGGACTTCAGCAGCTTTCTGACACTGGGGCAATTCACCCAGGCTGCAGGAGGTGCCAGGGTGGTTGCATGGACCAGGTCGGAAGTGCTGGCCTGGCTCTGACCCAAACCAGGCGCTTTTTTCCTGTGTGTTTTGTACAATAATAGGAATCTTTCTTAGTCTGTATGGCATTTTCTACTAACATGTAATATTAGTTTTATGGTTTAGATAGGCCTTAAATCACAAGAAAGGATCATGCTTGGAAGCCCTGCAGTGAGGGAGATGCATAAAATGGCTTGCTGAGTAAAGGCTTTGTCAAAGGACATGCTCTAGATACCATGCCATCATGATTTACTTCTCTGTGTGAATAATCCTCACTAGATGGCAGTACTACATTCTTCTTATTTTTAGACAATATAGAAATACTAGTTTCTGAAATGAAAATCCCATGTGCTATTGAAGTACTGTTTTTTCACTGAGTAATCATATGACAACACTATGTAATAATGTGTATTCACCAACAAATTGTGTCTTAGGAAAAACTCAATCAGTCAGTCACACATCAGCCTTCCTAAATGATCCCCCTGCCACTACAAGCTAAAACTGACAGCTGTAGTGTCTTTTGCTGGGAAAGCAAAAACCTATTGCTAATATAGTGTAGGATATAGTCCTTGGCAATAAGGTACTTTAAAATGTTTCAGAAAAGGACCTAGACATAAGGCTCAGTGTCTTTCCAAATGTGGGTTTTGTCTCAATAGAAGGGCAGGGAAACCAGTTTATTAGTCTATGGGAGATTGTCTGGTTGTGGAAACAGGGATCCTTAATCAGACAAGATTTTAAACTTCTAGAGTGCTGTCTTGTTTATGGGTATTGCAACAGTACTCAGAAGTAGGGCTGTGCAAAGTGGGCCTTATTTGATTCAGATTTGAACTCGGCCTGAATCAGGGACAGTGATTTGATTAGTTGATTTGGATCACTGTCCCTGATTCGATCAGCTGAATCCAAATCTGAAGATTCGATGGTGATTCCGACATAGCTTTAAAAAAAATTTTCTACATACCTTGAGGTAGCAGGCACGGCTTGTGATAGCTGCAATGCTGGGGTGCATGGAGCATCCCACAGGAGTGTTGGGGGGGCCCTCCACATGCTCAGCAGTGAACCTGGAAGTGGACTGGAAGTACATACCTCCAATCTACTTCTGGGTCTGCCAGGGAGCACACTGGGGGCCCCCTTGCGCCTCCCCGACTCAGCAGTCAGCCGCGGGGGGCAGACCTGGAAGAGGGCTGAAAGTGCTTCTGGTTCACTTCCGCGTCTGCTGCCGAGGGTGCTGGGGAGCCCCACGTGCTTCTGTGGGACACTCCATGCGCCCCAGCATTGCAGCATTCACGAGCCCCTGCTAACTAGAGGTATGTAGAAAAAACATTTAAAGCCATGTCTATGCCTGAATCTTTCCAAATCTCTCTGAATTGATTTGGAGGGTTCCAATTCGATTTGGAGAGATTAAAGGGTCCTCTGATTCTATTTGGATTCGGAGATTCGGCCACTGAATTGAGCTGAATCTCTGCCGAATCAAATCAGGGACCGAAGCTTCACACAGCCCTATTTAAGAGCCCTCACAAGGAATCAAGGCTGTATTTTAATACTTGCTGTGCAATTATAGTATGACATGGTATAACTGAACCATGTTCCAGGGATGGTCATGACCCTGGCGGGCCCATAACTCATGCCCCACTCTGCCTCTAAGGTACTCTCTTCTCCGTCTCGCTCACCAGACCTTGATGTAATTATTGGATTGAAGGGGAGGCTGTTTTGAGAGTCCTAGAGCGAGCCTTTCTCTGTCCACTAGCCAATAGGTCCCTCCTGAACACTGTTGGTCTTGCTCTTGCCCTTGAGCTACATGGGTACTCTCCACCTGTCGTTGCCTCAGGGCACTGATAAGCGTTAAGTGCTAGTTATGTGGCTCCATCCACCTCTACACCACGTCCCATGCCTCGCAGGTGTCACTGTACCGTCATTCTCCTGTTGGGGCTTTGGCCTTCTCAGCCTCCACCCCATTTCTGTAGCTGGGCCTTTTAGCCCAGGCCCACTGTATTGGACCTGGCTTCTAGGCACCAGCTCTAGTCTCTGTCCCTCTCAGGCTCTGGGCTCTGCAGCCCTACACCAGGAGGGCTCAAGGCAACCACATCTCACTAGGGCAACAATGGGAACTCCTAAGACTATCCCTCACAGTCCCAACATAAACTGCTGCTCTGAACTATAACCAAGGGATAAGCCCCATAACTATAACACAGACTCTCCCTCCTGCCTCCCCACCCCCTGCCCCAATCAAAGAAGGGGAGACAGCACACTGCCACTTTAAAATGGAGAGCCTTCCTCCACCTCAGGGTAGGCAAACAAACACTCATGGCAGTGCTCACTGGGTACATACATAAACCCCAGCTCTGAGTTATATACCCTATTAGCTCCCCGGGTCTCGCTAGTAATCCCAAGGCAGCTCAGCAGTCCACCAGACACTCCCTTGCAGCTTTCCTAGTCAGGGGCTCCTCCCCTTACAGCTTGCAAGGCTAGACTCCCTGCCCTACCTCTGGCTTGTATTTCTCCCAGGCCCTGCCCCTTTCCAGTCGGGTGACTCTACAGTGTTGGCTGCAGGTGCCCTCAATTTAGAGTCACTGCCTAGTCTTTACTGCAGCCCACCGGGAGCAGTGCCTACTGTCCCCTGCACAGCTCCAGCCCACAGTCCTACTGCGGAGCAGCTAGCACTGCAATAGTTTTCCTACCACGAATGTCCTATTTCGCATCTGCAAAGCACGTAACTCTGCAGTAAGCAGAGCAATTGTAAGCAATGGTTGGTGTTTTCCTGGGCCAGCTCTCCTTCACCTTTCTCCCTTGCAATTTATCCCTGCTTGGGGCTCTCCCTTAACATACCAGAGAGTCCCAGGCTCTCTGTTACACAAGGCTTTCTTAATCATGCATAAACCTGCCTTTCCTTTCTCTGAACCCTTGTGAGAATTCATGGCCTCAAATTATGCCAGCCAATAGGTGGTTTTAATGGTTTTTAAGGCAAGGTACATCTGGATATGCACTACTTGAATTAGCTGTGGCTGGTTAACAGATTATCTATTTGACACATAGAAAATGGAGTTATTTACTTCCTAATGCACCCACAGATATTATGGTTATTTATTCTGAGTTCTGCTGCTGAAGTTCTTATAGTTCTTTATTGTTAATGAAGTCAAGTATGTGGTGGGAGCCACTTTTCCTGATATGGCTGCCTCTTAGTATTTGGATCTGTTGAAGTCAGCACTAAATAAATCATTATGCATGTGTCTTCTTTCAGAAGCACAGGCATTTAGTCAGTCATTCCATTAGAGAGGTTTATTTACACGTGTCATCTCTTAGGACAGGCATTGAAGTCTTGGCTGATGGCAGTTGTCAAGATGATAGTCTGAACATCAATCCCATATCCTAAGGGATGATCCCTGGAAGAGAAATAAAGCTTTATATAACAGGAGGGAGGACAGTCTAACTGGCCCTGACATGAACAGTGCATTCATCTGGGGCTGGTTATAGTGTAGGCCAAGGTAGGAGTCAGTCAAAGAACAGACTGCAATTAACTGTCTATAAGACTAAGATGAAAACCAGGCTCCATAAAAGTCAGCAAGTGTCTTTGAGAGGGGCAGCAGGGATTGTTGTGTGAGGGAGAACAGGGGTTGCTTTGCAAAAGAGGGCTATATCTCTGGGCCTCTGGAAAGCAAATGCTGTCATGTATTTGCCGAGGTTTTCAGGGTCCAGTCTTCTGAAATTCAAACATGTACAGTCTGACTAAATCAATGGGACTTCTTTCCAAGGACTATGGGGTGGCATTTTTCAAAGACATTTAAATGTCTGAAGATGCAGTTGGCCCCTTCCATTATTTGGTTGATTAAACCAATGGGAATTATATCCCATTAAACTAATGAGAATAACCTATGTACCTAGCCTGCTTAGGAACTTCAGAAAATCTCACTGTGAGCCTATCTGCATCTTTAGGCACATGAATGCCCAGGAAAATCTGGTTCTCTGAGCCTAATGTACTGAAATAATGAAAAGCCCTATTTGCATCCCTGAGTAAGGATTTCATGACTATTAGGCCCCCTCTACACATTATATTTATGCCACAATTTGCATGATGTATACTACAGAACATATAACGTTTACATAACATGGAAAGTATAATGTAGATAATTTTTATAGTTCATCTGTATGGTACCTTAAATCGAAGGTCCAGAGCTGTACCACCTGACTGCCAGCCCCAGCCCTGGCCCTATACCTATGGGTACCCAGCTTTCCACTTGCTGATACAGGGGGAGCTTTGGATTGTGATCCTGGACTCCCCAGGAACTTGCAAGTAGAAAAAGTGTGATTGGGATCTGATCCCCAATCCCAAAATTGATTGGGATGCGATTGCTGGGATCAGGGGATCAGATTTCATGATGACTTTAAATGAACGCGTGCCAAGGGCCTCAGAAACAATGTTCATAAAAACTAAAGGGACAAATATAATACTTCATATAATTAAGCTTTGCAAAATACATTTCAGAAATGTAGAAATGCTTAATTATTTTTGCCAATGATATCTCATTCTAAATAAATACTACTTTCGATCAGAAAAGTATCGCACAGTCCTAAGCATCAGATTATTGAGTTCTGTTAAGATAGTGTACTTCTAGAATCACTGGGGATTTTTTTTCCTTTTAAAAAGCATTATATACTACTAGGGTGTAGGTTATATACTACTAAGAATTTGGGGGCTGGACTAGATGACCTCTGGAGGTCCCTTCCAACTCTAATTTTCTATTTTTTATGATTCTAAGATGGTGGTAAGAATATTTCATAGATTTCATAGACATTAGGTTTGGAAGGGACCGGAAGATCGTCGAGTCCAGCCCCCTGCCCAAAGGGCAGGAAGTCAGCTGGGGTCATAGGATCCCAGCAAGATAAGCATCCAATTTTACTCTTGAAGGTGTTCAATGTAGGTGCTTGAACCACCTCTGATGGCAGGCTGTTCCAGACCTTGGGGGCTCGGACAGTAAAGAAATTCTTCCTTACGTCCAGCCTGAAACAGTCTTGCAATAGTTTATGACCGTTTGACCTTGTCATCCCTTGGGGCGCTCTGGTGAACAGATGTTCCCCCAGATCCTGGTGATCACACCTGATAAACTTATAGGTGGCCATCAGATCACCCCTGAGCCTACGCTTTTTCAGGTTAAAAAGCCCCATGGCTCTCAGCCTGTTGTCGTAAGGTCTGTTTTCCTGACCTCTGATCATGCGTGTGGCTCTTCTCTGGACTCTCTCAAGCTTCTCCACATCATTTTTGAATCGTGAAGCCCAAAACTGGGCGTAGTATTCCAGCTGCGGCCTCACCAAGGCTGAGCACAAGGGGTGAATGATGTCCTGGGATTTGCTTGAGAAACATCTATGGATGCAAGCCAGTGTTTGGTCGCTTTACTAGCTGCAACATCACATTGCAGGCTCATGTTCATCTCCTGCCCTTGATAATTATTAAGTACAATTAATATATTAATGAAACTTCCTTTAATTAAGGGGTTTTAACTAGTCCTGTCAACACTTATCTAGTCCCATTGTGATAACAGGATCATTAAAGTGTGTCATGATGCCCACATGTGCAAATGGTTACAAGAGTGGAGATTTAGATGTCTTCAGCAATCCCCCGCAGTTGAGGATGACTGTCTTCCATGATTGTCTTATATATGTCTCCAAATATGGCTGATGAGGCCTATCTGGAATCGACAGACTCTACTGCAACTTGGACATGTGGGGTTAGTGGGCTGGATTCTTGATTCTGTCTGCGATGTCCTGTTTCTCCCACTCCTGCTTTTCCATCTCCCATTGTTTTCTTGAGGTTTCAACTACTGAGATCCCTGCAACAGACTCTTCCTCCATGTGGGGCAGTACTGGGTGATAGTGTCCCATGAGTTGACATCAATGTTGCAATTTTTTAAGTTGGCCTTAAGGACGTCCCTGAAGTGCTTTTTCTGCCCCGCTTGAGCATATGCTTTGGCTGAGCCAGGAGAATAAAACTTGCTTTGGAAGTCTGAAATTGGACAACGAGATGACATGGACTGCCCAATGATGTTGATGTTGGATGATTATCACTTCTATACTCATGGTATTTGCTTGCAGGAGGACGCTAACATTGGTGCATCTCTCTTCCCACTGGATTTGGAGGATCTTCTGCAAGCAGTGTTGATGGTATTTCTCCAACAACTTCAGGTGTCTCCTGTAAGTTGTTCATGTCTCAGCTCTGTACAGCAAGGTGGGTATCATGACTGCTTGATAAACCATTAGGTTGGTTTCAGATCTGATGTCGCATTCTTTGAACACCCATTTCTTCAGGTGTCCAAAGTCTGCACTTGCACATTTAAGGCGATGTTAGATTTTTTTTGTTTATGTTAACCTTCGGTGAGAGATGGCTTCTGAGGTACAGAAAATACTCAGTGTTCTCCAGAGTCTTACCAAAGCTGGGGGTTGTTCATTAGGAACTTGTTGGTATTGGATCTTACTCTTGTTGGTAGAGGACCTCACTCTTCTGAATGAGAAGAGGGCCACTCGCATGATTAGTGGCCTCCATGGAAGACCCTACGACGGGAGGTTGAGAGATCTGAATCTGCAGCCTTTACAAAAGAGGGCTGGGGGGTGACTTTGTAGCCGCCTGTAAGTTTATCAGGGGAGGACAGCAGGAAATTGGTGATGCACTGTTTACCAGAGCACCCCAGGGCGTAACTAGGAATAATGTGTGCAAACTAGTGGGGAGTAGATTCAGGTTGAACATTAGGAAGAAATTTTTTACAGTAAGCATGGCCAGTCTGGAATGGGCTTCTGAAAGAGGTGGTACTATCACCTAACTTGGAGGTCTTCAAGAGGAGGCTTGACAATCACCTGGCTGGGGTCGTCTGACCTTGGTCCTTTTTCCAGCCAGGGACAGGGGGTTGGACATGATGATCCATTGGGTCCCTTCCAACTCTAATCTATGAATCTCTGTTAAGCGTCAGTCCCATTTTCTTGTCTGCCTCAGTAAAGACATTGACAATTGCCTGAAGGCCTGCTTCCAAGTGAGCACATGCTACAGCATCATCAGTGTACTGGTGCTCAGTGGTTGAGGTCAAGGTGGTCTTGGTTTTGGTTTGGAGTTGGCTGAGGTTAGACAGATGTAATAAGGAACTGGCTCACTTGTCACTGGCATGCAGCTAGCTCTGGGGGTGGTAGGGTCAGTCGTTTAGCAGCACCCGGCAGAACAAGACAACAGAGGTGCAGTCATACGTGTGTTTAGCTTCCCATTCCATCCTCCAAACATGAAAAGATGTCAGCCCAAATAATTCAAAACTGTTTGGATATTCCTGAAAACAAAACAGCCCATAATGCACATCCACCCAGAATTTTTGTTTAAGAAGGTAAATATAGTATAGGTAATACAGGGACCCAATGTTATAAAAATGGAGGCCTCATGCATTTTAACTCTGAATAAAAAGATCTCTCTGGACAATACATTTTTTTAAAAGTGTTTCTGTTTGCAAGGATTCCCATGCAGCTTGACTGAACAGTAACCCAGGTCTCTTTGGTTACTTTGCCTTGTCTTGCCACAGTAATGTTGCCTGAACTGCACTGGCTTGGGAAAGCGGCTATATGGGAGAGCGGGGGAACAAGGCTCCTTTTGTAACTAATAACTTCCTTTAATTGGTAATTTTGCTGCCTGCTACTTATAAATGTCAATAAAGGTCAAAATATTTAGAAGCAGAATCATTTTAGTGGTGTTCCCTGCCTCATTGCGCAAGCTGCTTTTATGGACCACACACGTGCATATGTAAAGATGGTTAAAGATTTCAGTGTCCTAATCTTCTCCCCAAATTCTTATATAAACTGGCCCACAAGGGGAGAGAGCGGCTTTAGTCAACAGTCGGAAGGATGTGAACCAATCCTACGGGGTGAGCATTCCACACAGTTTGCGAGACCACCATAGGCACGGGGGTCTAATTAGACAAGTGCCTGGCCAGATGGTGTGTTCATCTATTTTTTTTATTCAAGGAAACAGAGTCACACATCTGATCCACGTGCAAAATGACTCAAGGAGATGGAGAGAGAAACTGCTCGGTAACATTAAATACAAACCAAACTTTAATATGAGAGTGCAGTGTATTGGGCTAAGTTCTGCTTTGGTGTCACGCCTGAGTGTCTCCACGTGACAGATGAACAGATGGAGCGCTTTGTTTCGAGTCTTCAGGTAAAATTAATATGTGAAAATGATTTCTGAGCCGAGACCCATTTTTCATGAACTTTAATTGCCTCTCTCCTATGTATGGGTCAGGTTCTCCCCCATTGAGATGAATAGGGGTTGCAACATAGTGAGGAGAACAGAACAGGTTTAAAGAATGCAGTCAGTGTATTCTCAGGTAGGGTCTTGATCCTGCATCGGTATTTCACAGACGCACTCTTTGGAGTATATACCAAGGGCTCAGGTCTTTTGGGTTTTGTGGTTTAAAAACTCCAGAAATTAGATTTTTGCATTGCCCTTTTATACGGCAGCCTCTTGGGAGTATTTTTTTTTTCAGAAAGAAACACAGCCCTCCACCAACCCAAGGCAGAATAAAAGAATCTAGCATGTGTCTGCCAGATGGGAGGGGTAAAAGGCTCTGCATAGCCTTGTCCCCTCAGAAAGCAGTAAGGCCCAGATATTTTTGTGGAAGCAAGAGGCCCCCCAGCAGGTCCAGGAATCGGAGTCCATGGAGCTCTCTTCATTGCCTTGCTCTGGTCAGGGGAGGAGCCATCTGTGGAGTTTTGTCTGATCTTCTGCTTGGCCAGGTGAAGAGTGACCAGCTTGCCAGCCAGGTAGAGCAGGGAGTGGGAGAACAACTCTCCTCTTATCTTGCTTGGCCTAGGATGGAATCAGAGTCAGCAGGAAGGTTGCAGATGATATGCTACCACTTCCCGTCTCCAGCTGGTGTCACCAAACCAGGTGGCTTTGTGGATGAACAACCTGGCACCTGAAAACTGCCTAAAATGAACAACATAATGCTGACAAAATGTACCCACATTCATGCTGCTGCGTAGCTTTGCACTGGATCTGTCCACCCTGGGCAGGGATCACTAGTATTAGAAGTAAAAATTCCATATATTCTTGTGTGTAAATAGTGCCAGCCAAGTTAGGTCTCCTGTTCATAATATGCTTTTTCTGCATTTGCATGCTCCATTGCTTGATGTGTGCTATCAGTTAACATGCTGCTGGATTTAATTATATTTGTGTCATAAAAATATCAAAAAATGGAAATCACATGAGTCAGTCCTGCTAAACTGGAAGCTAGCTTTCTTGCTTGCTCTGTTTCTGACACCTTTTTTTTCCCCTACAGATTTTTGGAAGGGGCTGTGAACAGCAGTATTGCCAAACCCAACTGAAAATACTCAGAAATCAAGAGAGTCTGACTCCTCCCCACCTAGATCAAGAGTAGCTCAAATCTCAGGAGGCTTAAAAAAAAAGTTGGGTTGTATTTGCCTTTCTGTTGCACTTGCCTCAGGTTTTCAAACTTTTTTTTCTGCAACCACAAGGGCTGAAAACATATTTTTAAAAGTGAAATCTGAAATTCTTAGGTAATCACTGGATCTCAGATTCTGGGACTTTAAGAAAAACACCAAATACCACAGGATGCATCACTGCAGCACAATATCTTATGACTCTGGACAAGGACATCAGAACTGTTTGACAGTTCAGGGTTTTTCACCTGTATTCTGGAAGTCCATATATACAGCTCATGGTGTTCTCCAGATTGGAGAATCTGCAATGACCAGAGATCAGTTTTTGAAAAAATTGTCATTTTAAATATTTAAATGAGTAATGAAATCCTTGTAGGATCCCCTGCATTTTTCAGTTTCATATTAAGTTTAGTTTGCTTGTGTTCATGTGTTCAAATTTCTGAGCATGGCAGAATTTTGGATTGAAAAAGAATAATTATCGTGGAGGAGTTCTTAGGGAGAAGATGGAAGTCTTGGCAGTTATATAGGTGGATTTGGGATTTTTGCCAGCTGGGAAAGTGAGGGAGGGTTTGTAAGAAAAGCACAGTGGCTATTTATTAAAATAATCATCAGTGAAATAGTTAACAAGGTTGACCATTAGATTTGGATGCCATTGACCTGAATGAGGAAATGTACACCTCTTGGAGCTATTATTTCAGGCTGTCTGCAAACTCGGCAATCATTGCTGTATTGTTTTGCATGTGATTCACCTTTTAGGAAGGTTTTCTTTGCAACAAAGAGGTCTAGCATTTAGATAAACTTGGATTTAGAAGCACACTTCTGTGGTAAGGAATGGATCTACTTCAAATTTCTATGGCCATCAGATTAAAGAACCTGCTTTTAAGGAAATCTTATTGCATTGCTTCTTATGTGCTTGCTATATAAGCTAATGCTTTGCATTGGAGAGCTCTGGGGAATAGTGTAAACTGATAGTGTTAAAACTAAATACTGAGATTTCAGTCCTCAGTGGTTGTTAGTCTCATTGGTTTCTAGATTCATAGTGAACCTGAGTCTTCAACCAACCAAGTTTTTGTGTGCATGCATGTTTCTGACAGCCATATTTATAAAAGTTAAGCGTGTGTGTGTGTTTCCAAATAACGTATGTTACAATTTCCATTTCTTGTTATGTGACAGTCAAGGTTCTCAACACTGGTGTTAAGTATCACGTGAAACTGAACAAGAAAAATGCAGCTTTGCATCAGATAGTCAGGGATAGTTTATTTCCAGTGACAGTTTTGCTTGGGCAAACCACCCAACCTGCTAGCTCAGTTCCTTTCAACCAACAGATTTATCGGGTGCAAATTACTTGAGGAGGAGCAAAGGAGAGCGGTGACTTATTTCTTACATCTCAATCGTATTTCCACCTATGTTTCCTCAGGGGGAGGAAGGTAAGAGGGTGGCAGAAGACAGGGGAAAAGAGATGCAGAAAGATGAAGAGGGGAGAGAGAAAAAGGAGAGAAGGGAAAAGGAACCTACATTTGAAAGTTCAGTTCACTGTGCAGTAGGAACTGTTACAAAAGTTTGTATAAAATCAGTGTTTGTCTGTCTGTAGCTTGTGTGTGTATATGTGCGTGCACTTGTATAAAGATGTCATGAAGATCACTATCTAGTGCCATGCAAAAATAACAGCGATTGTTGTATTGCTTGTAAGTTTGTAGATTCAGTAAAATTATTATTAGGCATTGTGTATGGTGCCATGTGCACAACTAAGAGGCCTATAGCAGAGTTTAAGTGGAGAATAAAAGAAATGAAGAAGGAGGGAAAGTATTGAAGAGGATGAAGTCCTCTGCACATCCATGGGGAATCACTAGCATCCAGTATCAGTTACCCAACTGTCTGTCCATCTGCCTTTCCCTGTAGGAGGGTTTAGATGAACAGCAGCAAAGAGGCAAAAATACTGCTGTCTATCTGACTAGCAGACGGGAATCCCACTAATAATAGTATGAGTTCTCCCCTCTGCCTTGTCTGAACTGATCCTCATGTCTTGCAGTAAGTTATTGTTTTGCTTCGGCTGTGGAAATACTTGTGATCACTCCTTAGGAATTCTTTCCACAATTCCTTTCCTTTCTAATTCACATGAACTGTAAATCACCACTGTCAATTATATAACACTCCACATTGGCCGTGCTGTTTAGCTCTTCCATAACACTGAACAGTGACAGCTACAGTCAACCAGCAAATGGTGCTGCACATTTTCCTATACAGTTTACCAGCACTGAGCGCATGATTTAGATTCCTAGACTCCAAAGTACTCCAGTGGGTCTCCTTTAATATTGCATTATATTACTCCTGATGCATAGTCGATTCTACTGGTTCCAGTTACTTTAGCAATGATAAATGTCAGAAATGGTATGAGAAGTTTATAAATTTTAAGTGCTTTGCAGGCAACTGTTACTCTGAGAAATTTTCATACTCTTCATTACTGGCAAAGTGTAAAGGTCATGGAGAAATGGCTTCCAGAGGCTTAGTTAATAAACTCTGAAATAAAGTAAATTGCATGAATTGTTTATGACTATGTAAGATATTAGTGTCAGTATTTTCCTCTCTGTGCTAAACAATTCTGCACAGTTACCATTTAAAAGGGTTACAAGAATTTAACCAAAAAACTTGCAACTCAGCTTTTCTCAATATGACATTTTCAGGATGAAGTGTCATGTTCCTAAAAACACTTTCTGTTCAAAAGCAGGAGTTGGCAGCATTGCACTGTTGGGCTTGAGTGTCCTGACTTTGATGATGTCCATACCTAATGTAACTATTTAGACAGTTGGAGGGAAACCACACTCTGGTCAAGCTGGTGTTAATACAAGTCTGCATGGTACTCATTACTTGCATTCACAGTATAGCAGCATGGAATGAGTAGGAGGCTGTGTAGTGTGGTCTTGGCAGCGCCTTCTTCGCAGGGGATTGAACTGGCCAAGCCATGTGTTGTTGGTCCCTCTGGCTGTTTGCTGGCCATAGATTAGCTGCATTGTAGTATGTAAATGCATCTATTGGCTAAATGCATCTATTGGCTTGCTATCTCAGCTGCTGAAAATATTAGGCAGCAGCTCACAGGGGAGGGAGGAGAAAGAGAAAATTCAGAAAACATTAAGCAGGATGCCAATGGAAGAAAGGTTTGCAAAAGGATAATGGTCTCTTAGTTTTGCATAGACACTGCGGCAAAAGGAGCCAAGCATGGTGAGGGAGCTTGAGATGTTAAATATTATAGCCCCAAAGATCCCAATCCCGTGACCGTGGACTGCTGGCTGGCAGTATCCATTATTATGATTTTATTGTGGAATCTCTAGAAGTCCCATGCAATAGCAGGGCCCCGTTGTGCTGAGCCCTATATAGACACAGAGGTGGCCTCAAAAAATGTGCAGTGTAAGAAGCCACTGTAAAGTGAGGGTGTGCCTGGATATAAGTGCCATGACACTCGAAGAAGACAGCATATCTGCAGTCAAGAATAGAATCGGGGCAAAAGCATTTCTCTTTTTGCAGCAACTTTTGTTGCTGTTGAACCACATTCCTGCTGTTGATTTGGCTATTTTATGAGACGATTTGGAGTGACAAAGAAATAATTACGAAGAAATAATTGTTAATCAGTTGCATTTTCACTGTCTGAAGCTATTGGCTGTATCTTTATGCTGACCCCCACCTTCACAGAAGTATTTAGCACAGGAGCAGGCAATTATTTTGGGCAGAGGGCTGCTTACTGAGTTTTGGCAAGCCATCGAGGGCCACATGACAGGCAGCCAGAGGCAGATAAATATTAATTTTCTAAATTTTTTAGGTGCCCCACAGGCCGGCTGGCATGGCCTGGTGGGGTGCATCCGGCCCCTGGGCCACATTTTGCCCACCCCTGATTTAGCAGGACTGTGAACTACTTACTCAGATGCGTAAGGCAAGTAGGGTCTCCTCTAAGAGGAATATTCCCTAACCCATTAGGTGACTCCCTTTTCTTTATGAGACATTGCAGCTTGATACACATCTGACACTTGGATGTTTGTAACTGTGTCTGAGTCTATGAATGACTGTCCACCATTCAGCCTGGCGTTGCAACGCAACAACAGACCAATTTGACTGGGAGCTTCTGAACATTGCAATAAACCATTTCCCCGCATGATGGCAGCATGGGAACAGCTGCCCTTTGCCCACCATTTGCTCTTTCAGGTTTATGGAATTAGCAACTCTATGCAGGGGAGCACAAGTTATTTTGTCAGGGCTATGAGGAAAAAAAATCTTTGCATAAAAAATACAAAAGGCCACTGTGCAAAATAATCTGTCGCCCATGCTCTTTTGCTGCAAGTTCTCAGGAGGTCAGCATTATTTTAAATGGACTTTAACATTCCCTTTTCACTTTTGTGGCTTCTTGCTTCCCCTTTTCCCTCGCTGCCAAGAATGTGGGGAGGGGAGGGGAGGGGACGCTGGTAGGATGAGGTGGAAGCCAAAGTGGTAAAAAATGACATGAATGAGAAGATCACAATTAGCAAGCATTAATCTATAATGGGACAGATTCAGACCTACTGAAAGCCAGTACAGAACTGTATAAAGTTTACCTGTGTTTCTGTGTCCATAAAAATATGCAGTGAGAAGTCAGACTGCATTTGGCTCTGCATTCAGAGTTGTAGCTTGCCAAGCGCCTGAGCAGTAGGCAACATGGAGGACCTCTGAAAGAATACAAAGTAATGTCACTGGAGATAACATACCAGCATTAGCTTCATAGTTTCTAGGGTCGGAAGGGACCTGAGCAGATCATCTAGTCCGACCCCCTGCCATGGCAGGAAAGAGTACTGGGGTCAAACGACCCCAGCAAGGTGTTCATCCAACCTCCTCTTAAACACCCCCAGGGTAGGAGCCAGCACCACTTCTCTTGGAAGCTGGTTCCAGACCCTAGCTGCCCGGACTGTAAAGTCGCGCCTCCTGATGTCTAAGCTAAACCTACCCTCTGCCAGCTTGTGACCGTAATTCCTGGTCACTCCTGGCGGTGCTCGGGGGAACAGGGACTCCCCCAGTGCCTGCTGGTCCCCCCGACTAGTTTGTAACAGGCCACTAGATCCCCCTCGGCCTTCTCTTGTGGAGGCTGAACAGGTTCAGGTCCTGTCGCCTCTCCTCGTAGGGCCTGCCCTGCTGTCCCCTGATCATGCGAATGGCCTCCTCTGGACCCTCTCCATGCTGTCCACATCCCTCCTGAAGTGCGGCGCCCAGAACTGGACGCAATACTCCAGCTGCGGCCTGACCAGTGCCGCATACAGGGGGAGGATCACCTCCTTGGACCTGCTCGAGATGCATCTGTGGATGCAGGACAAGGCGCGGTTGGCCTTCCTGACCGTGTCTCCACACTGCCGGCCCATGTTCATCTTGGAGTCAATGATGACCCCCAGATCCCTTTCCGCCTCCGCGCTGACAAGAGGGGAGTTCCCCAGCCTGTAGGTATGGTGCCGGTTGTTCCTCCCCAGGTGCATCACCTTGCACTTGTCTGTGTTGAATCCCATCCTATTCTCGTCTGCCCACCCTTGTAACCTGTCTAGGTCTGATTGTAGCCTGTTGCATCCTTCCAGTGTGCCCACGTCTCCCCACATCTTAGTGTCATCAGCATATTTGAACAGGTGCTTTTTACCCCCTCGTCCAAATCACTGATGAAGATGTTGAACAGTGCGGGCCCGAGGACCGAGCCCTGGGGGACCCCACTGCCCACGTCTTTCCACGTTGAGAAGGACCCATCCACTACCACCCTCTGGGTGTGGCCCTCCAGCCAGCTGGCGACCCATTTGACTGTGTGGGTGTCTACACCACAGCCCCCCAGTTTCTTAATGAAAACGGAGTGAGAGACAGTGTCAAAAGCCTTCCGGAAGTCCAGGAAGACTATATCCACTGCTCCCCCTGCATCTAATGATCTGGTAATCTGATCGTAAAAGGCCACCAGGTTGGTATGACAGGACCTGCCACTGATGAACCCGTGTTGGTTGCCCCTAAGCATGCAGTCCCCTGCTGGCCCCTCCTGGATGCTAACCACAGGCCCATTTGGTTTCATAGGGTAGCTGCACAAAAATATCAAACAAAGCTTTCTATCCCTTGCAAATCATACTTAAAACACATGCATTGTCCTCATTGTGCATTGTAGAATACTGCCCCTTTCATAAGCCACGATCTTATGGCTTTCATTTGTTCATAGACCTCCCACTAGGTGACTGCTGATTGAAAACCTTCATATTTTTTTTTCCAGGTTTAACAAAATGATGAGGGTATACTCGTTTCCTTTGATCTGAATGGAACGAACATTTTCATTGAAAGAGGCAGATGAGTCATTCTATATTTGCTGTGCAGCTATCCTGGAAAAGCTTGCTCGCTCTCTGCCTTTTCAAGCCCTTCCTCTTTTTTATATTCTTTGCACGTGGCTATAAATATTTTGCTCTGTGAAAAGCATGGCTCCATAAAGCTCTTTTTTTGGAAATGAAAGAGCCCTATTCCAAATAGGAAAAACACACTTAGCTAAGGTTTGTGCAGTGCATATTTAGTGGTGGAAGGTGCTGTGTTGGCCCTGCCTTGCTTTTCAATACAATATCCTGCAGTGTGAAATGAATGGTCGTATTTAGAGGTATCTGGAAGTGATGACTGATGTTTGGAGAAGTTACAAGGCTTTTCCTTTTCCACATGAACTCTCCAACCTAGCATTTCCACAGCACTGAAATACTTCTGGGGCTGAGATCATCTGATTATTATTTCCTGTGTCATGTGCTGAATGTATTATTTTTTGAATATTGCAAATATATGCTTAAGCTGCTTGAGTTTTGGATTCTTCGGCAAAGTTTACTGGCATGACAAGGATATTAGACTTGGAGAAATCATTTTTTTTTCTCCTCGGGGATTATTTAGGTATGATTACTGACTGAAACGCAGGGGGGAAAAAAGGTCTCAGTAAAAAGTTTCTTTGATACTCTGCCAATATGCAGCATATATTAGATAGTCTGTGCTGCAACATTTTTACTTTTCTGCTAAAAGCAGTTAAAATCTAGGAATCCAGAAATGTTATTTACCTCACTCTCTATTATTCCCTTCTCTGCTTCTTTGGAATATGGTGAACACGTACGTACTAATCTGGGAGTGTTGCTGGTCACAGCTTTGTATTGTTTGTGGTAATTGACTGATATTTGATTATTTGCAATAGAAATATTTTCCTATAGATTCCATGTAACTGTTATACTGCAGAAAAACAAGGCAACATCAGGAAACCAAAATTTGATATTTATATGTCTGCATGTGCACATGAATGCACATATACATGATACAAAATGTGTATACGCCTTCACACACACAGAGAAGACAAGATGTATACACTTATTCAGAATACAGGGCTTCCAAATACACATGAATTTCACATCAGGCACTTGGCACGGTCTCTCTTTACAGAGCATGTCGTAGGCGCTGATGAGTTCTTTGACAGCTGCGCGGGTGACAGGCCCAGCTACAGTTAGGGCACACCCGTGCAGCAGCAATGCTCTGAATCCCAGCAGCAGATTCGTTCCTCCTCTGAGGCTATTCATCACAAAATTTGATCCAGTCTGCCTCGCAGCACCTCATCTGCAAGCTGACTCTGCCAGCCAGAGCAGCATTCTGCACTCCTTTCCCAATCATCCACAAAGATTTCAAAGGATGCTAAGTTGTCTTTGCAAGCACCCTGAAATCATGCCGTGGTCTACCTCTCTTTCTAGACCCTTCAAGAGCTTTAGAGTATAGCACATTCTTTAGGATCCTGATCCGGCATTTGCTTGACATGACCAAGCCACTTGAGTCTTTTCTCACTAATCAATGTTCCCATGAATGATATACCAGCATGATTTAACACTTCCACATTTGTCACTGTCTTGCCATCTTATTTGAAGAATTTTACACAGGTATCTGATATGAAAGCTGTTTAGTCAGATTCTTGGGCAAAGGATAGATTAGTTGGCTATGACAAGGGTTTCCTAGCTTAGGTAAAACTTTCATTTTCTTTAAGAAACTATTATTCTCTCTCTAAGAGCCAGATTTAAATGCCATTTGAATTACTTGCAGTTTATTCCATTGACTTGTGTGGAATTTGGATCAGGCCTGTGGTTTAATTTGATCAGTTTACAAGCAGCATACCCCCCGACCCCGTTGTAAGAATATCTCAGAAAATAGATCTCTTTTCTGTGTGTAAGACCGACTGTGTTCCAGCCTCCCTTGTTTTGGACTGTAACATGGAATGCAGTTCTTCATTAAGGGATATTTTGTCCCTTGGCTTTTTCTGCACATGATTACACAGTAGCCATCCGTTCCCAACATCTGTGTTTATTAAAACCTTTCCAATAAATCTGTGCAGAAAGGAACTGTCCGCAGCTCCTCAGTATTCTGCTAAACTCATTGTTTTTGTTTGAGAATAAATATGTTTAAAAAGAAAGGGTAAAGATTAACCCAAGGGAAGGGTTTGGGTTTTACCTGGATTTTGTTAAGGATCTCTAACCTTGCTAGTTAAGTTTCTGCCCAAAAGGCTTCATTACTGCAGAGCTAAGGTTTCCTGGAAGGGCCTCATACCCACCCAGAACACTGATAATACCAGGATTGAAACCTTGGCAAAATCAAGATTTAGGCAAGGTACACACTTGCTCTGCCCTGCCCTGCCCCCTTTACTCTGCACCTCCCCTACCTACTTTAGGAGCTGGCAAGATTCACTGGGGATCTAGGCAAAGCTGAGGAACAGTGCAGGAAATGGTCCATTTGATGTGGTGGCACATTCTGTCATTTAGAAGCATTTTCTCTTGCTCTGCATGCACCCCCTGCCTCAAGTCTCTCTGTTAGCATGGGAGTACCGAGCAGTTAACATGGCCAGAGCTCGTGCCATAGTAAGAGCAGAGAGACTGACTTGCCTGGGCTGTGCAAGAAGAGCACGAATGGTCTATTTTTGTCAGGGGAATTCAGAGCAGTGGCAGTGCAGGACAGGGCCCAGGGAAGGGCAGAGAGTGTCCTTGGGATAGACCAGTATGTGAGAGATTCTCCCTACATACCCAAGTGCTGAGTCCCTCCGGTGTACCGTGTCCCTTGGATGGATAGGGTGGTATATTGTCTGTCAGGGTGGGGTAGGCCATCCCTCCAGGAAGGCAGTCAGGGCTGGTGGGCACTAGCAGTGAATTTTGTTCTCCTTCAGAGCCCTCTATGCTCCTGGTAGCTCTGTATGGGCCATGGGAAGGAGGAAGAGTGTTGGCCAATGAGGTGTGAGGAGCATATTTATGATCTGGAGGTGGCAAGTTGCTGCATCTGGATATTGTTTGGGTCCAATGGCAACAGCACATTTCCATGAGCCAGTCTATTCCTCTGGTCTCCAGCTGCCTGGTAGGGCTGTGCGAAGCTTCTGTCCCTGATTTGATTTGGTGGAGATTTGGCCCGCTTTGGTGGCTGAACCTCCGAATCCGAATTGAATCAGAACCCTTTAATCTCTCTGAATTGAATTGGAACCCTCCAAATTGATTTGGAGAGATTCGGAAAGATTTGGTGATTTGGACAGCTTTAAATGTTTTTTCTGCATACCTCTAGGCAGCCGGGGCTCATGACTGCTGCGATGCTGGGGTGCATGGAGGATCTCACAGGAGCACGGGGGGCTCCCTAGCTCATTCAGCAGCAGGGGACAGAAGCACTTCCGGTCCACTTCCGGGTCTGCCAGGCAGTACGCGGGGGGGGGGGTACCCTGTGCCCCCCCGGCTCAGTGACTGGTGCCTCCTAGATCCGGAGGGGCGCCTGGGGGCACCCCGTGGCTGATTGCTGAGCCAGGAAGTACTTCTGGTTCACTTCTGAGTTCACCACTGAGCATGTGGAGGGCCTGCCCCACGCTCCTGTGGGACTCTCCATACCCACCAGCATTGCAGCAATCACAAGCTGCGCTGGTACCTTGAGGTATGTAGAAAAAACATTTAAAGCTGCGTCAGTCTGTATTGATGATTTTCTGAATCAGCATTGAATTTTCAGATTTGGATTTGGCCAAATTGAATCCAGGAGAGTGATCCAAATCAATGAATCAAATTCGGGCCCTATCTGAATTGAATAGGGCCTGCTTTGCACACCCCTACTGCCTGGCTTGCAGCAGCATCCCGCTCCCAGTCTCTTATACCTGCAATGGGCTTTCCCTCAACTTGTTCACTTAACCCAAGTTGCATTGCAGATTCAGCTTTTACCCTGAATGACTTTTAATTGCTCCTCCTAAGAAACTGTTGGTGCTGGACATGAGCTAAGACCAGACTTTAGTGGATGGATATCAGCTGGAACAGGATCAGAGCTGTACTTTGAATCCCAGGTATATGCAAGAGTTAGATAGTCTTTGGAGGATATTTTTTAGGCAATTGTATCTTGGGAACTCTTTGATATAGTGTCCTCAGATTGGACCACGAACCCTACCTACCCTGGATCCCCTTGAGATATAAATTGAGACAATCCCCACAAGCACATGGATTTTAAAGCATCTAGAAGAACTGGCTTTAAAATAGCAAGTTAATTTCAACCATAAGTATAGCAGCGCTTCTGTCACAGTGTAATGTGGTGGAAGGGCTGCATCTACGGGGTATTTATTAATCATAGAAGTGGGGTTGGGAGGGACCTTGTAGATCTTCAAGTCCTACCCGTGGCCTGGGCAGGAGAAAAAAAACTGGACTCAAATGAGTCCAGCCAGGTAGTCATCAAGCCTCTTCTTAAAGCCCCCCAGGGTAGGAGCCAGCACCACTTCCCTTGGAAGTTGGTTCCAGCTCCTAGCCGCCCTGACCGTGAAGTAGTTCTTGTGGATGTCTAATCTAAACCTCCTCTCCAATAATTTGTGTCCATTGTTCCTTGTCATGTCAGGGGGCACGAGGGGAAACAGTGTCTCCCCCAAACCCTTCTGGTCCCCCCTAGTGAGTTTATAGACAGTCACCAGGTCCCCCCTCAGCCTTCTCTTGTGAAGGCTGAACAGGTTCAGGTCCCGCAGTCTTTCAATGTAGGGCCTGCCCTGTTGTCCCCGGATCATGCGGGTGGCCTCCTCTGGACCCTTTCTATGTTGTCCACATCCCTCCTGAAATGGGGCGCACAGAACTGGACACAGTACTCCAGCTGCGGCCTGACCAGCGTCGCGTAGAGGGGGAGGATCACCTCCTTGGCCCTGCTAGAGATGCACCTGTGGATGCACGACAAGGTGCGTGACCTCGCATTGTCGGCCCATGTTCATCTTGGAGTCAATAATGACTCCACGATCCCTTTCCGCCTCCGTGCTCTCAAGAAGGGAGTTTCCCATTCTATAAGCGTGCTGCTGGTTCCTACTGCCCACGTGCAGCACCCAGCACTTGTCAGTATTGAAACACATCCTGTTTATGTTAGTCCACCCCTGCAACCTATCCAGATCTCGCTGCAATCTTTCCCTCCCTACTAGCGTGCTCACCTCACCCCCAATTTTGGTGTCATCAGCGAATTTAAACAGGTTGCTTTTCACCCCGTCGTCCAAATCTCTGATAAAGAAATTGAACAGCGCAGGCCCCAGGACTGAGCCCTGGGGGACTCCACTGCCCACTTCCCCCAGGTCGAATATGACCCGTCCACCCCCCCCCCCCCCGAGTACGACCCTTCAGCCAATCTGCAATCCATCCGACTGTGTAGGCATCAATGCCACAGCTGCCTAGTTTTTTAATGAGGATGGGGTGGGAGACGGTGTCAAAGGCCTTGCTGAAGTCCAGAAAGACTACGTCCATGGCGACACCTGCAACCATTGCCTTTGTGACCTCATCATAAAAGGCAATCAGGTTGGTCTGACACGACCTGCCCCTAATGAAACCGTGCTGGCTGCCCTTGAGCATCATCTCTGAAGCCGGCCCATCACAGATGTGCTCCTTGAGGATCTTCTCAAAGAGTTTCCCTAGGATTGAGGTAAGATTGACAGGCCTATAGTTGCCCAGGTCCTCTCTCTTCCCTTTTTTGAAGATGGGGACCATGTTAACTATCTTCCAATCATCTGGCACCTGGCCCGAGCACCACGAGCGCTTGTAAAGCTATGCCAAGGGCCCTGCAATAACCCCTGCTAGCTCCCTCAACACCCTGGGGTGGAGAGCTTCTGGACCTGCTTACTTGAATGCATCCAGCCCCTCCAGAGGCTCTCTAACCCGGTCCTCCCCAACCTGAGGTCTGGAGGTGTTCCCCTTGAGTCTGTCTGGCATCACAGCGGGGAAGTCCCGGTGCCTGCACAAGAAAACGGAGGTGAAGAATTGGTTAAAGAGGTCCGCTTTCTCCTCTGGCGCAACCACCAGATTGCCCAGCATACTTTGCAGGGGTCCCACATTGCCCGGTGCCTTCTTCATCCTCCCTATATATTTGAAAAAGGACTTTTTATTATCCTTGATCTTGGACGTATGTTATTGTGTAACATACATTTACAACTGGATTCTGGTCAGTTTTGCCTATTGTAAGGAGAAGGTTTTATCATGTTTACTGTGTGCCTTTCATTCCAAGAGTTTCAGGAACAGAGTCCAGAGCTCATCAGTGATCTACTGCTTTTTTCCATTTAGAGAGTTTATATTTTTTTTAAACAAGAGATGTTTAATTTCCTGTTAAAAATTCCTTCTGCCTTAGAGTGACAGGCTTTGTCTTGTCTTGGCTTCCAAACGTTGTTTGTTTCTTGTCTTCCTTGGATTAGGTACAGCTGAGGTAGATCCTGTACCCAATGTCCAGCTCCGACACAATGGGAATGTGGACATCATTGTGGACCCGTGGGATCTCTGGTTTCTGGAATGGCCCTTGAAGCTGTTGACATTTAGCATAATATAGAGCAGCCTTTATGCCAGAGCATCTGAAAGGCACCTTTCTCCCTGCTTTCCAGTATTGTCATGAGAGCATGGTACGCAGACAGAAGATCCAACCTGAAAAAGCATGTCCGTATGTTGGGATCTAGCATGTTACCACTGGTCTGGCCCTGCTTAGCTTCTGAAAATGTTTCTAGGTTTTGCATTCAGGAATACATATACAGTAGTGGTTACTCTAATGTGAGATTAGGCCTTGGGTAATTTACCACAAACCTTGGTGCAGACAAAACTATCATCATTGCTGTGAGAGAGACAAACTGTTCCTCTGGGCCACTCAGGCATTACAAGGACAACTGCTGAATGAACATTTTTTTGACCCAGAATGGTACAATCAGGACTGTGAAAAAGGTTGGAAACCTTCTTTGACATAGAACATCACCTGAATAGCTCTGTAGTAGCAACTGTAGATAATGTGACTGGACAACTTGATCATGGGCAAAAGGTTTGTCTTGTGGGGAAGTCATTGGAATATGACTCAAGCAACCTGGCACCAGTTCTTGGCTCTTGCTTTGAAATCTCAGGCAAGTAACTTATTCTTTCCATGTCTCAATTTCTCATTTTATAATTTTTATGTGAATATTAAAAAACCCCAAACAAACAGGAACAAAAAGCCTGCTGCAGACAGAGCTGTGACCCTCAGAAATGCTAGGGATTCCCCAAAGTCCACTGGGGCCCATGCTATTGCTACCTAGGATACTTGGATACCCTGGTACTTCATGGCAGTGTAAAACGCTTAAATAGATAAAAGGGGATAACAGTATAGCCTTCTTCCAAATCTTTATCAATCTTGTGTATTTGGACTGCAAGCTCTTTGAGGCACTGATTGTGTTAGAATTTACAGGATTGGAAGAGACCGCAAATCCAGTTCCTTGCACTGAAGCTCTGATTATCCAGGCCAGTTAGCCCAAAATAATGTAAATATGTATTCCAAGAGTGTTAGACCTCCATTGAGCTGGGAACTATAAATGCCTCTTCACTAGTGTAATGGGTATCTGAGACTGCTGTCCTGCCTTGCATGGTGGTACAATGAGCGTCTACAGCTCGCAACCCAAAGGGAGTCAACAGTCTTCTAATACTCATTGGGCAGGTCTACATGTGCATTTAATGCAACTTAATAAACTCTGGTACAATCTGAACGTTTAAGTGCAATAATTTACTCTGTTGTCTGATAGTACCTGTGGCTGACAGGACTATCCTACTCTGGACTAAATTAATCTACTGTGCTGTAATTGCAGCGCACGTGTAGATGGTGATGCTTTACTCCACAGTAAATTAGTCTACTTTGCAGTAAAGCTCACGTGTAGACGCACCCATTTAAATTATTTTTGGCTAACTGGTCTGGATAATCAATGTTATGTTATATACACTGTAGCTTCAATTAGGTAGCTACTCTGGATCCTCCAGTTCACATCCAATCCCAGTCAGATACCGTTTTTATGTGTATACTTGGATGTCATTTATTTCTTTTAAACTGGGTGAAAATTAGACCTGCTAGGTTTGAATATCAGCCTACTCATATCCCAGTTCCTAAAGCTTCTCATGGCCTCAAACAAGGATATTCTATTTAGTGCACTGTCATTTGAAAGGATTTGGCAAATAACGCATTTGGGATTGATCTACTCCATGGATTTCCATAGTCCTAGGATCAGGTCCTCTTCTTGGGAGATCATAGAATCATAGAAGTAGGGTTGGGAGGGACCTTGTAAATCTTCAAGTCCTACCCCCCGCCTGGGCGGGAGAAAAGACTGGACTCAAATGAGTCCAGCCAGGTAGTCATCAAGCCTCTTCTTAAAGATCCCCAGGGTAGGAGCCAGCACCACTTCCCTAGGAAGTTGGTTCCGGCTCCGAGCCGCCCTGACCGTGAAGTAGTTCTTGCGGATGTCTAATCTAAATCTACCCTCTAATAATTTGTGTCCATTGTTCCTTGTCATGCCAGAGGGAGATGAAATCAGGTAGTGTTATCAGTCCAGGTCTTACCATCTCCATTGCTGTGATTTTTAGAAAGTTGTTTTCCCCTTTTCCTCATGGTATTTTTTGGGTTCTTTTTTGTTTTGGTTTGTTTTTACATGCAAATCTTGGTATTTTGGTTTAGCCCACAAGCAACATAAAGCTAGTCTGAACACTTTTAATTTTGCTGCCTTTTGTAAACTAGGCTTTTCCCCCAACAGTCAATTATGTAGCAGGGATTGTGCATGTAAAACCACACCAGAAAGTTAGAAGCCTGTATACATATATTCTAAATTCTTATAGAAGACTGTATTTGTCAGTCCTTTGATCCCCTTGTTTCCCAGATGTTTGGTGACTGTATTGGGGGGTCATAGTAGTAAGCAACTGTCGGTTCTTTTGGATCATGGTGTATGTGTAAGAGGTCACCAGGACCTTCACTATAAATGCCTAGGCAAGAGCACGGAGCTGCCCAGACCTTCCACCCTGCATTTTAGACCAGTGAGAGAGAATCCAAAGGCCAGGCTGAATTTGGATGTTTGGTGCCTCAGTGGCTGTAGTTATATGCATGTCTGAGAATTGAACCTGGGTCTCGCACATGGTAGACAAGAAATCAGTCACCAAACCAGAACAGTGGAGGGGGGTATAGGACTTCCCCATTGTCCCATTATGACTTGCTACTACCGGGAGCTGCTGACAGTTCTGTGGTCTGACCTTGGTTCATGTCTGCATGCCCTTCATGGACACGTGCAATAGGATGGGCCAAATTCAGCCTGGCCTCAGACAGACACAGCTGTGAAGAGAGCGTCATCTGCTCACACCTCTGCTGAACCTGGGCTTTTGTGTTCAAAATGCACGTGTGAAATGGGCAGAAAGGTTCACTTGGAGTTGAAGAAGATATGGTTTGAGAGCAGTAGGCTGCACCACTGGGTCCTTATTAGGCAATCCAGTTAATACTCTGTGCACGTGTGTGTGTGTGTGCCCACACGTGATACCAAGAGAGTGGAGCAAGAATACATTGTACGCTATAACCGACACAGCTGAATCCAAAGTGTTTATAACCCTGAGGCAGCAGCCTTTTCCTTTGCACGTGGAACCAAAGCTCAGCTTTTTCAATCTGGAATTTGTGTAGTTTGGTGAAGAAGACCTGGGTGTGGGAATGGGGGCCAGGAACTCTTTAGCAGAGCTGGGAATTATGCCTTTATCTGACACTGTTCTCCTTGTCACAAAGGATTTGACAGAATTTGATTTTTACTGCTCCATTCCTTGTTTGTACAAATGCAGCAGTCGATTCTTAGGAACAGATTGCAGCCTTTGGGCTGCTCTCAAGCGACTTGCTTTGAGTCTTCCCCTGTTTGTTTATGGTAACCAGCTGGTTACTTGAGCCACAGGATGGTGATCACACTCGCAGATCGGATGACTGGAATTTTAGAAGCAGAAGAGTCAAATTAGGGATTTCAAAGTGTTTATTCAAAAACTCCCCCACTGAACATTTGTATGGCCAGTAGCTCTGACAACCTACAGCATAAAAATATCACAAGTCAGTCTCAGAAAATCATCTTGGCATAAAAATAACAGATCCTGAAAATAACAAAATGGAGAGTATTTTTGGTTCCTTTCCATTTTTGAGCCTTCAGGGTTCGTGAGTTCAAGCTTTTGTTTGCAACAAATGGGGGATAGAAGCTTATGCTTTGCGAGAGATGAAAATTGAGGTTCTAAATGAATCACTCAACTCCAAGAGCTGGGACTAAAAAAAAATCAAGTATGATATGATTTTCAGTATAATCAGAAGAGTTGGCAACACAGAAACACCATATGACATAGGTATTTGTGAAACGTAGGATCATAAGAAATAGGACTGGAAGGGACCTCATGAGGTCACCTAGTTTACCGTCTGCTCAAGGCAGGATCATTCCTGACTAAACCAACCCAACCAAGTGTCTGCCCAACCTGTTCCAAGGATGGAGCTTCCACAGCTTCTTCAGGTAGCTTGCTCTAGTGCTTAACCACCCTCCGAGTCAGAAAGTCCCTCCTAATCTTCAAACTAAATTTCCCCTGTTGCAGCTTGAGGCCATTGCTCCTCATCCTGACCCCTACAGCCCCAGAGAAAAGCCCATCCCCATCCTCTCTGTAATCACCCTTCAAGCATTTGAAGACTTATCAACCTCTCCCTCTCCCCTCAATTTTCTCTTCTCCAGATAACCCTAATTCTTTCAGACTTTCCTCATAAGTCTTGCTTCCCATACCCCTAATTATTTTTGTTGCTCTGTGCTGGATTCTCTCCAATCTGTCCACATTTGTCTTGACGTAAGGGGCCCAAAACTGGACACAATACTTTAAGCGAAGCCTCACAATACTTTAAGTGAAGCACTGAATAGATGGGAAGAATCATTTCCCTTGATTTGCAAGTGACATTCCAGTTGATACAACCCAAGATGCCATTGGCCTTTTTTTGCAACAAGAACAGACTGTTGGCTCATGTTCAGCTTATGGTCTACTGTAATCTGCAGCCCAGCCACTCATTCCCCAGTCTGCATTTATGCATGCAATGATTCCATCCCAAGTGCAAGACTTTGCACTAGTCCTGGTTGAATCTCATCTCATTGATTGTGGACCATTTTTCCAGCCTATTTAGGTCATTCTGGATCCTTGCCCTATTCTTTGGAGTATCTGCTACTCTACCCAGCTTGGCATCACCTACAAATTTGCTAAGTGTACACTTGATCCCACCCTCCAAATCATTAATGAAGATATTAAACAATACTGGACCCAGAACAGATCCCAGGGGAACCCTACTTGATACCTCCTCCCGACTAGATGCCGAGCCATTGGTGACTACTGACTGAGTATGATAAACCAACCAGTATTACGTTCACCTTAAAGTACTTTCATTTAGTCTGTATTTTCTTAGCATCTTAATGAGAATGTTGTGAGGGATAGGGTCAAAAGCCTTGCTGAAGTCAAGGTATATCACATATATTTGTGCTTCTCCCAGTGGATGCATCTACACGTGTACTTTGCCTCAGCCAGCCCTTCCACTGCCTGCCGCTGCCACTTGAAGCCCAGGACTGACAAATCCAACCCCCTGCTAGGCTAGGGATGCTTCACCCTGGCTCAAATAGCTGTGGTCCCAGGCGCATGTGAAGACTCCGTGTCCAGGTACAGCTGATTCCAGTGCAAACTATACTGAAGTTATTGCTCCTTGCAAATTGCATGTGTAGATGCATCCAGTCATTCTGAGGAGAAAGATGTAATGACTTCATAGATGGTTAGGTGCTGTAAGGGACCTTGTAGATCATTGGGTCCAGTCCCCCTGCACTAGGCAGGAAAAGACAACTGGGGTCAAGTGACCCCAGCGAGGTGACTGTCCAGTTTCCTTTTGAAGATTTGCAGGGTAAGTGACTGCACCACCACTGGAGGGAGTTTATTCCAGTCTGGATACCCTGACTGTGAAGGATTTTTTCCTGGAATTGAGCCCAAGCGGCATTCCAGGAATTTGTACCCGTTGGTCCTGGTCTTCCCCAGGGGTGCCCTGCTGAACAGCTGTTCACTGAGCTCCTGATATACTCTCCAATGTAGTGGTAAGCTGCTACCAAGTCCCCTCTCAGCCTTCTCTTCTGTAGGCTGCAGAGGCCCAAGTCCCTCAGCCTTTCCTCATATGGCTCGTCTTGCAAGTCCCTGATCATATGGGTGGCTCTTCTCTGGACCCTTTCAAGCTTTTCCACATCCTTGTTGAAGTGTGGTGCCCAGAACTGGGTGCAGTACTCCAGCTGTGGTCTCAGCTGTGAGCTCTTCCTTAGTTTTGCATGAGATGCAACGGTTGATGCATACCAGCGTATTGTTTGCCCGGCTCGCCAGAGCATTGCACTGCTGGCTCACAATCACACGATGGTCGATCACTATCCCTAGGTCCCTTTTGGTCATGGTGCAAGTTATATTATTGACACCGAGCCTGTAGGTATGTTGGGGATTGTTTGCCCCCAGATGGAGCACCTTACACTTCTGAGTGTTGAACTTCATCTGGTTCCAGTCCGCCCAGCTCTTCAGCCTGTCCAGCTTTGCCTGTATCTGCGACCTATCTTCTGGCATGGCCACGCTCCCCCATAACTTGGTGTAGTCCACAAACATGGCCAATGAGATTTTTCACCCCCACATCCAAATAATTGATAAAGATGTTGAAAAGCACCAGACCAAGCATGGACCTTTGAGGGACACCACTGGCCACTTCTCACCAGGATGACAGAGATCTGTTCATGAGAACTCTCTGGGTCTTACCATGCAGCCAGTTTTCCACCCAACAAACTCTTGAGCAGTTTAGCCCCAAATCTTCCATAAGGATATTGTGGGATACTAGATCAAAAGCCTTTTGGAAGTCTAGGTATATAATGTTGACCTTTTCTCCCATGTCCAGGTGGCGAGAGACCTGGTCGTAGAAAGAGATGAGACTGGTAGGACAAGACCTACCTGTGATGAAACCATGCTGGCTGCCGTTCAGAATCTGACCCTCAACGAGCGTATCGCACATAGATTCTTTAATGAGTTTTTCCAGGATTCTCCTTGGGATGGAGCTTAGGCTGATTGGCCTGTAGTTGCCTGGGTCCTCCCTCTTCCCCTTCTTGAAGATGGGCACAATGTTGGCCCTCTTCCAATCCTCAGGGATCTCCCCTGTACACCATCTCCCCTGTACACCATGATTTCTGAAAGAGTTTTGCCAGGGGTCCTGCGATGACCTCAGCCAGCTCCATCAGCACTCTTGGGTGAAGTCCATCTGGTCCTGCTGACTTATAAGTGTCTAGCTTTTCTAGTTGGTTTTGCACCAGCTCAGCATGCACAGTGGGAAGGCTATCATTCCCACCGTGGCCCATGTGATCCTTATCTCACTTGTCTTTCCTCTTGGTTCGGTGCAATAATGAAGCAAAGTGGGCATTCAGGAGTTCAGTTTTTTCCTGAGTGTCCATTGCCAGCTGTCCCAAGGTGTTAAGCAGGGGCCCAACATTTCCATTGTTTTCCTTCTGCTCCCTAAATACCTAAAGAAGGACTTCTTATTGTCCTTGACTCCCTTGGCTATCTTAAACTCAGTTGCCACCTTAGCTTTCCTAATCATTTCCCTACAAGTGCAGACCACTGTTGTATAGTCCTCCTTGAGCACTGTCCCTAGCTTCCACTGTGTGTACACCTCTTTTTTCTTTTTCAAGAGGACCCTGGTGTCTCTTTTGAGCCAGAAGGGTTTGAGAGAGATGAAATGTCTGCCACACCCCTAGTGGCCTCTTTTGGGTGCTTCAGGATGGGGTCTGAGAATCGAGGGACCCAAAATCACTAGAACTTGCTGGAAATCTTGACTGAAATATAACTGATTCCTGGGTTTTCCTCTACTGTTTTCATCTGCTCGGTTGTTTCTTACCACGTGTGATATTGCTATGGCACAATATGACCAGTGTTTGGAGAGCCATTTATGATAAAGAGTCCACACTGAGACCTTCAGACTTATTTGGAAATTCCCAGGCACAAATTAAAAGGATGGCACATGACATGGGAGGAAATCTGTGTTTTAATTTAGATGAATGTTCCTAATGCCCTTCTGCTGTATTTTTCTTCTTTCTACTTCTGAGTTGTAACTGTCACTGTCTTGTGTGACAAAAAATGGTATTTTTCTACAAAACAAGGAAAAGAACATTTAGAAACATCTCATGAAGATTTGGTCGCTAATGTTTTTATAATCTGACGTAATCTAAAATTACAATATATGATTTGTACCAGCATTGGTCTATTCAGCTATATACCTCTAGCTTTTCTGCATGCTTTGCTTTCTGAATGAAAAGAAATTCTTTACTGGTGTGTTGGTTGGGGCTGGGCTGCACAGTAGTCTGAGATTTGGGGGTTTCTAGGGTGGGTCACACACACTGCTTGCAAATAGCTATATATATATATAAATTTGTTATTTTCCTTCAGCAAAAAGGAGAAGTATGTCAAGGTTTAGCTGGAAAACGTGGCTGGAAAGCATCATGCATTCAGTTGGCACTGAAAAGATCAGAGGCAAAGCTATCAAAGAACAAAATGAAACAAGGATTGAGTTCACTTCCCTTTCAGAAAGTATTGTGTAATACTAAAGAATGAGAATAGCTCTGTCAGTTTTCACAGCACATTAAAGTAATTGTGTGAAATTGAACCTTTTCCTCTGCAGTTGCAAAATGTCAACTACTATAACACAGGACCCTAGGAGCATGTTGTCCACCTGCTACCCACCAAGCCTGATTAGAACTGAATTCTGAAACATGTAATTTCTCTCCATGTTTCCTGTAGGTTGGTGTCGCAACCTCCTCTCCCTCCCCACCAGCTCCCAAAACTGTTAAAGAGGGCTGTAGGAAGTTGTTTTTTTGTCCTTCAGCATTCTTATAATCCTGGTGAAATGACTAACAGAATATCAGAAATAACTTTAAAATGGATTTACGAGATATCTGGCATGCAAATTCAATTTTCCAGTTGGTGGTCACACACGTCTCAACCTAATGAGTGAACAGTGTGTCAGCCAGCCAAGGCAATCCTTAGTAGGAGAGTACTGAGCATTTTCACGTGTCCACCAGGAGCACTATTAGCATAATTTGCACCTCTCATTTTCTCTAGGCTCTGGAGAAAGAAGCTGTCAGACATGCTTCAGGGCTGAGAATGAAGTCTTCCAAAGCTTGGCAAAACAACAATTTCCCTTCTGTCTTGTGTTTCTCCTGTGCTCTTTCCTCCCATTTCTCTTCATCCTCTCTGTCATGAGCAATCACCGGCATTTTCTAAAACTGTTTCTTTCATGAAAGCTAACAGACTACCCTGGCATCCATGTTTGACAGCCTCTGCTTCAGCTCAGCTGCATAAAGGAGTACAGTCAGGTCTCCATCCATCCACTTGTTCTGGGGGAAGTAAGAGGATGCATTGTTTGGGGTAGATGTAAATCTCCTTTCTGGGGACTGTTTCACAGCCTAGGGGATTTTCCCTGATAATTTGAGTTTTCACTTGTGTATAATCTCATCCTATTATTCCTCGTGATCCACCATCCTGTACAATTCCTCTCTCCTGGACATTTACACTTCCATGCATACTCCTGTTATAGACTACCCAAGCTCAATTTGGAGTTTTTCTTTGTACATCCGTTCTGCTAGGCCACTAACTACTTTTGAAGCTACTCTCTAAACTCTCTTTACTGTATCTTCCTGGTAAGAAATTGCCCAAGTGTGAAGTTGGTATTACAGAGGTCTATACAGACAGGAGTCTACTCATTCTTTAACCCATGATGACACGTATGCATTCACAATGCTTGAAAGCACAGAGGCGGAATGGGATCTTGGAGTCATTATTGACTCCAAGATGAACATGAGCCGCCAATGCCAGACCGCAGCCAGCCAGGCCGGCCAGACCTTGTCATGCATCCAAAGGTGCATCTCAAGCCGGTCCAGAGAGGTGATCCTCCCCTTCTATGTGACTTTGGTCAGGCCACAATTGGAGTACTGCGTCCAGTACTGGGCAGCACACTTCAAAAGGGATGTGGCCAGCCTGGAGAGGGGTCAGAGGAGGCCACCCGCTTGGTGAGAGGGCAGCAGGACAGGCCCTATGAGAAGAGACTGAGGGACCTGAACCTGTTCAGCCTCAGCAAGAGGAGGCTGAGGGGGGACCTGGTGGCTGCCTACAAACTCCTCAGGGGAGATCAACAGCAAACAGGTAAAGCCCTTTTCTCCCCAGCACCACCCGGGGTGACGAGGAGCGATGGTAATAAGCTGATGGAGAACAGGTTTACGTTAGAGATCGGAAGGCAACATTTTACAGTTGCGGTGGCCAAATATGGAACCAAATTCCCAGGGAAGTGGTCCTCACCCCTACCTCGGGCAAATTCAAGAGGAGGTTGGATGGTCACCTGTCTGGGGTCTTGTGAACCCAGTATTCATTCCTGCCTGTGGCAGGGGGTCAGGCGAGATGATCTGTTCAGGTCCCTCCTGACCCTAGCTTCTATGAAACCAAGAAAGACACTGGCCTTTTTTTCCCCCAGATAATTTTTTGCTCACTATTACCCTCTACTCCTTACTGTGACCAAAAAATTCAGAAGGGATTAATGATTTTGGATGCCTCAATAGTTTGGTGTCTAAATTGAGACACTTTAAATCAGGGGCTTGATTTTTCAGAAGCTGAATAAGCAGCACTTTCTAATATGCTATAAACAGATGTCACATTTGAGGTGGTCCTGACTAGCTGGGACAAAGAGGAGTGGAACAACCCTTTATGCACCTACCACTTCCAAGCTGCATTGCTGCCCTTCTGACAGGCTTGCCCTGGAGTGGATGGAAACGAACTTGAATGAGCCCCAAATACTGGCAGTTTGCAGACTACACAGTATTTTCGGAGGAGTGTTAGCACATGTGGTACTTCACTGATACTTAAAGTGGGACAATGTGCTTGTATATCTGTAGGATCCTGGAATAAAAGGCTTTGTCCTGGGAGAGATGAGATGTCTGACCTCTTCTGGGTGCTTCAGGATGGGCTCTTAGAATGGAGGGACCCAAAATCACCACCACTTGCTGGAAATCTTGGTCAAATATGACTGATTCCCTGGGTTTTCCTCTGCTGTTTTAATCTGCTTGGTTGTTTCTTATGATATTGCTATGGCACGATTTGATGAATGCTTGGAGAGCCCTTTATAATAAAGATCCCACACTGAGACCTTCAGTGAAGTCTTATGAAGACCCCTTGTGTCTAGAAAATTGGGCTGGATGACTTTCTTGTGAGATTTTCAGACCTCTAGTCAAGCAAACAATTCTTCTTGAGTTCTGTTTCCGATTCTGGATAGCAAATCTGTTTTTGGTTCATTGGTTGGATCAGTTCTCAATGTACCTGAGCTGTATAGTCCATTCTTAATGAAGTACATAGCTGAGGCCTGAGTGTGATACTGCTGTAGCTGCAAAACTCCTGCTGACTGTCACGTTGGTAGCAGCGATGCCAGAAGAAGGCTTGTGAAGCAGAATGGCTGTTAAAAACCATTTTTTTCCTCAGCTTTTCCAAATGATTATAATTATTCTATTTTAAGGCAGAGTTGCCCAATGATATCCTGGTTTTTAAAAAAAGACCGGAAATGCTGACAGTGAGTCACCCTTTTGTCTTGGTGTTTTCCAAGGATTTTCAGAATGGCTTGTTTAAAAAAAGAAATCCTTGACATGACAGAAACAGAATAACTTGACAATGGAAGAAAGTGAGTGTTTGATTCTGAAACATTTCCTCAGTGTAAGGGGCTTTCTGACACCGTAAAAAATAACATATCTAGTGGGGCCTCTTCCTTTCCTCAATGGCTTTTACCTGCAAGGAAGCTGAATTTCGTTACTGGGCTGAAGGCAAACACAGCAGAGAGGTTGGGAGCATTGGTAAATGCACAGAAGTGTGTGAAAAGTCATATATGGCTTTGGGACCTATCTTGTGTTACTGTATACAGGGATTTATCACATGCTCACATCTGGAGTTTATATACAGGGTCTTGGCAAACAAATTAACAGTAGCTTCCATGGAGTGGTGTTTCAAGAGCAAGAAGGTAGACAGTGATGTAGGAAGTTGGAGAGGCTTCAAGAGAAAATAGGACTTCAGCATCCTGCAGGCACTGAAAGTTATGGGAGGTGCCATACAAAGCAGGCATATGCTGAAGTCTGAGTGGGGATTTGTGCAGTTCCTTTAGTCGCATAAAAGTAGACTTTACGAAGGTCGGTGTAGGTAGTGGCATGGAGGAGAATCTCTGCTACCCAAGTCAACAACATATTCATCTTGAAACAGCAAGTTACTTTCCTGGGCAGCTTCCCCTTGGCTTGCTGGTTAATAGCAGTTAATTCCCTGTCCCAGTTCCCTCCCCTTATATTTAAAGGTGAATGATTTGGTGGGAATCAAATATAAATTACTCCTTTCCTTGACCCAAAACTTCTATGTTTCCTTTTCTCATTTCCATAGTTATGGTCTTCCTAATCAACTGAAACCAGAGCATAACATAACCCTTGGGACAGGACTTGTGAGATTTGTGAGTGGCTTCTTGGGTAAGATAGAGCTGGCCTGTATTTATTAGGAAGTCCTCTCCCACATCATCTGCAGGAAAGACGTGAGCTAAAACAGGTCCATGGGTTCTGACACATCTGAGAGGCTGCCGGAGCAGAACTGCCAGCTCCAACCCCAAAGAATTCGAAGTCGGACCCCCCTCAATGGCAAGAATGGCTTAGAAATGACATTTAAAACTGGATAAATAAATTCTGTGTTCTTCCTTTTTTGGTTTCTGAACCTTTGGGGTACACTTGGCTCACGTTGTTAGCTTTTCTCCAAAGCCTGAGAGTCAGAAACAGACTTTACATAACTTAACATTTTTCAAGAAATCTCAGGTGCAGGGGCTGGGGGGAAATTGCCAGCTCGTGTGAGTCTCATGACAGAATGGCAGCAATGTAGACAGCAGCTTTCCTTTCAACCTGACGAGTTCAACCTGCTCCACGCTCCAGCACGGCAGTTTCTATCCTGGAGGCAAGGTGCAAAGGCACTGCCTCAGGTCTGGTGCAGAAGTGGTTAACTCCAACTCACCTGCCTTCTCCATTTGCACAGGGCTTGGAAGAGGCTCCAAAGCCCAGACCCTGCAGTGTGACTGGGCTGATCTGGGGAGAGGCTCACCCACAATTCCTAGTTTATGCAGGTGTTTCCCCCCACTTGGCAACTGGAAGCTGCTGTGCTCTCTGAGGAGGTGGATGCCCAGCCAAGCTGACCCCACCTTGCCATCAAGTAGGTCCCTAAGCAGCAGTTGCTGCTGTTCCCTCTCTGGCTCCATGTAGGATGGGAGAGATGATGGAGGTAGGAGGCCTATTCTCTTCTGCAAGCGTGCACTGGATTTGTCAGGGAAAGAGGTGGGTGTGGTGCAAGTGTGGAGGAGCAATAGTAGGTGGGATATGGGGGGCTGGAGTGGTGGGAGGGAGAAGGGAAGGCACTCCGACAGTGAAGTCGGAGTGTGAAAATGAAGGAGCTGGCTTTGTCTCTTTGTGTGCATGTGTGATTTGTTTCAGCATGAACAAATCTACTAGCTAACTTTGCTGCTGTATTAAAAGCACTAGCCCCTGAGGGAGGGACCTAGTGAACACAGCTGCCAGGCTGTCTCTATACTGGGTCATTTCACGATTCATCCTACCCATATAATTTACAAACAGCTGTATGATATCTAGTGGGGGGGGCATGGGGAGATTGAGCCTTGCTCAGCAGTTGGCAGGGAAGGGGTTAATGCTGGTCCTCTGGCTGGAGAAAGAATCCCAGAGACTTGCCCTGAGAAGAGGATCTGTAGGGCTGGGAAATAAATGATTGGTTTCCGCAGCTCAGCAGAGATGGAGAGCTGGGAGAGTCCAGCAAGTAGGGAGGAGGGATCTTAGGAAGGACTCAGGAGGTTACTTGGTGTGAAGAACATCTCAGCTATGACCTTGCACACAGGGCACAAGTTTAGTTTCAGCTGACACTGCCAAGAAGCAACCTGGGTTAAAGTTTTTCACTATTTATTTCACTGGCTGCCTGTTCTCTTGACTTTTTCTCTTGGTCTGATACAACGCACACTGAAAAAGGTGTCTCTCACCCTGTCCTCATCAAAAAGCTGGGAGACTGTGGTGTCGATGCCCACACAGTCAAATGGGTCGCTAACTGGTTGGAGGGCCGCACCCAGAGGGTGGTAGTGGATGGGTTCTTCTCGACCTGGAAGGACGTGGGCAGTGGGGTCCCCCAGGGCTCGGTCCTCGGGCCCGCACTGTTCAACATCTTCATCAGTGACTTGGATGAGGGGGTAGAAAGCACCCTGTTCAAGTTTGCTGATGACACGAAGATGTTTCATAGTTTCATAGTAGCTAGAGTCGGAAGGGACCTAGGTAGATCATCTAGTCCGACCCCCTGCCTTGGCAGGAAAGAGCACCGGGGTCAGATGACCCCGGCAAGGTGCTCATCTAACTTCCTTTTAAAAATCCCCAGGCTAGGAGCCTGCACCACTTCCCCTGGAAGCCAGTTCCAGGCCCTAGCCGCCCTGACTGTGAAGTAGCGCCTCCTAATATCTAATCTAGACTTACCCTCCGCCAGCTTGTGACCGTTATTCCTGGTCACTCCTGGCAGCGCACGGGGGAACAGGGACTCCCCCAATACCTGCTGATCCCCCCTGACCAGTTTGTAGCAGGCCACAAGGTCCCCCCTTAACCTTCTCTTGTGAAGGCTAAACAGGTTCAGGTCCCGTAGCCTCTCCTCATAAGGCCTGCCCTGCTGACCCCTGATCATACGAGTGGCCCTCCTCTGGACTCTTTCCATATTGTCCACGTCCCTCTTGAAGTGTGGCGCCCAGAACTGGACGCAGTACTCCAGCTGCGGCCTGACCAGTGCCGCATAGAGGGGGAGGATCACCTCCCTGGACCTGCTCGAGATGCATCTGTGGATGCATGACAGGGTACGGTTGGCCTTCTTGACTGCCTCCCCACACTGCCGGCCCATGTTCATCGTGGAGTCAATGACGACTCCAAGATCCTTTTCCGTCTCCGTGCTGGCAAGAGGGGAGTTCCCCAACCTGTAAGTGTGGTGCCGGTTCTTCCTCCCCATGTGCAACACCTTGCACTTATCAGTGTTAAACCCCATCCTATTCTCCTCCGCCCACCGTTGCAACCTGTCAAGGTCAGCTTGTAGCCTATTGCACCCTTCTAGTGCACCCACATCCCCCCACATCTTAGTGTCATCAGCAAACTTGAACAGGGTGCTTTCTACCCCCTCATCCAAGTCACTGATGAAGATGTTGAACAGTGCGGGCCCGAGGACCGAGCCCTGGGGGACCCCACTGCCCACGTCCTTCCAGGTCGAGAAGAACCCATCCACTACCACCCTCTGGGTGCGGCCCTCCAACCAGTTGGCGACCCATTTGACCGTGTGGGCATCGACACCACAGTCTCCCAGCTTTTTGATGAGGACAGGGTGAGGGACAGTGTCGAAAGCCTTCCGGAAGTCCAGAAAGACTATATCCACAGCAACCCCTGCGTCTAATGATTTGGTGACCTGATCGTAAAAGGCCACCAGGTTGGTCTGACAAGATCTGCCACTGATGAACCCATGTTGGTTGCCCCTGAGCATGCATTCCCCCGCAAGGCCCTCCTGGATGTGTGCCAGGATAATGTTTTCAAAGAGCTTACCCGGGATTGAGGTAAGACTAACTGGCCTGTAATTTCCCGGGTCCTCTTTTTTTCCCTTTTTGAAGATAGGGACCACATTGGCCCTCTTCCAGTCCTCCGGCACCTCGCCAGAGCACCACGAGTGCTCATAGAGCCGCGCCAGGGGTCCCACAATGACCTCGGCCAATTCCTGTAGAACCCTAGGGTGAAGATTGTCCGGACCAGCGGACTTGAACACGTCCAGCCTCTCCAGAAGTACCCTAACTAACTCCTCGCTAACCCCTGGCCCAGGCGTGTCTCTCCCGGGGCCCGAGGGGCGCCCAGCAGGGAGGTGGCTGAACTGGTCCCTACTTAGGAAGACAGAGGCAAAGAAATCGTTAAATATGTTAGCTTTGTCATCTGGCGTGACGACTAAGTTGCCCATCGTGTCCTGCAGGGGCCCCACATTACCCGGGACCCTCTTTTTACCCCCTATGTATTTGAAGAAGGACTTCTTATTGTCCTTAATCCGGGAAGCTAGTCCTATCTCCATCTCTGCCTTAGCCTTCCTGACTGCCCCCCTACATCCTCGGGCGACTGTAACATAGTCCTTCTTGGTGATGACCCCATCTCTCCATTGGGTATATGCCTCCCTTTTAGCAAGGAGACATTCCCGGATGCTCTTAGTGAGCCATGGGGGTTTATGTGCCCTCCTGCTCCCTTTGATCCTTGTTGGGATTACCTTCCTTTGGTCATGGAGGATCGTCTCCTTAAGGAGCAACCACTCACCTTCGACATCTGATTCCCTTCCCCTCTGGGTCCTCAGTGCTTCCCCAACGATCCTCCTTAGCTTGTTGAAGTCAGCCCTCCTAAAGTCTAGGGCTGTTGCCTTGCTGCAGCCCTTTGCCACCTTACGCTGGATGGTGAATTCAGCTGGATGTGGGGGGATGTGGGTGTGAATACGCTGGATGTGGGGGGATGTGGGTGCACTAGAAGGGTGCAATAGGCTACAAGCTGACCTTGACAGGTTGCAACGGTGGGCGGATGAGAATAGGATGGGGTTTAACACTGATAAGTGCAAGGTGTTGCACATGGGGAGGAAGAACCGGCACCACACTTACAGGTTGGGGAACTCCCCTCTTGCCAGCACGGAGACGGAAAAGGATCTTGGAGTCGTCATTGACTCCACGATGAACATGGGCCGGCAGTGTGGGGAGGCAGTCAAGAAGGCCAACCGTACCCTGTCATGCATCCACAGATGCATCTCGAGCAGGTCCAGGGAGGTGATCCTCCCCCTCTATGCGGCACTGGTCAGGCCGCAGCTGGAGTACTGCGTCCAGTTCTGGGCGCCACACTTCAAGAGGGACGTGGACGATATGGAAAGAGTCCAGAGGAGGGCCACTCGTATGATCAGGGGTCAGCAGGGCAGGCCTTATGAGGAGAGGCTACGGGACCTGAACCTGTTTAGCCTCCACAAGAGAAGGTTAAGGGGGGACCTTGTGGCCTGCTACAAACTGGTCAGGGGGGATCAGCAGGTATTGGGGGAGTCCCTGTTCCCCCGTGCGCTGCCAGGAGTGACCAGGAATAACGGTCACAAGCTGGCAGAGGGTAGGTTTAGATTAGATATTAGGAGGCGCTACTTCACAGTCAGGGCGGCTAGGGCCTGGAACAGGCTTCCAGGGGAAGTGGTGCAGGCTCCTAGCCTGGGGATTTTTAAAAGGAAGTTAGATGAGCACCTTGCCGGGGTCATCTGACCCCGGTGCTCTTTCCTGCCAAGGCAGGGGGTCGGACTAGATGATCTACCTAGGTCCCTTCCGACTCTAGCTACTATGAAACTATGAAACATTTCATTGATTGCCAGCAAATGTTGCTCAAGGACATGTAGCACTCTTCTGAGATGAGCAGACCTCACCAAGAGTGTCTATGGTTGTGCTCTTATCAATAACCACTGCGAAAGGTGGGCATAGCTATTTCCATTCAGATAGAGGAGCAGCTCACATTGGTTTTGATGTCCCAGAGGAAAATGGGGGAAAGAACCCCAAAAAATAAATGAGGACCCCTGGGGCAGGGAGCACACAACAGAAAGGAAAAAGATATTGTGCCCATCTGGCCTCGAACAGCCGGTCACGTGCTGCGCGGCCCCGGATGTTTGGAGGTGTTTGCCTGTCCATCCCTGCTGTCCCACCGAGTGGATGGCTCTCCCGAGTAGTCTCTCCCTGGTCTTGCCTGCCATGACTTTGTATCTTATTCCAGTGGTGGGGTGTCTGACTACTGGGGTTCTCTCGAGTATGGGACAGCTGGATGATGATCTTCTGCGAGGCTCCACCTCCCCTCTACCTCGCCGTCCCACCCTGCCTTGACGGGTTCACGATGTCCTTCGGCTGGTTTCTCTGACTGTTGGGGTTCTGCAGATGCTCACCGGGGATGGTTGTATCAGCCCGTGGGACTTAACCCTACCTCCTACCACAGTGCCTTACTACTGCCTGGCCTCCCAGGGGATAGCGACCCCTCCTGGTCTTAAGCAACACCTGGTCCCTAGATACCTTGCACCACAACCCCTCCAAAGGTCGGAAACAAAAGAAACGTTATCAACAACAAAGAAAATATGAAGATGTGCACAAAAAGGGGAAGGTCTCTGCCCTCTTGCCCTCTATACTCGTGGCTAGCTCAACAATGCCAGGCCTCAGATGCCCGAGGTCCTTAGGCAGCCATAAACTGGGACCTGGCTAGACTGCCAGCTTCAACACTCTCCTCCTCACTCTTCCACCCGCCTGTGGGCTCACTGGACCAGTGGTGGCCCTTCTCTGCACACCTCCCACACATCCCTCACTGGGGCCTGTCTTCTGCAGCCCCTTGTGCTGCTTATGCCCTTTGTCCCCAACCTGGGGTGTCTCCTCAAGGCCATCGGAGCCTGCCATGATCCCACCTGGTCTGGCATCCTGGTGGCCGCTGCTCCTTCCGGCTCCCTGGTAGTAGTCCCTGGTGTCGCCCTCCCTCCAGTCTACAGGGCTGGTTTCCCAGTCTGAGTGAGGGATGACAGCTTCCTCACTCCCTGTGCTGCCGCCGGCAGCGTTGTTCCTGCAGCGGGCTTTGCTGCATTCCCCCATGTTGGGAGAGGCAGCTTCCCACCCCTTTTCCCCTCGTAGGGGGTCTGGGAGGAACCTCCCTGTTAAGGTCCCTGCAGGTCTCTCTCCTGCTTCCTTGCCAGCAGCTCTTTTTATATCCGCCAGCCGGTCCCTGCCGCCAGCGTTATCTGCTGGCTGCAGTTATATGAAGGCACAGCTAATGAGCTGCTTGGGTCCTGCCTCCATTTTCGGCTTTGCCGTGGATTCTGCTACTGGCAAGAAGTTTTTTGTTTCTTTCCTTTTACTTTTGCCTTCCCCAGTGGGTTCCTGACCCCAGGGTTCCCCCCTGGCTCCTCGGGGTCCGCTCCTGTTTCTCCCCATGACAGATATAAAAAATAACTCAAAGGAATCACTTACCAGCAGCAACAGGTCCCGTGATGCAGCTGGAGGGAGAGAGGAAATCCATGCAGAGCATAAGCCGCGCTTTTATCCAGCTGAAACTGGCTGGTGACGTCACTGGCAATCACCAGCCGGAGGGGATAAGACGAACCACTGGGGAAGACGGCTGGGGTAGTGGAGCAGAGACGGGGAGATCTCTGCAACTGGGCGCTGCCTGGAATGCCTGGAGGGTGAGAGAGCCTGCCTGTGGCAGGGGGTCAGGCTAGATGATCTGTTCAGGTCCCTCCTGACCCTAGCTACTATGAAACTATGAGCTGGCAGGGGCTCTCTGCCACAACAAGAGATGAAGCAACGAAGAAACAGGAGCCAGAAGAGGCTCTCTGCGCCAACAGAGGCAGGGTTGACGGAAGGATGACAGAGCCGGAGGAGGCTCTCCTTGCTGATGGAGGTGGGAGGGCCTGGAGAAGTGCAGGAGACAAGGGAGGTTTCCCTGCTGGCTGGAGACGGAATGGGGCAGCGAGGGAAACTGAGGTACAGCCCAGCCAGAGGCTGGGTGCCAGCCCACAACCTGAGGAGTGGCCAGATACATAGACACTCCAGGATAACAGGAATGTGGTGCTCCCCACAGGGGAGAAGGATGACAATGGCCCACGTCATACAGGGCAGAGGGAGAGCTGTAATGACCCGGAGTGAAGGGCCATGGGCCACACTGACCCCGATGGATCAAACCTCAGCAGGGTCAGGGGGTGAGAAGGGTCGACAGTCGCCTTAACATAAGAGTAGGGGAAAAGGACCGGTCAGGTTCTCACATGCTAGGTTTTCATTAGTCTTTCTTTTCTTTGATTTTCCTCCTTTTGGAGGGGTTGAGAGACAGGGCGAGTAGGATATTGTACCATGTTTTTCTTTGAGCCTCCATCTTTGGTGGGAGTGTAGAGTGAATTTTGGAGTCCCAGGTAGGGACTGCCCGAGCCTGGAGGGCTCGATTTTCCGTAGCCCTACTTCTGTTTGTGCTAGTCGCTCTGGGAGGCAGGTTCTAGAGCGTGGTGAGGGACATGTGAGCCAACGGGTCCCAGGGAAGACAAACATTGTCGAGGGTATGGCCAAGAAGATCTGACTACTTGCCGGAGGTTGATGTAAAGTTGGGGTGCAGGGGAGGTGGAGCTCCACAGACTACTGCCAGGCAGTTGTCGCGCTGCAGCCAAACCCTGGGTGGCTGGCCCCCCCACTGGTGCAACATTCAAAGTCGTGGCGGGAGAGGTTAGGGGAAGCCACTCAGGATAGACGTCAGCCCACGGCCCTACAGGAGATCGCAGGACGCCCTCTACTGGCCACCCGGACAAGGGCCGCATGAGACTGGATGTTCAAGGCTGGGCAGGTACATACACATTGGGTAGGGCAGCCTGCTTCTTATCCTCATTTTTTCAACTTGCAGGGACGTGTTCTAAAAACCATGAAATGTATTTATTCTTGCAGGTTATCCTATTTATGCATGAACTCCACAGTGGATCTGCTCCAAGCATGAATGTTATGCCTGATCAGGTTTCATTGTAGTTACCTTACAACAGGTATCAGAGATGTTTAATTTGCCCCTCCCTTGACCAAATTTAGGCTTAAGGTTTAAAAAAAAGAGAGAGAATATTTCTTTAATATACTGCTTGGCGAGCTTCTTAGTATTTGGCAAAGCTCCCAGTGCAGAAAGCTTTTGAACTTTGGTTTAACCCAGGATGACTTTATCCCTTATGTAAATTGGAAATAACTGGACTTACACCTGGGATGAATCTGGCCTCGTGAGAAAAACCTGTGAAGTATCAAAGTTCTAGCTACATCTAAGAAGTACAGAGGTGGCAGAATGCCTTGGAGGAGGTTAATTTGGGGGCTTGGCTCAAGACGTGGAAGGAGGACCCAGTCAGTTCTTTCTTGATCCAAGCTGATTTGCTTACGCTTGAGAGCAAATCTCATTAAAATAAGGTTTGGTTACTCTCATCTATCATTATTTTCTGCGGAGTATTGAATTTACATCATTCTGAGCAGCAAAATACCATCAGCCTCTTCCTGGCATTCAGGCTGTATTCTGTTTCTGATGGACACGCACTGTGTGCTTGACCTAAGCTTTATCTGAGAAATATTACCATGCTTCAAGGGGAAGTCTTTCCCAGTAGGAACGCTTCCATTTATTATGGAAATCATTATGCACTTTTCCCCGGTATGGCCTTTTTAAAGGTTAATTGTAAAATGAAAGAATGTGCCCTGGCTTTCTGACACCACGCCTGACAAATATTTTCAGCAGGCCACCGCTAAAGAAACACAGGTGTGATCTTGCCCTTCATGTTTTCTGAATGGTGTTGTATCTTTGGAGCAGCAAAGATAAATGGAGAGCTTAACCCGCTGGCTTCTCATTGTCCCTTTTTTTATTAGTATTAAACTTCCAGTTGTTCTGCTGGTGCTCATCCAAAATCCCTGGGGGGGGTGGTCAGATTTCAGAGACATATAGCGGTCTGGACTCCTTGATGAAAAATGTAAAGAAAAATATGTTATCTTTCAGTGATGCAACAGATTTTACCCAGTCGAATTCAAGATGATGATCAGCACTGTCTTGAAAGCTCTGTTGTATAGTACTCTCTAAGTAGTCTTGGACTTTGAAGACAAATAGTTTATGGAATTAAAATAAATAACCCCAGTGCACTCTGTTAATTTTGAGGTCTGTTACTGTAGTCTGTTCTCCTTTAGGGTGAATTGCTTATTCAGTATTCCTGTTCTAGGCATGTGTCGGGAAAAAAGAGGTTTTTAAAATTACATTTCTATTCCTGCTTCACAGGGAAATGGCTCATATTCATCTGCTTCTAGTAGTTTGTGTGTGTGTGTGTGTGTGGGAAGGGGTTCTTTAAAAAAAAGTGTTTCCCCTTTTTCTTAATATAACTTAGCATTTCCTCCTCCTATCTTAGATCCGGCAATAAATAGATTTTTGTTGTTGTCGTTATTTCTTACAATGGGATTGTATAAAGGGAAGTGGAATTTTGGGAACCCTTCCCAGGCCTGGTCCTGGGTGCAGCGTCCGCTGAATTTTGTAGTATTACTGTGCAGTGTGTCACGTAGAAATGCCTGCATTTCAGGAGCTGATGTGATTTTTGTGCATAGGACCTAAGGAGTTGGACCATATAGCCCTGGTGATGTATTTGCAACACAAGTTCTGGCCTGTTAGAGGTGGAAGCCTGATTCTGTGAATTGCTAAATGCTCTCAGTGGGAACTGGGAGTGCTCAGCTTTGAAAGTCCATTCCATAAACTCCTCCCTTTGACGACAAGTACGGTGCCAGTGACAAGGAAGTCTTGCTTTCTTGCAGAGGGAGTGCTGCATAACTGTAGTGGAGCCTGTGAGTTAATTATCCTGCCTACAATGTTGCATGAACACAGCTATACTGTTTCTCTTGGGGAACACCCTAAGCATCATGGTCTCTTGGAGCACACAGCTGTCTGGCATGGTAGTTTGTAGGGTGGATATGCCCTCCATTCCCACAGCTGATCTGGGTTAACAAGGTACCTGTTTAGTAGCAGAGTACCCCCTCTGTAAGAAAACAATACATCCTTGCTACTGCCACCATACTTGTTCTCAAAGGCCATGTCCAGACAAGTGTGGAAGTGCAGTATGTATGTGGTCTGTGACACAACACCCTGCACATGCAGGCATTTCCTGTGCTGTTACCTTGCAATGGGGTGGGGGGTGATCCCAGGGTTAAAAATAACCGGCACCAAAAAAAAATGGGGTGGTGCACATGGTGGCAGCATGAGCCTCACAAAAATGGAGCCTCTTTGGCTAGAGCCACGCTCTGGCTGCTGACCAGGCTTCCTGCCACTGCTGCAGCCCCAGGAGGCCCCCGGGACCTGAGGTGAGGCTGCGGCCAGCACAGTTGCTGGCCCCAGCCTCCCCTACCCCACCCAGGGTAACCTGGTGTGCACCAGAGTCCATGTGGCATGGGCGTTCCCCAGGAACAAGTAACAGCAGCACAAGGTGATACTTGTCCCTGGGGAGACTAACTTTTGCACCCATGTGGACGTGCCCAAAGGAGGCAGTTTGTAGAAGAAGGTAAGAACCCCCCTTACCTTCTCTTCTGTACTTCGAGGCATGTCTCCTGCTGCCCACTGCTGCCACTGTCCTGGGCTGAGTCCAACCCACTGCAGCCTAGTTGGAGCAGGACAGGAACTCCCTTGCCTCCTGGAGAGTGGGGACATAGTGGCAGCAGGAGGTGAGAGAGGGGACAAGGAGGTGACATGCATCTGAACACAGAGGGGAAGGGGGTGGAACTCCTACCTTTGGGGTGTAAAAATGTCTCTGGCGGCTGCTTCCTAATACGGTTTGCCTGTCTTGGGTGGGAGGAGGGAGGCTGGGAGCTGGGGTACGGCCACCCCTGCAGCACAAGTTGTTGTTCCCACATGCCTCCCCTACCCCCCTTTGTAAAATCCTGGATCTGCCAGTGCCTAGGTCCATAAGTTCTTGGTGTAGGCAGGCTGTACATTTCTCATAGCATCCTCTGAAAGAAGTGGAAAGGCAGGGGTTAAATCCAGCGTCCAACAAGCACCATTTATATAATTAGGCCCCATTCTCCCTGTACCCCCTCTCAAATCCTGCTGCAGCCATAGCACCTTGGAAAAGGTATGTCTGACTTCCTGCTGTGTAGTGCTGCAGTGCACCAGTTACTCCCCTGCTTTGGTCCAACTCAGAGGTGGTGCATTTGAGTAGTCGTCTGGAGAGATCCACCCTTGTTGACCATGACATACTGGACTCTTTCAGGGTGACCCATTTAGTGGGTTTAGGTACTCAGCTGACCCTCGTTACCATAGTAACTGCATGCCTCCAATCTTATTTCCCCACCTTCCATCTGCGAGGGACACATGCTGTTTTCCTTATTTTACAGATTGCCACTTGTTCGAGGTCTCATGAGATGTATGTGGCAGAGCAGATGATTGAATCCAGGTCTCCTCAATCCTAGGCTACTGTTTTCCTTTCTTGCTGCTTCATCCTGTCTAGCTATGTTGCTTGAGCTCTGAACAGCTGTATGTAAATGTAAAATCATCAGCGATTCCCAGAATTTAATGAAATCGTTATGGTCTAGAATAACCTTCTGTATAATGCAGGCCGTTGAATTTCACCCAGGAACTGCTGCGTGGAACTGCCTCACTTTGATCTACAGTGGTGATTCATAACCAGGGGACTGTGGCACTTGGGAATGCCTTGAGATCCTTTCAAGGGTGTCATGGGATGTCATGAAATGTCAGCCCTGTTAGGTGTGCAAACAAGTCACAAGATAAACCCAGGGATTTCATATAAGAATCCTAAGTGTTAAGATCATTCTGACCTGCGGCGGTCTGAGTTCTTTGCAACAGAAGAATTGCTCTATTATTTTTCTGTAGTCAAGAAATGCCTGAAAACTAAGAGCTGGGATTTTTCAAGGCATGCCTTGTGCCCAAAAATGTTGAAAACCACCAATTTAAAGCATCTCCTAAATGAAAAAGGTGAGTAGTAAACTAAAGAAATAAGGTACTTTGCAATTTATAAGCGTTTGTGCCCTTGTTTTTCTATCTGCATGAGTGTAAGTCAGATTAGAAACTAGCTTGATGAATGTATAAGAAATAAAATGAGACTCAACAGATATTCATTAGCTTGTGATGTAAACCACCCATTAGACACTTACGATATTTCATTCATCAGCATGTTCTACAACCATTTGTTCTGGGTCCCTTGGGAAAGCTGCCTTTCAGATCGATATTAATTATGTACCGCTAGACAGTAGCTAACCCGCATGAAAGAAGAGGTTTTATTTAACATATGACTGATGTGTGTTGGCCTCCCTATGAGTTATGATTTGGGAAATCTCAAATCCCAGTATCAGAGGGTTAATTGCCTTTTGCTTTCTATAGCAAAACAACCTGCTTATTTATGCTGAACAAGATGCTATAACAAAGGAAAGTCAGTGACAGGTGACAGTCTAAAGTATATGCTTCTAAATTTAAGGTTGGTCATTAATTACTAATATCCTGAACTTGGTCAGTCCTTGCCAGAGAGAGTCTACCTCAGAGAAAAGATACTTTATTTTTATTTATTTTTTTCAGGCTACAGCTGGATTTGGTGTATGTGGTCATGAAATTATTGATGCACTCATAACTTTAGTCCTCTAAGGTCCATCAGCCTCAAAGGTCAGCTCCAGGCTCTGGTGTCTGAAGTCTTTGGAAAGCTGCCTCCTGGCTAATGTTTTTTATCCTCTCTGGCAGGTTGCCAGTGAACAACAGATGAACCTAATGGAAGTAGCTTTGAAATGTGTGTTTATTGCATTGCTGCCATGCCAGAACTAGCTGTTCATCTGAAGGTCTTCATAAAGTACAATGTCTGAGAGTCTGGAGTTTTTGAGACTCCTGTACAATAACCATGAGCAAGACATTTTGCAGGCACAGCACAGACCAGTTACTAATTTCTCTTTAGTTTCATATGTATCCTTGGCTTTCTTCACTGCATTGTACTTGACATTGGGGAAGCTGAGAATTTCCCTTCTTCCGATATCAAGGTCTCCTCTTGGGTCTTAATGATTTGGATATATTGGACCTTGCACCTTCCGTGATTTAAGACTCAAGCTGGTGTTATTGTGAGGGGAATTTCCCATTGGGGTGGAAAGAAGCAAAGATCTTCCAATAGAATTTTTCTTTTTATTTAACAACAATGGTCTGAAGTGGTTCTCCAGTTCAAGTGATCAGAAACTGGTTTAAACCTGTAACAGAACAGATGTTCAGTGCACATAAACCGGTCTGAAAATCGCTGAAACTGGTTTGAGATAAATCAGGTTGAATGTAATATATGAGACTTAAACTAGTTTGTCCCAAATCATATATGCAATGTCTGTCCCAGACCCATCGCTGGTTTAAGTTAGATCAGACTCCCCCAGAATCCCATCATGCTCTCTGGGCTGGTTGGGGCTCTCTGCTCCATAGCAGGGCTGGCCCCTCCCCTCTGCTCCTTGCCTGGAGCTGCAGCAGAGACTCCAGGTGTCTGCCTGGCTTCTTCCTGCTCTTTACCCACCCCCTCCCTTCACCAATCCCTGCTAAGCAGGTATCCCCTCCTCCCCTCTGCCTTACAGAGACACCTCTCAGCATTAGCTAGTAGACAACGTGCTGGCTAAGGTCTGTCAGGACAGGCTTAAAGCACCTTGGAGCTAATCAACAGGTAGTTAGTAATGTCCCTTGTTCCTTGGAACAACCTAAGAAGAGCTTGAACTAATGAGAGATCCTTTTGTTTTGGTGATGGCATGATAAATGCTGTGTAAATCCCTGCTGGCCCCCTCCCTGACCAGTGGGTGGGGGAACCCCTCCCTAATCAGAGCCTCCTGTGGGGGGCCTGGCCATGCCCCCATCAGCTCAGCACTGCAGAAGGGAAGGGAGGACTACTCTAGCACCCCCTTGCTTCTAGCCTGGGCCGCTGCAGGCATATGCCTGCATTTTCTCAGTCCAGAGGGGATGTCTGTATGGTTACAAACTGATTCAGCCTAGGCAGACTAAACTAACCTGCAAAGACTGAATCAATTCAGGCTCAGGCTTTTTGAATGTCTGTCCCTAACCTCCAAGTACACCCAAGATAGGTGGATCTGTGGGCAGGTCAGGCAACCAAATGTAACTGTGTAGACACTGCTGCTGCCTGTATGATGGAACTGGGGGAAATGACTCCTTGCCAGTTAATCAGCAGGGCTAGATCAGCAGAATTAGCTGGTTCAGATATCTTTCTAAAATGTACTGCACTCCTGATACTTGTGCCACATATCAGGCAAAAATATGGGTAACTTGCATGCTGTATAGGATCCCATGACTCAGTGCATATGCTTTGCTTCTGGATCAGCAATGCACAAACAGCTGTGTCTACTCTACTGCATTTGGAAAGCGACCTTGTCAGGTTGTATGTGTTACCAAAGCCATGAGTGTATTCATCTTACCAGATTAGATGCCATCCGAGTAGCCTGGGGAATAGTGTTCCACTACTGCAGTGCAACACTGTGTCTTGTCACACTGGCACTGAAGCCTTCCCAAAGGAGTCTGTTCTGTCCTGTACATTTACCATTAGTGTAGGAGCTCCACTCTTAGCTCTTGATTTCCTTGTGTAGGACTGGGAGAATTTTCCCAGGTATCTCCAGGTAGCAGAGGACTTACAGCATTAGGCTGTCACCTCAGCCAACCTTTCGGTCACTGCACTGCTGCTGATTCCAAGTGCTGCACTGCAAAATTGTCCTAAGGAGCCATAATGCAGCTTAGTCTGTGCTGATTCAGTCTTAGCTGAAACTGCTGATAAAGGAGCCCACTGGCGGCTCTAGGGGCTTCCACGATGTGTCTGGTTACACACCAGGAATAGGACTGAGGGTGCCAGTGCATCTCAAGCAGGCCAAGGAACAGGCATCTAGTGATGGATTTCTGCTGCTCCTGAGCTGAGCTGATTCTGATGCTTACAAGCAAAGAGCTTCATGTCCCACTGGCTGGCTCAGGAGATGGATGCTCTCCAGTGATGCAAGTTTTGAAATAAACAGAAGAAAAAAACCCTTTGTGTCATTTAACGAGTTTGTAAACTTAAACAGAGGATTTGGAAGTGGTCCCAGCAGCTATGTGCAGCTGGTGAAGCAGTTCTACGCTCTTTTGGAGACTGTGAGTTCCCTCTTCCTGTTGTGGTTCTGGTTTGAATAAAAATGAGCAAGATGGTTTGCTGCATGCCAGAAAAACCCATTTATGTGGATTTATTTGACTAATTAAACTTCTGAAACAGCAGCAACAGGAAATATTCCATTGGACAGCTTGATTGGTGCCCAGACTAAGGGCTTTGGGTAGATAAAAGGGTTCGGTAAGAGACTGCCATCTTTGCTCCTGCTCAATTAGAAAAGGCTGTGTTGGGTTGGTGAAATAGCTCGTTTGCCGTGCTGTGGCATAGAGCACCTTACAGCCTTGCCTCCACATACTTATTGGAGGTGCTAACATTTAGAACATCCTTGAATATGAATAATCCCAATAATCTTGGGCAGAACAAGAGTTATTTGCTTCAGAGAAAAAGTCTCTGGGTTCTGAGTCTCTGATTGTTGTTTCTCAATGACTCTCTTGCTGATGGCTTGAATCAGGACGGATTTTGGTTTGTGTTTGCCCTGGCCTATGATACAAATTAATCAACATTCCTGGTCTTCCTTCATCACTATAACCCACTTTGAGCTCCTTTGCTAGAAGAAAATGCTGTCAACTCTCTGTGTAAGCTGAGCCATTGCTGCTGTGAATAGCACTGGAATTTTATTTATTAAGTAAAAGCTCTTGGATTTCTAGCCTTTGCTTTGGAATGGCAGCAGCGAAACCCTACCTTCCCGTGCTTGTCCCCAGAGAGCGGCAGCTTGTAGTAAAGCAGGGAGTGTGGGGTCAGGGGTCAGTCTCATGATCTAGGTGGCCCAACCACAGCTGCATAGTGAAGGCACACTTTAAAAAGCATGGAGTATCTTCATGGGGCTTAGCACAAAGTCCTCCATGCCAACAAAGAGACATATGCTGAAGGAATTACAGAGAGTGCACAGTCCCAGTTGCTTTCCTCTTGTCATCACAATAGGATGTGACTTTATCTTTATTTCACAGTTGTAGTTTGTGCATCTCATCCCATTTCTTTGACTGGGGATTAGTGAGGGGTAATAATTTTGTAAAAATGACAACATGTATTTGCATTTCCACTGGGAATTAAACACAAATAAATAGAAACAGTGGTACAGAGATTACTTGACTTCTCTGATTTCAGTGAGATTGCTCATCCTGATGTCTTTCCATTTACCTGATCTGCTCGCTTGTTCATATGGCCTGTTGAAATTCTCCTTTATTGAGAAACCTTGCAGTTCTTCATTAGGACCTAGCAAAACAAAAAGCACGGTAGTAATTTTATGTCACAGGTTACAACCTGTAGACATGTCTCATGTTCTCTGCTGCAGAGTGCAACTTTTACAGAGCATCTTGGAATTCAAGCCTTGAAATAAAACCTGAACTTGTATCTTTTTTTCTCACTCATTCTGCAGTCAATGGGATCAATTCTGTCTGTCTGAAAGGGGGAATTTAATCACAGTGTATATTATGTATCTCTGAAAATTGGGGATTCTTTGGGGGTGGGGGGCACTACGTAGATGGTGCCACAACTAAAGAAAATGATATCAAAGAGCTTTGCCCTTTTCCTTCTTGGAGGATGAGCATAGGCTCCTAGGGATGTCAGGGAAATGCTTACACCCCTCACCCTCAGAAAAAGTTGATGAGTGCAGTATTAAAGAGAACAGTCAATTTGGAATGGGCATTACTTCCATTTTGTCTATTGAAAGTTGGCAAATTTTAGCCCTGGTTCTGAACTATGCAATAATGCAAGGTGCGTTTAGCTCCCTTAAGTTAGTTTGCCTTCCAGCTGAGCAGTAATTGTCAACCTGTTTGATCCCTTCTTCACCAGTCCCATACCCACCCCCATAGCCTACCTCCCTCATGACTGTTTTACCAGGTGTGTTGAAGAGATCCTGGAGCCGGCTCTGTCTACACTAGCCCCAGAACAGGGAGGCAACACGACTATGTTCATACGGCTTGGCTAACGAGCCCTGCTTCTTTGAGATGTGATATCTTGTATTAGACCAACTGAGTAATAAAAGATAAATAATCTAATGCAAGATATCACAATTACTCAAAGAGCCTTGCCTGCCTATGTCCTTAGACCAACATGGCTACAGCCAAAAGCCCTGCTTCTTTGCAGGACTAATTAGCTTGCCTGCAGTGTTACACTAAAGCAGCTCTTAGGCTTCCTGTTCAGGAGACAGCCTGAGGCGGGGAACATGGCGTTGCCTTGTGGTGCTGCCTGGCATTGTAGGTGACAATGGAAGTGACAGTTTTCACCCAATCTGGCCCCTGAAAGTGCTTTTCAGCCATGACCAAACACAAGTGCACAGCTCCAGAGCTCTGTAAAAGGGCCCAATCGCATGAAAATCTGAACCCTCACTGCATGAGAGATCAGATGAAGATGCTCCGAAATGGAGCATTTTCAGTAACTTGCGTGTCCGCTGCCTCCCAGCCCTGGCAATGCTTTCAGAATAGTAGTGGAGGGAGTTCAGTCGGGTTTTTTCAGCCGACGCTGAAGGGTGAGGCAGGTGGGGTTGGCTCCAGTTCACCCTCCCCTCTCCAGTGCCAGCTAGGGAACCCCCAAAAGAAGCCCTTGCCTTCCCCCCATTCTGATACCCAGTGGAGGGGGGAGAGGCACTGCTGGAGGAGACCAGCTGTCCTGTGCTCCCCGCCTGATCTGCTGCTCTGCTGTCTGTTCCCTGTCTTATCCACCACCGTGCTTCCTGTTCCCCCACCAGTCTGTTTTGACGTGGGCAGCTGCTCCATGTAGCTCACAGGTTGGCCACCCCTGCATTACACTTTGTAGTGTTATTTCAGGCGTTAATTAGCTATACAAACCACATTTGCTTTGCTAGAGATTGTGAGGAGTTGCCAATGTTATATAAATCAAAGATCAAATTGTGAGTGTTTAGTTAACTCTGTTCTGATAATGGTGCAGACAGGGTTAAAAGCTGACTGCTGTAGGTCAGATTCAGCTGGAGATGCAATTCTGAGCTCTTGCAGAAGAGTAATTTGTGCCCTGGGTTAATAAGCCAGAATTAAAATGATTCCCTCATTCTGTGAATCGCTTTCCAAATGTTTCATTCTGTTATGAATTGTGGTAGAACTGGCATTTCCAAGTATTGTTTTAACTAAACTTGACGGAAAATCTCTGCAGTTATTCCAAATAAGTGAGTAATGCATTCTTCAGAATGGCATTATAGAGAGTGCCTAACATTAACTGAGGGCCAAACTTATAAAAGAGCCCTGAGTTTTCCTGATATAAAGGCATATCTGTATTTCCGCATACAGTTATCCAAAGCTTTTGCTTTGCTGTGCCGTGGATAAAAGTGGTTGGGCTGCTCATCTGCTGAGCCCCAGTGTGTTATGCTAACCAGTACTGTCTTGTACTTGCCTGCCTGTATGAAGCTGGCTGTTGACTCCTGTCTTAGACTGGAAGCACCAAAATACCTGTGAAGATCCAGGCTTAGGGACTGCTGTTTCCATTTCATGGTTAAATCCAAGGCATGTATGTGTAAGTGGCCTTCTAGGGCTCAAATGAATGTGTGGTTTACATTGTGAAAAGTCATCTCCTCTTTGGAAAAGCTGTGGACACGTGATGCATCTGGTAGCACTGGCATAGCCTCACCCTGTTGTGATGCAGGTTGTGGCAAACCTTACCAATGTTCAGTGATGGCAGGTGAGTGCAAGCTGCTTATTTACTAGTGGCTGTCATGATTCAGTTTGATCCGGCTCTTACCTAGTCATGCTTCTCTTATGCATTTATTCATGCCCCTCAGTGCCCTGCCAAGTTACTTTCATATCCCATCATCTGATTTACACACTGCAATCATGGTAAATACATGCGGAAACATAGGCTTGGTGTGGCAGTTGCGTTCTTTGAGTGTTATAGCTCTGGCTCTTTTAAATGATCCCTTTTAAAAACGGGCTGTACATTTTCTGACTCCTGCATTCCTTTATAAAAAAGAGCCGTGTCTATCCGAAATGTCTTTAAACCAGTTTCAGTTTCTTTCAAGGTATTTTATAAGGCACAGTCTGGCATGTTAGGCTGTGATCCAGTATGACAGCGCTTTGCCTACAGTCACTATTGGAAAATAGACTTCCTCTGGAGAATCAAAGTAGCCTCCAGCAAAGATTTATTGTCTGTCTTGTACAGTACAATAGAAACTGGCAAACCCTCTGTGGCGGAGATGTTGTAAGACCATAATGTGCAAGGCCACAATTTTCTCCATGGCTCCAGGAGAATTCCCAGTCTGAGCCAGTGCTCCATTATGGGGTTTGGCTCTGCGGTGGAAGTAAAGCTACGCTGTAATTTATGCAGGCTGTATAGTGGCCTTATTATTGGGATGTTTATTGTATGAATATATTGGCTTGATTCAATAGGGGACTGTAAGTAAAACCAAGTGGGAAGGAGACAATGGCTCGAGATGAACTACCCCAGGGTAAATGCTTGTGGCTTGTTATGGGGACTGGCAGAGCCATTGTCTATGAGGTGTCTGGCTTGATGTCCTGCTCAGTCTGTATAGCTCAGGAAATGGCAAGGACACAGGCATCCTGGCTAGATTATGAGTGTCTCTCTCCCTGCCAGGGGGTGGTGGTTGCTGGGGTGCTGCATGGGCAAGACTGGCACAGGCACCTGTTGGGGGAAACAAAGGCATTAGGTCTGCCTTGGCTACCATCCAGGGAAAACTTGGGGCAAGAGATTAATAAGAAGACTATTTGTTTTTAAAAGGTTCTCTCTGTAAAATTGCTTTGTTCCTTCCTGCTAAAATTTAAATGCTGCTTTAGTTTGGGGAAGATGGTATGCACACTCCTGTTCCCTACTGTCCGCAGAAGGGGGAACTGCAGATGCTGAGCTCAGTCAGGCCTGGTGGACAGTCATGGTCAGTACAGAGCTCCTTAGCCCAGGACACTGCCTACCCCTGGAGAACCATGTGACTTCCACACCAGGGAACTAACAGGTTACAAGGCTGGATTTATGGGGGCCTACTCCTTGAAGTGCCAAGGAGGGGGCATATGAGCAGTTACCCTGTTTCTGCAACAGGCTTCTTGGAATGGCCAAGAAGTGCTGTTCCACAGCAGGAATAGCCATTGGTTTTCACCTAAACAAAGCTGTACAGCCTTGCACTGCTCTGCTGGTGTTGTACTAACTCTGGCTTATTGTGATGCACTGTGAGTTGCTAACTCATACTGGCTGCAGGGGAGTTGTACACAAGCAATGCAATCTTTAAACTTCCAGTTCAATTGGCTCATATAGTGGGGCCCAGTTTGGAAGAGCTTCCAAACCCTGTGCCACCCAGGATTTTCCTGATTCTTTTGTCACCATTGTTAGTAGAGGGCAGTAGGAATATATGGTATCTAATGGCAGTGGCTTACACTGTGATGTCCTTTCCTTACTTAGACTTGTAGTTCCTCAAGGTAGCTGTCAACTAGGCACATGAGTAACCTTGCTTACTTCATGGAGCTTCTTTGTTGAGTTATCATTTAACATGCGCCCGAGGGTTTTGCATGACCAGAGCAGTTTAGATTGAGCCAATGTGGTTCTCTGCCCCAAATCTATAATCCACTGAACAAATTTTTCTTTTGATCTGGGGCTGGGGACAGATGTAAACACCAAGTTCTGCTGCTGAAAAAACCCACCAGCATGCATAGTCACTGTTGTAACTGGATCCTCTGCAGAAAAGCACCCTGTCCAGTGGCCAACCGGGTAGTTTGCCCTCCCAAGCGTCCTTTTCCTTTGTTTTCTCCTCCTCCCGAGAACTATACACACATATAGACAGCTGATCTAGATGTGTGTTTTCATAGGACCTCAGCCCACCAGCTGAAATGGGGGATGAATTTTAGACAGAGATCCACACACCCACGCTCTCACCTGCCACGTCTTTGGTGTTTATAGGAAGATGTTCAGTACCTGGATGGGTAGTTCTGTCTAGTCGTCATCTGCTGTCCTATGACGCTGAGGGCTCCACCATCCCTACACCCTCACTCGGTCCACCAGTTGTCTAGGTGTCTTCGGGTTTGTATTCAGCTGCCAGGTTCCTCCCCGGGGCCTTTACCTTAACAAAAAAGGAACCCATGCCTCCTGTCCTGGAGGATTGTTGCCTGGCTTTTGGCAATAAACAAAGAAACAAAATGTCAGTGTGACTACTCTCTCCTTCCCCTGTGCATGTCCATAGGATTGCGCCTCTTGTGCCATCTGTTGGGGTCAGCACGGTACCCTCATCTCACTGAGGTCACCATTTATAATTTTTTGCTGTACCCCTTTTAGGGTCACTGCAGTACCAGGCTTTAATAGTACCCCTCTATTATCGTCTTTACGGTACCTTTTTTCTCCGTCGGGTTCTGCGCTCTCCCCTCTTGCCTGCTCCGGGCTCCTCTTTATGCTTCGGTTTGCGTTCCCAGCTCCTCCCCTCCAGAAACACCTGGGTATGAAGGGTTTCAGCCGGGTCCTTTGAGGCTGTGGGTCTAGGGTAGCTGCTTCTGGCTTTGGCTTGGGCTCTCTCACACACCCTAGGAAAGGTTCAAAGACAAGGGGAAAAACTGCCATTATACCTAGTCAATAGCAGTCCAGTGCTGGTGGAGCAAGGAAATGAACAAACCATATTTTTTGTGATGTCT